>NW_027117286.1:1200000-1511382 GCF_038021145.1 Phyllosticta citriasiana | reverse complement strand
TGCGGGAGCCTTCGGGGCTGCTGAGCACTTCGTTGATGCCTGCGGCGTCGAGGGCAAATCCTTGGTCGGCGAGGAGCGGCACCTTGACGATGCCTACGTCATTTATGGTTGCTGAAACGCTGTACATTCCGTAGGTGGGAGGACAGGTGAGGATCATGTCACGCCCGGGAGCGCAAAAAGCGCGCATCAAGGCATCAATCGCCTCATCCGAGCCCACTCCCACGAAGAGGTTGTCCGGGGTGAGTTTGGTGGTTGTGTGGTGGTTGGTGTTGCGGAGGTTGGACAGCAGCTGCTTGAGCTCGGTTTGGTGGCTAGAACGGTCAGATGGCGGATCAATTGGAGTGCAGGACTCGTTGGGGAGCTCACGGGTCAGGATATCTGTTCAGGCCCATGAAGTCGACCTCAATGTTCTGCTCGGCGCCGTAGAAGCCATTGCGCAGCTTGCCGCTGCCCTCGAGGGCGATGCCAGGGCCGAAAGCGTTCTCGTTGGCGTCAAGCAGGACATTGGTGCCGTCGTCTTTGTAGTCACTTCACTGGCTGATCAGCTATCAGGATATGTGGTGGGCAGGCGGTGGCCGACTTACTCGCGAGCGCAGCGGTAGGGTTCGAGGGCCAGGATGTTTGGGCGGGCGCAGGTGTCGAGGTTGAAAGCGTTTCTACGGACGCCGTTGGAAGAAGCCATGGTGAAGATTGTGGGGGGACTGGAGGAGTGGGAGATGGCGGCGGGCGTGGTTTTTTGAGGAGAGGCAGGCCGTCGCTATGACTCCATCAGGCCCCACTTGCTTTCATCAGTCCCCGGTCTTTCTTCACTCCCGTCAGTATGATATGAGCTAGCGTACCGCAACCTCGTTCTACCATGACCCGAATCGCGGCGTGAGCTAAGGTGAGGCGAGCGTGCTTCGCTCAGTCCTGTACAACGTCAACAGAGTGCAGCATGCATGATGGCGACGGCCTGCCGCGTATCAGCTGTCGACAGCGGCATCACGACACCGCCAAACCCGGCCATCTACGTCACTCACCCCATGCCATCACCTTCAATTCACCTTCAATGTCATGTGCTTAAAGCTGCTCCTCCGGTCCCGACTCCACATGTTGCATCTTCGCCCGTGCCCACGGCATGGCTTTGACATTGCATCCACTTCATCCTCCGATGCCTTCGTTCATTTTCGAACCCGGTCACCAAGTGGGAACCTCGAGATAGCGACTGCGGTGACTCCATGAGTGTTTACGGTGACTCTGACCAAAAGGACAGTTTAAACCAAAGAGCCATCGCAATGGCATTCCCCAGTCGTTTAATCGCTGGGCCTGAAGTTGTCGACAATCATCTTTGAACCCTCACTTTCGTCATGACTACTTCATCTTCACCCCGCTGCCGCGTGCGCTCAGCTCTGCCTGATCTCTATCTCGGCCGCTTTTCTCCTGGCCCCAAAAACTCTCTGACAGACGTCCCAGGAGTTCTTTGCCATGCACAATCCATCTTCGAATCGGCAAACTCTGCTCATGGCCCCGTCAACACCGGAGTGACAACCATCCTCCCTCGAGCCGACTTTTTCCACCAAGCGTGCTACTCGGGCATCTTTCGTCTCAATGGCTCTGGCGAATTGACGGGTTCCCATTGGATTGGAGAGACGGGTCTGCTGCACTCGCCAATCGTCTTGACAAACAGCTTCTCGGTTGGGGCCGCTTACCAAGGCATCTACGAGTACTGTATCCAGCATTATCGCAACAAGGAAAATGGAGAAGCAGATTGGTTCATGCTGCCCGTCGTCGGCGAAACGTACGACGGAATCCTCAACGACGTGTCGGCAATGGCAGTCAAGCCCCCGATCACATTGTCCAAGGCATTTCCAATGCAAGTGCAGACCCAGTGCCAGAGGGCAATACGGGCGGTGGTACGGGTATGATTGCACACTGGTTCAAAGGCGGTACAGGCACCTCCAGCCGCATCATCACGGCCGCTGATCTTGCCTCGTCCGCCTCCGCCTCCACCTCCGCTCCCACAACTCCGCCGAGGGGCCCCACAGCGTCCTACACCCTTAGGCGTCCTCGTCCAAGCCAATTACGGCAGAATGCGAGATTTTCGCATTGCGGGCGCACCTATCGGCCGGCTGCTGGAAGAGGAAGCCCAAGCCGCCGCACATAAGCAGCCCGAATCATCACCATCTCCACAAGATCAAGCACAAAAGGGGCGCGCCGCAAACTTATCCACCATCGCCGCGCACAAGGACCAAAAGGCCGGCTCCATCATCCTCATCCTGGCCACCGACGCCCCGCTGCATCCCTGCCAACTGCAGCGCCTGGCAAAGCGTGCGTCTCTGGGCCTGGCGCGCGTCAGCGGCAATGCCCACAACCCCTCCGGCGACATCTTCCTCGCCTTTAGCACCGCGAATGAGATTCCGGTCCAGACAGCCACGGACCCCTGGATGCCGCGGGAATTGGGCGTCCGTGTCGTCGACGACCAGACGATCAATCCGCTGTTCGAGGCTACTGCTGATGCGGTTGAGGAGGCTATCCTGAATGCCTTGTGCATGGCTGAGAGCATGACGGGCTTGGAGGGAGGAGCGTCGAGGCGCTGCCGTTGGAGAGGGTCAAGGAACTCATGAAAAGTACACGTAGGCCAAAAGTCACCGAAGCTTTTTGAGCTGATTGCATGTGTGGAGCTGGTCACACATCGGTACATGTAGAGGTAGAAAAGTGACTGCTCAAAAGCACAAACCCAACCAAGTCTACCTGCCTGGCCTCTTCACTCTTCCAGCGACTCCTCCTGTGCACTTTGGCTTTCACCAAACGACACTCATTCACTCCCTCATTCATCCACCTATTCCATCAACCATCCCATCTCATCCCTCAGCTCAGCTCAGCTCAGCTCAGCTTCCTCCCGCCAACCCAACCCAATCTCTGACAAAGCGCAGGCGCGCGCGGCCCGTCCCGCGTGCGCCTGGCTGGATGGCAAGACATTGGCGCAATGCTTGGTTCGACAAATGAAGGCTCGTGTCATTCATGGCGTGCGGCGCCGCCCCGAAGCTTGGCTTAGGCAGGTAACCACAAGTGAGGTAAGTAGTGAGGTAAGATAAGGTAAGAAGACGGTGCTGGCTGGCTGCTTGGTTGGTTGGATGTGTTGAGTTATGTTGGACCTGGGGCGTGAAGTGGGTGGTGAATATTTGAGCTTTTTTTTTTTTTTTTTTTTCTCTTTATTTGTTGTAGTCGTAGCATATTAACCACCAAAGAACCGCAACGTTCAAGAGATCTATTTCATTTTCTCTTGTAATCTGAAGTTTCAAAATATCCGTGCCTCTAGTGCAGACACTCAGTCGGTCGGTCGGTCGCTTCGATCGGTAGGTCGGTCAGTCGACACAGCATGTCCTTTCCCCCGCCAACCCTACATTGCCTACCTACCTGTGCTACCACATCTACACCTCCCTCCTCCACGCTGCCCCGCAGTCTCGCTAACGCACTCCACACCCCTCACTTTCTCCGTCCGTTCTCCATCGGGGTGGTCACACGGCCTGCCTACCTGCCTAGGTACCCTTTTCCCTGCTTCCGCGTCGTCTGTCGGCGTCGGCGTCGTCATCGTCATTGTGCGTAAGCAACAACGGATGCGATGCAATCCTTCTCCGCATCCCAGTTTGACTATTGCTCCGTCGCAGCGTTGACGTGACAGTACCAGTCTGTTTTGCTGTATTGATTAACCCTTTTTTTTTCTCGAGATTTGGGTTTTGTCTTTTCTTTTGTTCTTTTTTAGTTGATTTGTACGCTTTTAAGTCGTTTGCTTCTTGCACGTGTTGCTATTGCTTGAGCGATCAAGGGATTAAGGAGGTGCAAAGATCAGGGACTCGTGCAGCAGAAAAGAATTGCAAAGTAGCTATCAATAGCTCTTGGGCAAGCCCAAAGCCTTCTCACCCACAAAGTTCAGAATCATCTCTCGGCTGACGGGAGCGATGCGAGGCACGAAACATTCCCTCAAGTAGCGCTCAACATGGTACTCCTGAGCGTATCCCATTCCGCCGTGCGTGAGCACCTATCAAAGTCAGTATCAATTCCCACAACAGCATGATATCGACCAAACGTACCGCCGTCTCACACGCCTTGAACGACGCCTCGGCGGCCAGGTATTTGGCCGAGTTGCAAGCAACGCCCACCGCCGTGCGAGTGATGCTCGAATCGCTGCGGCTCTTGTCGTAGAGGCGCGTCGCGTGGCACGTTGCGTGCTTGGCCGCTTCGAGGTTCATGTACGCGGATGCCAGAGGGTGCTGGATGCCTTGATTCATGCCGATTGGCCGGCCAAAGACGACGCGCTCGCGAGCGTATTTAGTCGCGCGCTTGAGCGCCGCGTAGCCCAGGCCGAGCGCTTCGCCTGCGAGGAGGCAACGCTCGGCGTTGAGGCCGTGGAGGACCTGCTTGTGTGAGATGCGTCATTCTTGGGATCAGTCAGGTGTGTGACGCACCATTTTGAAGCCTTCGCCTTCTTTGCCAATTAAGCTGTCGCTGGGATGCGGTAGTTGTCGAAAAACACTTCATTGGCGTCGACGGCTCTGCCGCCCATTTTCTTGATCTTGCGCAGTTCCAGACCGGGCTTCGTCTTGTCAAAGTCGACGAAGAAGAGCGAGATGCCGGCTTCTGTGCGTGCCAGCAGGATCATCTTGGTGGCCACCTGCGCCGAGGATATCCAAATCTTTTGGCCCGAGACTAAGTACGAGTCGCCGTCACGCTTTGCAAAAGTTTGCAGCTTGTTGGTTTCGAGGCCCGTGTTTGGCTCTGTTCTGGTCTCGTGAGGTCATGTCGACTGAGGACGATGGGCTCCCCTTACACTCCGAAACATGTGCGTGCTTCGCCGGAAATCAGCTTGGACAGCATTCGCTGCCGCTGCTCGGGACTGGCGAACTTGGCCACGGGCTGTAGACGTCAGATGAGCTCTGATTTTTACAGTCAAATTCATTTATACCTGTGTCGCATAGACATTTGCATGTATGGATTGAGCACCTGCTATCCCGGCGCCGCTCCTGTGCAATATCAGCTTCTGTTGATTTCTCTTAGGAGCCTTTCCGAGCAAGTCCTCTCGTTGACATCTCCCTCTTCAGATTGGTTCGAGTTGCTCATCTCAGACCCTCAAAGCGGTCGACATACTCGGCGATGGTCTGTAGCATCATGGTGGCTTCAGATATTCCCAGGCCGGCGCCTCCAAGCTCTTCAGGAAGCGCTACGCCAATCCAACCGTCTTTCGCCAGGGCAGCATGGAGCTCGTGGGGATATTCCCCCGTTTCGTCACGTCAGCCCAATACTCCTTCACGTGGTCAATTCCAAGCTGTGACATGTCGAGAAGACGTTGCATACATCTGGGAAGTTGGAGCAAATCTTGGAGATGGCTTCTCTGACGCTCATATGGTCGTCAGAGAAGCCCTCGGTTTGCATGAGTGGGCGACGGGGAGTAACAGAGAAGTTGCGGGGATATGCTGCAATTGATGGAAATGGTATTCTTGTAAGACGCCTAAAGGAAGCTCGAGAAGAACTGAGAATGGTTGCTGCCATGGTGTCAATTGGAAACTCGAAGATGAAAGTGCAGTGATCTTTCTTGGATTGGAGAAGCACAGAAAACTATCATAGGAGACGGGATGGTAATAAGGTAGATGCAGTGATTATTCCCGTCTGGTCCGATGTCGGACATGTCAGTCGAAGTGTCGTCATGATGGAGGTGATGCCTTTTCCGGAACGGAAGAACGAGAGGTGTGGCGGGGTCTTGGCGGTCACGTGCGAATGGATGGTTAGCGCGCTGGCCTTGGCTTTGTTTTGGTCGGCAGACTCGCCCAAACAACGAACCTCGACATCGCTCACCACCAGCAACCGCCGCATAATCCATCAGCGATTGCGAATCACGCATGGCCATGTCCCCATAGTCGCATCCGCATTCTTTTCGCCCTTCCCGATCGCCACGCCGTCACCCTTCGACGACGCGTCGACCAGCGCCTCCATCTTGTGAAGCGCTTCACCTCCCATCCGACACCGTGGACATGTCACGCAACAAGGTCGCCGTTGGCTCTGCGCCATGGATTTTGAGCGAGCGACAGCAGGTCGATCAGTTTGTGGAGCAGGAGGCTGAGGAGTTTTCTTACTCTGTTCGCAATGAACTCGAATGGTTGAATGAACACATGGCAGACATCTTCAGCCAGAACCAAGTGTATGCGCAAACATCCATCTCTTTGATTTTTTCGACTAATAAATGTCTCTTAGAAACGTTGCAGATGTGTTCAAAACTCCTGGAAAGCTGCGAGGAAAGACTCCTCGCACCGTTCGCAAGAAGAATCCGATGGAAATAAGAGCAGTACGTACCGGATTTCGAGTCTCGAGTGTAGCGACTAACTCCACTGTAGCCATTGACCGATATTTTCGCACCAAATCGCCGTTCCGCCTAGCCCAGCTCCCCAAACCCAGTTTTACAAGCAGGTTGAAGAGATCCAAATCGCCGAAGACCCCGAGCCCTCCACCATGCCGCCACCATCCCAGTCCGCATCCGAAGTAAATAATACCACGTACCCAATGCGTCCTGGAGACTCTGGCTACCATGGAATGACGGAGGATGAAATGGAAGTTGAACATGAAGATGTAGCAGTGGCCAGCCCAAGAAAGGAAAGCCCCGCAAAGCCTCCTCGATCATCTCCACTCAAGCAACCCGAAATGAACATGAACACAAAATCGCCGTCAGCGTCATTTGTATCAGCGGCCGAAAACGTCCAAGACCAAGAAGAAAACGCGAATGCGACACCATCCAAGGAAGAAAGCGACGAGGAAAACATGTCCGCCCAGGAAGAAGAAATGATTTGGTCCCGACACAACCGGACGAATCTCCACTTCCTCAAGAAAAGTCGACGCAGAAATCGCCGCAGTACAGCGTCGGAGACCATACGGCATCGGCACTCAATTCAATCATGCGTGCAGAGCAGGCGGAAGAAGAACCGATCGAAGAGGTGTCGAGGAGGCTGATGAACCCGAAGACTCTGAAGAGCCCGTAGAGCCCGAAGAGCAATCCATCGGAGACATGCTACCAGAAGAAATGGAGGTCGACGGTGCAAGGACGCCCTCGGAGCAGTCGAGCCCCGAAAAAACCGTTTTTCCGCAAAAGTAGCATCACATTTTCAGCGCTTCCGGCCCGGGAACCGTTGAAGAAGAGCATGGGTAGCCAAGGCTCACGGATCAGTCAGGCGGGAGTGCGCAACAGCTACATTGGTAGGCTCACCGGCGGTAAAAGCCTTGGTGGATCGCATGCTATTCCTCAAGGTGCTGCTGAAGATGAAGCAGAGCAATCGGTGGTCGAGCCTGAGGAACTCGAGGCTTCCAAGTTGCACAGCAAGACCTCAACCCAACGTCTGCACGACGCATTAATATGCTTGCCCCAACCCAAGGAACCCAGATCGTCAAAATCCATCCCTTCTATTGGATCCAGGAGCCAAATTACCCTCAGCTGCCTGTCGTGGAAACAAGCGAGGTTGCGGAGAAGGCCAAGAACTCTCAGGCGAGGAGCCTAGCCAGTCCCAGAGACCCAGGAAGAGGATGATGATGACTGGATCGCACCAGTTTCGAAGCCGCTGCCTCCACAACGTCCGGTCCTGGCAAGAGCCAATCTGTGGATGTTATGGAAGATGTCCGTGACAAGTCGAGTATCGGTGCGCCTGAACGAGGACTTGCCGGAAGAAACCGATCGTCCATTATCGTCAGCAGGTTCTCCAGCGGAGGCGGAACTGGGCCTTTCTAGGGCCAAGACTGTCCCCGATTACCAGTCGCCAGCCAAGGTCGCTGCAAAGGACCCCCCAGCGGCGTCGTAGTTCCGACTGCGCTTCCGACTTTGGCGTGCCTGCCGACGCTAGTACACCCTTTGGTCTCCTCAGAGGGCTACAGAGGGGACCCAAAGCGCAAAGAGCAAGTTTTACTCCGTTTTAAAGTCTGCGAAGAGCATTTTTGCCAGTAGTGCTGGTGTCAGTGCTCAGGCAAAGATGGAGGCTCTTTCACCTGCAACCATGCGTCTTAAGCAAAATGCGCCGCCTATGGAAGAGGTCTCAAGTCCCCGCCGTCCTCTGTCCTCTGTTTTTGATAAGCCGGTTAACACTGCTCCTCCGGCTCACCGCCAAGCCCCAACCGAGACTCCTGTACGAAGAACTCGCGCGTCTTTTGAGCGTGAGGAGAGGCAAAAGGAAGAGAGGCTCAGGAGAAGAAACGAGCAGAGGAAGAGCTTGAGAAGCTACGGGAGCAGGAAAGGAAAAGAGCTGCAGAGACTGCCCACAAGGAAAAGCAAGCTGCCAAGTCTGGAAAGGAAATGGCTGCCAATTCTCGGATTGGTGCAACCGGTCGTGTTGAGCCTGCTGCTGATAATGAGGAAGAGCCAATGTCGGAGGACGAGGCACCGGCCCCACAAGCGACAAAGTCTCAATCTACGACTGGAACACAGAAGCCGAAGGAACCAAGAAGCAGGCTTGTGAAGCCCAGCAAGGAGTCTATTCCCAAGCCCAGAACTCACATCAAGGTTGGTCTCGGTTCCCACAGGGGCCAGCCTACAAATGCAGATTTGTCCAAGTCTCTGCATGGGACTCTTGCTCCCACCTCGAAGCCGGCTGCCGAATCAACCACGAATTCGTTCAGCAGGAGTATAGGACCATCGAGCGCCCCTGTCGCCAAACCGAATTCTCTGGCTCTTGCAGCTAAGAATAAGGAGAAGGAGGAGCGCGAGGCCCAGCGCAAGGCCGAGAAGAAACGCCAGATTGAGCAGCAAACGCGCGGCTAAATTGGCCAAAGCCGAAGAGGACCGTCGCAAAGCGGAAGAAGAAAGGCGCCGAGCTGAAGAGGAGCGCCGGGCTGAGCTCAGCGGAAAGCCGAGGAGCAGAAGCGCGCTCAGGAGGCCAAGCGCGCTGCAAACAGACAGGCGCTGGCTGCGGAGGCTAGGAAGCAGGAGCAGATGCGATCTCAAGCCGCGAGTAGGCAGGCAAATGACCTAGTAAGTCAATTGCTCAATCTCGATTGCGATTGTGAATTTGATATTAACCTTGTCAGGCCACGCAACTGCAGCACGAAAAGTCCAAGACTCTCCAGTCCCATCCTAGGGGGGACATGGCCGGAGCAAGGCCTGTGTCGAGGATGAACACAGTCCAGGATTTTAGCCTCAACCGTCCTGTGAATCCCGCCAAACCCGCGAAAAGAGTCTTTCAGCCGGACGAGGAGGAGACCGTCTCTCGCCCGCAGGTGCAACGCAATCCTCCTACTTTCCAGCGTCTCGACGCCAAGCGACGCAAGACGGACGAGGACGAGGAGACGACGGATGCCAGGCGTTCCATGATGGCACCGCCTATCCGTCAATCCAACGTCCGCAAGCTTTACCCCGAGCGTGAACGCATCATGTCCGTCATCGACAAGGCCAAGGACGGCCCGAATAAATACTCCCAAGGCTATATGTCTGCCGCTTCGGGTTCTCATACTCAGGCTTCTTCTATGTTGAAGCAAACGGTAACGGCACAGCACCATGCTGCGCACAGCAGACCAGGTGGTCACCCCAATGACATGGCCACTATCTCAAAGGCAAAGATTCCCTTTGCTGACCCCCCGGCTTCTTCTACCGCCGGATCCTCCAGCCAGCAACCTTCAAGACACCAATGGGCAAACCAGCCACAACGACTGTCAAGACCGCCTCCCCGCACTTCCCCACGCCCGAGCTTCCCGAAATCGCAACCGACTCGGAAGATGAGGACTCGGACTCGGAAGCTGCGGGCTTCAGGGCTCCGAGCTGGGTCAACTCGCCGGCGCTGCGAGATCTTCTCACGCAACAGCAGCTCGTGGACCCGATGGAAGTCTTTGGACCCATCGCGCCGCTGCAGATGGAGGAGATTTTCAAGTACAAGGAGCGCCACAAGCGCTTCAGGGAGCGGACCAGCTCGGCCAACTGGAGCGGCAACGACCGACTAACCGAGGACGAGAGAAAGAAGGATCGCGAGGCGCGCGAGCGCATGATGAAGGATGGCGGTTGGACGTATGGTATGCTTCGTAATTGGCAGAGCGATGATTCCTTGGTGGTGATGACGATTACAAGAACTTTTCGCCGTCCTGTCTGTCCGTCTGTTCTTCTTTTGCGTTGTTGCATCTGGGTTTGGGAAGAAACTCACGGCGTTTGCAGGCGTTTGACCGAGAGCTCGAAAGGGAACATGGCTATCACTTATTCTCTCACCCGACGACCACTCACCCCTTCTTGGCATACCACCACCACTATTACTGCTGTCTGGCTGGCTGGTTGGCGTTTAGGGTCTTTCTTCTTCTTTTCTTCTTCTTTTCCTTCTTCTTCCGGCTTCCCATACACGTGCTTGTTCGCTTGCTCTCAATCCATTCGCGCTGTTTGTTGCCTCTTCTGTCTGTGCCTTGATGTAGAGAAAAGCAGTAGAGTCGCGATTGCTTGGTAGGTAGCTTATGCATGGCATGGCATGGAGCTAGCCTCATGAGAGGAGAGGGTTGGGTTGGGTTGGAATGGGTTGGTTGGTTGGTAGTTGAGATGTAACAAGTCCTTCTGCCATTTTGTGCATTGAGTACTCTGTCTGCTTGGTTGATTGATTGCTTGTGTTGAGCGTTCCGGAGCGATTGACGGCTGGCTAGGTACCTGCTGGAGGACCGAGGCCGACGATGTATTTGCCTTGGTTATTATTTTGTAAGAGATACGATACGACACTGGCTGGTCAAGGGAGGTAGGGGAAGAGGACTTCCTGCCGTCTGCTTTTGGAGCTTGGAAGGAGATCTGTATAGTCTATCTATCCCTGTCCTTCCTTTATGTGATGCAGTAGAAGCGCCAATCAACGATGCAAGTTACTTCACATGGCTCGAAAGGCAAGGCGGTGGTGAAGTCAGATCGCGGTTGAAATCTGTTGCTTACCATCGTGCGTACCACCAGACAGATAGACAGAGTAGCAGTAGTAACTCAAGACTTGACGTACCTTGTCAGTCACATCCTCACCGACGATATTCTCAAGGGATCTTGTTCAGTTTGGTTGGGGTGTATCCGTCTTTGTGTCTCATTACCCTCTCTACTACATAGTCTCACCAACCAAGCTACATATCCGCACCAACTTTCCATGAAACGTAAAATGCAGAAACGGAGAAGACTGGGGGAGGATGCGAAGATGCGAAGATGCGAAGATGCGATGACGATGACGATGATGATGACGCGCGGGTCCCGTCGTTGCCTGTCTGTCTGGTGCGGTACCTCCTCCTCACCTACCGCGCAGCCAATCGTGCGTTTCCCCTCACACTGTGGCTGATGGAGAGAGAAAGAGTGAGAGCGGGTAGGTGGATGGGTGTAAATGTAACAGAGCTTCGTCACCGTTTGGGCGTGGGGTCCGAGGCGAAGAAACCGTCGTCCCAAGCTCGACAGCCAGTGAAGAAAGGGGGGCCGAAAGAATCTGGTTGGTGTTCAGCGCCGCCGTCTTGGCTTGGTTACCTCGTATTGACTGATTGACTGACTGCGTTGCGGCCGTCGGCCCCTGCTGCTATTTGAATGCGTTCTACCTTGGTTGCTCTTGGAGCAGTGCAGAGTTACCAGGCAGGTAGAGTAAATTTTGTAGCAAGGCTGGTACGGTCCGGTGCAGTGCATGTGCCACAACGCTGTCGTCATGCCGTATGTACTTGGCTGCGAAGAAGGGAGCGAGTGCTACCTACACATGGTTACAACTCAGACCTTGTGCGATTTACGAATTTCCGACAGTGGCTAATAGGTAGTCTGCAGGAGGGAGGACGAGGTGGTAGTTCTCTCGATTTAGCCGAGTTTAAAAATGGCCCCCAGCAGGTCTGTCTGTCTGTCTGTCTTGTCTGCCTCCCATGGTCCTGGCTGGGGGACTAAAAGGTGCTGGTGTTCAATCTTTGCAGCCCCAGCCAGCTCAGCTCTTGTTCGCGGCAAATGCTGTTTTGGCGATCATTGTCTTTTGTTTATTGTTGCGCCTGTGCACGCGCCGAAAGTTCCTTTCCCCTCTCTCTCCACCGGACTGACGACCGCTCTTGCGATATACTCTCCAGCATAGATCGCCACACGTTAATAGCGCGCAGCATGCCGCCGCGTGGTTGGTCAATCAGCCGGTCGCCCGGGGGGGGGATCCGTTTGCTTATTGCCTTTCCAAATGCCCACTGGCTTGCCGCGAGGACCAATCTGCCCAGAAACGAAAAGCAGCATGCCAGCCCAGCCAACCAGCAAATCACGAGAGCATGCTGCGATGTGATGCGATTCGCAGCGTTGAAGTGACGAGTCCTGGCCTCCCAGCCAGCCACGCGTTGTGCTGATCGGCAGCCCACACTGCCTCTTCCAGGGGTGCATGATTGTTGTTTATTTTTGGGTGCTTTTTTCTTCCCGCCCCCCCTCCCCCCCCCCCCCCCCCCCCCCCCCACCCCCCCCCCAAGGTCCAGCAGCCACTTAGGTAGATCCAGATTATCAGTCTCTCCACCACTCCGGCTCGTCGTCGCTGTCGTCATGATGCCAAGAAGGTCCGTGGCTGGTGTTGCTGCCACCAGCCCCGTTTGTAGTGTTGTTTCGCGATCGCGGTGCGTGCGCCGGCTTTGCGATTGATTGTGCGTTTCGGTCAGCGGCGACACTGTGGCGACTTGGCCATGCCTTCCCACGAGAACCGAGAGTGGGATTCGGCGGCAGCGGGCGTCTTCGCCGTGTCCTCCCACGAAAAGCGTGGATGCGGTTCTTCCACCGGTGGAGGGTTTGATGCGTTCGTTTTGGGGCTCGAAGACCGCTGCTGCGCAGGACAGCCGTCCATTTCATGAATCTCCGTCTCTTCCAGCTCATTCACGTGCTGGTAGTGTAGTTCGGGCGGGCCGCGCTGCCTCGGAGGAGTCTTCTTTCAGACTCATGGAGTCGTGTGGCCTTCTTCCAGGGTTGATTCGCTCGGCCGCGACATGTTTTCCCGCGTGCGATGAATCCTGCGGCTTCCATGTTGCCCCGGCGCCATATCCAGAGGATCAAGGCAAATATCATGCAGCTGAGCAGCGCGAGGGGCACTGTCAACCACCGGGCTCCTTCTCCTTCTAGGCACGCCGTCGAAGAAGCTGTTCCGTTGTGACACAACCAAAGCTCGGGCGTCATGTAGCGTGTGTCTCCCCGAGGTGCTGGTCAGTCCAATTGGCAATCTTCCCTTGGATCGTAGTAGTCGTATTGCGCATAGGCTTGTTACGGCTATGGAGCGAATGATTGCACCAAATGCAATGAAAGCGCCGATGGCCGGGATCCGGAGTCGAAAGCTACTCATACTGGTGTATTGTCAGACTTGGACCTTTGCGCTGGTGAAATGCGTCAGTCAGTTACCTTTTTGCCAGTGATGTTGGCCCCTCCAGTGGAAGGTCTTAGCCATCAAGCCGAGCACCGTGAAGATGAAGCCATCACCAGCTCCGACTGCGGCGCTAAAGAGAATGACGTATGAGCTGGTGCGATGGATATCCTGAACATCGTGTACTTTGACGAGGAAATGGGCGATTAGACCAAGGACCGCGGGCGACATGACTCCGATGAGAATGACGCAGGTCCAGTACAAGAACTTGGAGATTGAAAAGCGTCCGGGCCTGGACGGATACATTGCTGTATACACAGGGTTTGAGGCCGTCATTCTGTCGGCATGAGAAAAGACAGCGCATGCGGGATATAATCGCGGGCGACTGGTAGCAGCGAGAGAGAGAGAAAGAGGCGTGCGGTGGAGGATTGAAGGATTGCAGCTGCAAAGCCGCGATATATCGTGATGACGCGCCGCCCCCCTTGCGATTTAAACTGGTCGCACTGTGCTGAGCCGCAAATCGCACGTCGTAGGCAGAGACTGGCTGGGCATCCTTGGGGGTTTTCTGGCCACCAGAAATCAGCCTCGCACGGGGCCTAGACACATCATCAGGTGCCCGGGCGAAGTCGATTCCAGGCCGTGCTGCTGCGCCGTTTCGTCAAAACCGCCCCCAGCGGCTGGTATCCACCTTGTCCTGCACGCAGCGCCGCCCAATTCGCGAGCCTCCGCCCAGCGCGTGCAATTGCCGACCTTGAGTGGTATCACGCTGTGAGCCGACTGCGTGTCTGACTGTGTGGTCAAGTGGAAGCCACCCGAACAGAAAGGGTTTCGGCAAAGCAACTTCTTTCCCAGCCACCCACCTGCGGCTTCTCGATGCCGGATGTGCCTGGTCTGGGTGGCATTCTGCCATATATTTGAAATGCATTGCTCGAGTTTCTTGCGAAATGGAAGTTGAGTGGTTGGCATGGAGAAGACCAACGACTGAGTGGGTGGGACGGGCCGCTCTCCGCGTCGTTCGCTTGGAATGTTCCTGCTTCGGGTCCGATGCTATTTTGGTCCATGCACACACACCTGCAGTGGTCGGAATTCATCAGCTGCAATGGAGACGTCAAATCAACATCTTGCCCTTCCTCTTGGATCCTCAAAAAGGCCACAGGATTAAAGGAAAAGGCCTTCGTCCTGTTTCCTCGCCGCTTAGTAAAACCCATCCACATATCCAGAGGTGGAAGGACATAATCGCTGCTGTCCAGGATCCCCATTGTGCATGAGCTCGAGAAGGCCTGATGATCTGATGGACGAGAATGGTAACCGAG
This sequence comes from Phyllosticta citriasiana, assembly GCF_038021145.1. Classification (NCBI taxonomy): domain Eukaryota; kingdom Fungi; phylum Ascomycota; class Dothideomycetes; order Botryosphaeriales; family Phyllostictaceae; genus Phyllosticta; species Phyllosticta citriasiana. Next base: position 1,496,792 of record NW_027117286.1, on the reverse strand, counting down.
CAAAGAAAAGGTCGGCACGACGCCAACTTATCGTGGCGCTCTACGCAATATATTCCAGCCCAGGTACCGCCGACCAAGATGTCATTCAATGCAGCGCAGTACGACTTTGAGTAGATCACCTCAATTGCGAAGCCCTACCAAAGTGTCTATGGAAACCAATGACAAGTCAACATGAACACTCCACCCATGAAAGACGTACCCACCTCACTCAAGCGCCAATGCCGCATAACTCCCTCCCAGACACCCCACGGACTTTCCCGTTTGCAGACCTGGTGCCATCTCCACCTCTTCTCGCTTGCGAATGCTTCTCAAAGGAGTAGCAAATCACCGTTACCGGTCCCCACGGCCGGTTGGTAGACTTGCTGCGGCTGGTTCTGGTTCACAACGTACATATTCGACTGCGATCCAACAACTGGACTGTTGCCGCCAAATTCACCTCCGTTGCCCAAGTTCATGTTGCCATCTGTTGATTCCGACCCCTGCAAAGTAGAGGTCTGCAGCGTCTACTGCTGACGCCATGTTTCCGCCGTTGGTGTTGGCCGTCACCGGCGCCGAAACGAAACCGCCGCCAAAGTGTCCAGAGATCCAGGAGTGACCGTGTTGGTGCGTTTCTGAGCATCGGCAGCCGCCTGGACATCGGAGAGTGTGACGCTGCAAAGCTGGGCTCTCGGCCAGCGTCTTGGTCTTGCGGAACGGAAGACTTGCTGAACGGCTTCAGTACACGGTGCCAGGTGCCGACATTCAGCACATTTCCTCGAGCGTAGCGGGTCAAGTTTCTCTGACTCGGCCGTTATGCTGCTTGTCGCCCATGACAACCTTTCTTGCAATTGCTGGTCCGAGGAAAGCAAACGCCAGTACATGTATCCACGGTCGCGCAAATCAGGGTTATCTGTCTCCTCTGTCGCCCATTTCAAGACCTTGGGAACGAGCTCTTGGCCCTTTGTTGGTCTCTGAATGAAAAGCTTGACCGTGGCCGTCAACAAGGCCAATTGTACTTCGTGCGCTCATCGGCAAAGGTATACAAAAAGTCATCCAAGAGGACGTCTGAGTTGTCGATGCGGTCTGCGTATTGCCCAATGACCCAAATCATGGCCGCCTTTGCTTCGGGTTCGTCGAGAGAATCCAAGTTTTCGCATAGCGTCGAGATTATAGACTCGTATTGGTTGGGGTACTTGCGGAAAATGTTTCGGATGACCACTGTTGCTTCCTGTACAATGTATGACACCTTGGTCGCGACCAGTTCGAGGAGCGTGTTGATGCAAAGTCGCGCGGCGGCTCGATTTTGATAGCAAGTTTGCCAATTGCCCGCACAGACTTGCGAACAAAGTCGACATCAATCTCAGTGGCGTACCTGTGATGTTCAGCGTAATACTCAAAAGTCTCCAGGATTTGCTTACTCGCGCAACTCGGTCAACACCTCATTAATGTTCTTCTCCGTCGCAAGCATGAAAATCAGCTCCAGCTTGGTCACCTTGACGTAAATGGGTCATTGTATTTGCAAAAGAACACCCGAATGTCGTTGCGGAGAACCTCTGGCGCCGTTGCAAGATCAACAGCGCGTTACGAAGAGCAAGTATTGAATCTCAGGCCCTTGGATAGAAGAGTAACGAGTGTGGAAAGCTTATTACAAAGAGAGATGACCTTTTGTCTGAAATTATTCATGAATAAAGAATGACCCTTATGCACGTCAATACAACGCCGAGTTGGAGTGTGAAAGCCGGGAGCGATGCCTCTGCGAGAAGCTCTCGCCAGTGTCGTGCGTATGTAGTTCATCATGGCTTCGAGATGTACGTTGGCCCCATCGTGGAGTGTTAATGTGTTGCTTTTTGAGTGCAGGGGCATTACTCTGAGCAATCAGGCTGAACTGGATATTTTTGAAGCGCTCGGGTAGTCGATTGTAAGTTTGATGTTTTCGCTCCTTTCCCAGATGTCCATGAGATGCCAGTCCACTGGATACCACGGTTGGATTTTCATCCCTCATCCCATTCACCTTTCGATCAGATCTGAATGCTCCACCAAATGTCGGTCATGATCGTAAAGCTTTGCGACGCAAAAGGCAGCATCTTGCGCACGATGGTCGCCTCCTTGAGGAGTCCTTGAGAGGTTTTACGTCTTCAACGAATTCGCGAACGGGATGTAGAAATGGTCCGCAGGCAAGGGCCGCACGAGTGATTGTTGTCCTCCATGTCCGCGCCACCGATTAGCGTCCAATGCCACCAAGGACATTTCTGCATATACTGACATTAACAATGATGGCAACGCCTTGAGCGCGACCTCTGGCTTGATCGCGCGTAGTTGACCAGGTAGAGAAAACACCTGAGCGTCCATCAGTGCCATGTCCCGTTGCTTATCCCCATCTGTCCTATACTAACATCTTCTTGATCTCGAGACTCGGAATGTTCATGCAGTTGACAATGTCCGGAACAGGCGACCATGTCGTTGTTGCTCATGGTCATGTTCGCGACAATCTTCTTTAGCGCAATCTTCTTGGCCGAGTGTTTTTATCCTTTTTGCCGCCGCTCTGGAGCTCGAGGCGCAACTCGGCAACCTTGCCCTGTTGTTTGTTGAGTGAGCCAGGGCCATTGTAGACGAAAGCAGGTATGATCATCATGGCTGTAGTCATGTTGATGCTTTCATGGAGCGACAAAAGGTCGGAGAAGAGGGACGGGCAAGAGCCGCTTCGCGGAAGCTGTGCGGGGTTCTTGGGAGTTGTGAGGAAGCAGCGAGCGCCATGGAGTAGGGAGCAGTGCTTAAACTTACCCTCGCAAAGAGCTTTGCATCTTGGCCGCTTGTACTCATGATTCTCTGCCTAGTGAAGAGACGTCGTCATGCATGTGCTGCTGCTCTCCCCAACGAGGCTTGATCCTGTGCTCCGCCAATCCGATGCGGCTGCGCGTTGAATGCCCTTGTTTGATGTTGCCGCGATTTTACAAGGTTATCGGAAAAGGTTGTCGACCCGAACGGCCATTACTGGAGCGGCGATAGGTCAGGTAGGGATAATTTGGAGGTACGGGCTGTTGAGTGGGAACGATGGAGCTCTTGTGATGGTGAGAAGGGGCCGGCCTGGGTAATCAATGTTAATCGTTGCCCCTCTCCCCTGCGGACGCACCGGCACTCACTGGCAATGACTAATCTCCGCGCTCGACACCACCGCCCGGCAATCTCCGTCCGCTGCACGTCACCTCCGACTTGACACACCTTCATCACTCGACGCGTGCGCTAGAACCATTCGAAAGTCGTAGACCATGGCGACGCTCCAGGTTTCTCCCCCACCGCCGCCGCAATGGGTCCTCGACCTCAACTCCAAGGCTCCCGCGCCATCCAAAAACTCAAACATACCCGATCCTCCAGGATACACGGCCCCGAACAAACAAACGCGCAACCCCAAGGACAAGGCTCCGGCAAGGAAACCTCCGTCGCTGAGGAAATGGACACCTTGAAGCTGAAGAAGGCGTGGAGCTGGCTATCGCTCCGGCAAAGAGCTTGCCCATGAACGCCATTGGCAAGTTGCAAGTCGAGCTTTTTGCGAGCAGTCACTGATAAAGCCAGGCATGTACATGACGGGCAACTCTCTCCAATATTTTCCATCATGATGGTTTTTATGCTCTTCAAGAACCCCATCACGGCGCTATTCAACATCAATCGCACTTTTGCCAACTTTGAGACCCCTGGAACCTCGTCTCGTCTGTTGGGCGTCAAGCTCGTATTCGTCGCCACCAACTGTCTCGCGCTGGCTTTGGGTATATGGAAAGTCAACAAGATGGGACTGTTGCCTACGACGCGGAGTGACTGGCTGGCATGGGAAGCAGAAAGAGAGCCTCTGGAGAGAGCTTCGTTCCAAGGTTGGGCTTTGCAATGAGGTTGTCATCAAGAGCATGGTGTTGAGAGCATGTTGAATTGCAGTCGTACGTTCAATTCGAGCACGAACATGAGATTACGACAGAAATGTCAGGCCAAAAGGAGCTCTCTTCATTTTGCACCATCAAAAGACAGGCAATGAATATCCCTCTTGCTTTTGACAATATCCCAAGCTTGCAGCTTACTCTATCCGGACGACTAGGAGACTTCCAGCAAAAGGACAACAGCTCCAACGTTAACGCCATTCTAGCTCGAGCCGAGAGACACACCGACCAAGGGACCCACCCTCCTAGCCGCAAAAAGCAAAAACAAACGTACAACAGCCGGGATTCGCTGCTGGTCACCCACGCAACTACTAATCGGCCGCAAGGTAGCTTATCTATGGAAGAGCGGACGGGGTTCCGAGTTTTCTACCTGCTGTCGTACGTGGAGGAAGAACGGAAAAACAGGCATATCAATAGACTAAGCATTCTGTGGTCTGCCACCAGACTCTGAAGTTGAGTGCGCCGAAATTACTGTAGTATTATGAGAGCTATTCATCGACATTTGAAAAACTTTTCCTGGAATTGAAATAGTTAAGAGAAGAGAAGCAGTCGGCTCGACTTTTCGTGCAGTTCAACAAGGGCAAGTCGGGACGAGACGAGGAGACCGTGCTCGGTCTTCACGGGCGGATATCGGGATCAACGCTCCCGGACTGCCTGCCCGACTCTGCCTGAGTCCCCACGGCCGTCGATGCGCTTGGCTGACTTGCGCCTCATTCTCGCAGATTCCAACTCTTAATGATTACGCAGACTTGGCTGCCTTGGAATAACTGCGCAATCTCTACCTTCTTGTCTCACTACTACGCTGTTCCGAGCCACTCGTTTGACAAACTTATAAATACCAGGACGAACTCCTCCGCGATGGCCTCCGCAACACCCCCCGAGACAATCCACAGAGCTATACCACTATGTCCGTCGGCGACGTGGAAGCTATTGGCGCTCATTGCCAGATGGCATTCTGCCACCAGCTAGACTTTCTGCCTTTCAAATGCGAAAGCTGCAAAGGGTAAGCGGCGCCTCTCCTTCGACCACAGACCATCTAACCTGACGTAGGACCTTTTGCCTCGACCACCGCACCGAGACTACTCACAAGTGCAGCAAGGCCGGCGCATGGGCACGCTCAAGACGCGAAGCCTCGTCCACACCATCCTCCGTCTCCTCCGCTCCTAGACCGAACATCCTCAACCACGAGCAACAATGCTCCTCTCCCGTTTGCAAGACCTTGATCAATACCTCTCTCGCCCCTGGAATACATTGTCCGGACTGCAACCGACAATACTGCCTGAAGCATAGAATGCGCGAGGAGCATGATTGCGCCAAGCTGACTCCACTCGGCGCACGACCAGGCGGAACATCCAAGGAGAAAGGGTTGGCGGCGCTGGAGAAGTTGAGAGCCTGGGGCGCAAGCAAGAAGGCCGCCGTGTCAGAGACGGCCAAGAAGACGTCTTTCGGGCCAAAAACCAACTCGCCTGCGGCACGGGCAGCCGCTATCAACACCCTCAAAAAGACGGCCCAGGGCGATGCCAAAGTTTCTCCAGAGAAGCGCGTATATCTCCACGTGGAAGCATCTGCCGACACAACAACCGCTAAATATCCGACGGGCAACTTCTTTTACAACGTCGAGTGGAGCGTCGGCAGGATACTCGACATGGCGGCCAAGGAGCTGCAGGTGGAAAATGTCAACAACCGCGGCGGAGGAGAAAAGGACAGGCTGCGAGTCTTCCACGTAGAAGGAGGTAGGCTGCTAGATTTCAGCGAAAAGATTGGCAAAGCGTGCCAGACCGGAAACACCATCGTGCTCCTCCGAGAGTAGGTCCGCCATCCCGGATTTGATCGAAGCATAGAGACATTGCTTTGCTGCTCAGAAGACAGTTGTGGGCATTCTAAGACAGTAGATGAGTCGCATGCATCGGACTGTAAATCCGACGCAGTCCACCACGGCTCATGATGATTCGACACATTGCTCGTCATGCTTGCAAACTCACAATGGTGTTGCGGTACAGATGGTCGGATTTAGACCGTTTCGGAATCTGCAGCAGACTGTGTAGAAGCATTCGGAATTACCGAATCTCAGCCATTCCATCCATCCATTAATCCTAGCAGGACTTGAGGATGTAATCATTCACCGGCGTATGGAGGATTGAGAAGGATACCCCTTTCGGATATATTTCATTGTTTGATTCTAAATTGCTGTCTACCACGGATGTTCTGTTCGCACTACTGTCAGCATTTGTAAGCATACAATAGCAGAAATGCACTTGCACACTTCCAAAATCTACAGCAAAGGACTGCGAATCGAATTGCTCAGCATCCGCTACTTTTACGTGAGCAACATTGACCCACTGGATCGGCAACCTCTGGTCGCTGCGGCTTTGTAAAGATGAGCTAAGTAGGTACGGTCAATACGTCATATCCCTGCCATGGATGTCCCCCACCCAGTCGTGGACCCTGTCCCTCGGACAACCCCCCAGCCAACGTCCCCGCAGTAGCTGACCGATTTGTCGATGCCGCTACACAGACGTTTCTTGGGCCTGCACCTAACACGATGGAGTCTATCTCTGTTATATGGCGGCGTCGCCTGCTCGCATCGCAGCCGTGCTACACTAGCCCATTGAACCCTCGTCTCGGAGACTACTGTTGCTTTTTGTTCAAGATGACTGTGACCGAGACGCCAGAGTCCACATGCGATGTGTGAGTTTCTTCGACTCTACCAACACGCATGGATCTCTACTGATGACCCGACAGGCTGATCATAGGTGCTGGGCCAGCGGCCTTATGACGGCGGCCTGGATGGCACGCAGCGCATCAAGACGCGCATCGTCGACAAGCGAGGCACCAAAATCTTTACTGGGCAAGCCGACGGTCTGCAATGCCGCAGCCTTGAAATATTTGACAGCTTCGGCTTCGCGATCGACAGGAAAGAGCGAACCACATGCTAGAGGCATTGACAGCTTCGCACACATCTACAGCTAACAGCAACACATTCATGTGGAACCCCGCTGATGCCAGATTCGTCGGTCAGACCCGTCCCGACACGCCGCCCAGCGCGCTTCACCGAGTGCGTGCTGCAGCAGGCCGATCGGCGTTTCTTCCTGGATCACATGAAGGAGCACTCGGACATGAGGTGGACGCGGCGTCTGCCCATGTCGCTGGATGTCGACGAGCGCAGGTCGAACGAAGCCTATCCTATCACTGTCAACTGCGGCACTTGACGGACGAGGAGGCCTGCCTAACAGGTCAACTGACGTCGGAGGGGGTACGAATGGCGATGGTTTGTATCGCAGCAACCTGTCACCGACGACACAGACACTTGATCAGGAAGAATCGTGAAATGGGCGGCACGGAGGAGGTGCTCAAGGCCAAATACGTGTTGGCTGTGATGGCGCACACAGCTGGACCAGGGCAGTTGGGATTCGAGAAGCAGGGTGAAGCGACGGACTTTATCTGGGGAGTTCTTGGTAAGTGGCGAGAATACAGCATCAATGAACACTTTTCTGACCTCAACACGCAGACATCATTCCCATCACCGACTTCCCCGATATCCGCCAGCGCTGCATAATCCACAGTGCCGACCAGGGCACGCTGATGGTGATTCCACGCGAACGCGGTCTCGTGCGTCTGTACATCCAACTCAAAGAGATCGTGCCCGACGCTGCCAGCGGACGCGCCGACCGCTCCAAGATCACGCCCGACATCATCTTCAAGGCAGCCCAGAAAATTCTCAGTCCGTACCAGCTGCGCTACAACTACTGCGACTGGTGGACTGCGTACCAGGTGCTTAACTCCCCCTCCCCCTTCCCCCTGAATTCCCCTGATGCTAACCGCCACACCACAGATCGGCCAACGCGTATCCCCCTCGTTCTCCCTGCACAATCGCATTTTCCTTGCCGGCGACGCCGTGCACACGCACTCGCCCAAAGCCGGCCAAGGCATGAACGTCAGCATGGCCGACGGCTACAACCTAGGCTGGAAGCTGGCCCTGACGGTGCAAAAGCTCAGCGCAACGCGGACATCGCTCCTGTCAACCTACAGCCCCGAGCGCCGCGCCATCGCCAACCAGCTGATCGCCTTCGACCACCAATTCTCGCGCCTCTTCACGGGCGGCCGGCCCGCGACATCGCCGACAAAGAAGGCGTCAGCATGGCCGATCTACGCGCCGCCTTCGACCAAAATGCCCTTTTCACGTCCGTCTCAGCGTCACGTACGAACCCTCCGCTCTCATCAGTATCCCGCATGACGCGCTGCCCGCCGCCGAAGCGCCCCCCTCGACACCGCACGCCAATCATCCCCCGCCGAAGCTCATCCCCCCGGCGCCGCGCTCCCCCCTGGCCACGCGCCTCCCCATCGCACGCGCATCCCCAGCTACAAAGTCGTCAATCAGGCGTCAGCGCTGCCGCTGCACCTGCACGCCCTGCTCCCCAGTGCCGGCCCCAGCCCCCCCTTCCGCATCCTGCTCTTCGCCGGCAACATGGTCGCGCCGGCGCAGAGCGAGCGCGTGCGCGCTTTCTGCCGCGCCCTCGAAAGCGGTCTCCTCCGCACCTTCACGCCCCCCAACATCGCACTCAACACATCCACCGCGCCGCTGCAAGTCCTGACCATCCACAGCGCGCCGCGCGAGGACGTGGAGCTGCTGCAGCATTTCCCGGCCATCCTGCATCCGTTTGACGAGCAGAGGGGCTGGGATTACGAGCGCGTGTGGTGCGATGCGCCGAGCTACCATGAGGGTGGGATCGCGCGTATGAGGGGTTGGGGATAGATGGGGAGAGGGGCGCTGTTGTGGTGGTGCGGCCGGATCAGGTTGTTGCGTGGGTTGGGGATGTGGAGGAGGCGGTGGCGGTGGAGGGAGGAGGGGGTTGAGGGCGTTTTTGAGGGGTGTTGAGGTTTGGTAGGTAGGTATGGGTTTTGGTGTGGTGGTGGTGTGGTGTGGTGAGCTGGCGGGAGGGAGTGACCTAGGGAAGCAGGAGCACGGCAGGCTACCTACCTTCCTTAGGTGTGCAGCAGTAGGGAGTACGTCATCTCTGCCATCCACCTCACTTCAGTCAGTCCATGGATCAGCCTGAGTCTTCTTCCTGTTCATTACCTACGACGTAGTAGAGCAGAGGAGTCGATCGAATGCTACATTTCCAATGCCACCACCGCGTCTCTATCCCTTCCCTTCCCTTCCCTTCCCTACGCCATGATGCTTCACACAATGAGTCGCTTCCTATTCATATCTCATATCGCAATGCCAATGCCATTAAATTCCTTTCAATTCAATTTTTCGCCAACGAGAGAGGAGAGAGAGAGAGAGAGAGATGATTCCCATTACACCATCACTCGCCATTGGTGTCCCCATCTTGAGCAGAGTATGCACGCAGTACACATCATACTCATGAAATGAGCAGTGGCAGCCGAGCTTTTCTCTAGTTGTCGGCCAGCAGGGAGCGCGCTCGCGGTCCTCGGAGACAATTTCGCCACGCTTGAACGGGTCGCGGCCGAGGACGCCGGGCACGGCGACGGCGACGGACGTGACGAAGAGCAGGGCCATGATGACGAAGGCGAAGATCCACTGGAAGGCGATGACTTTGGTGAAGAATTGGGCGACGCCGAGGGCTGTTTTCCACAAGTGTTAGTTAGGGTTGGGGGGGGGGGGGGGGGGGGGGGGGGGGGGGGGGGGGGGGGGGGGGGGGGGGGGGGGGGGGGGGGGGGGGGGGGGGGGGGGGGGGGGGGGGGGGGGGGGGGGGGGGGGGGGGGGGGGGGGGGGGGGGGGGGGGGGGGGGGGGGGGGGGGGGGGGGGGGGGGGGGGGGGGGGGGGGGGGGGGGGGGGGGGGGGGGGGGGGGGGGGGGGGGGGGGGGGGGGGGGGGGGGGTTGGAGTGAGATGGAAGTTGTGGTGGGGAGAAGGAGAAAAGACGAACGTACCAGCAGCCAAAATGCTCAACTCAAAGCCAATGGTGTAGTCCTTGTACGCCACGAGGAAAAAGAGGCCATAGACAAGAATGCCCCAGACGAAAATGTTGGCAACGATCCTGGCAGGCAAATTGTGGGCGTGGACGGCGACGGCGCCGACCCAGTACAAGGGCGACAAAGTTCCAGCCAGCGGGGCCGCGACGACGGATGTGGATGAAGCGCGGCGTGGTGCTGTGGCGGAAGTAGGCCGCCGACAGGTTGAAGAAGTTATGACGAGCAGCAGCAGCGCCAGCCAGAAGTGCGACCGCACCCCACAGGTGGAGAAGCCGAAGAGCAGCAGGTTCGACGTTACAAAGTGCGAGCCGACGTTGGCGGCTGCGGCGACGTAGACGGCGTTGCCGCTGTAAGGTGCCACGAGTATCCGATTTGGAGGATGAAGAGGACGATCCTGTGGAGAGGGTTAGTTGTTGGCTGGCGGGAATTTGAGGTGGCAAGATGTTGGACGGACCAGTAGATGCTCACGATGACCGAGTTGAGGGCAAAGGGCGACGGGTGGGCGTCATTCTGGCCCCAAATGGTGCGGCGGCATGCGTTCCTTCGTGTGGACGCTCAAAAGTGTAGTAGATGGAGGTGAAGAGCAGGTACGAAATGGCCGTCAGGACCTTGGGGTGTTGACGGCGCGGCGCGAGTGCTCCTCGTGGGCCTTGAATGGGTTGGCTAGAGGCATTTTTGCTTGCTAGGCGACTCAATTGCGGTGGGGAGAGAGGGATAGAGGGAGAGAAGGGAGAGAAGAGAGAGAGGAGAGGGAAAGGAGGACGAGGGAGGGGAGGGAGGGAGAGGGAGAGGGAAAGAGGGGGCAAGGTGTGCGTACCCCGAGTGTGTACGCCATGTGGAGGCGCGTGACAAAGCTGTTGTTGTCGCCATGTGGTTGGACTAGGCACGGACGAAGCGAAGCGGGCGGGATGACGAAGACAGGAGCAGCAGCAGCAGCTTTTCGATGGCTTGGCAATTCCCAAGGAATCTCATCACATCATGCAAAAAATCCTGATGCCATCATGGCCTTGCTGAGGCAGGTGATGTAGTGAGAGGTTCCAGCATCAAGGTGCAAGCTCCAATCAAGCTCGTCCTCTTACACCACCTACCTCTAGCGCACACCAACGCCAACGGCCCCAAGCTCCCTCTCTCTCTCTCTCCCATCTCCTCTCTCTCCGCCTTGCTCTCCTTGCTCTCCTCCCTCGCTCTCCATCAATCATGTCACGCACGTCTGGCGTCCCTCCCTCGCAAGAACAGCGGGGACCCACATCCATGCCGTAAACCGCTCACGGCCACGTCGACCTCTGTCTGGACCGGGCCCGACTTCGCATCATCATCATCATCATCATCAACAACAACAACCAAGCAACAACAAGAAGCCCACGTACATGATTGTAGGCCACAGGGAGCACGGAATTCTTCCACTTTACCATGGTGCCGCGCAACGAGAACGCCGCCCCCGCACTTTGTCAGGTACTTGTGCCACCCACCACCACCGCCAGCCTTTGGCGCCGCTCGCGGGTGGACGCCATCAGCCACTGACAGCACGCCCGCCGCCTCGAAGGGGGGCCCACGCGCGCATTCCTTTGTTCCTTCAGCGGCTTGGAAAATTGACCAGTCAGTCGGTCGGTCGAGCGCGGCCGTGGTGGTTGCCTGTCGATTCTTGGACTACTTACCTTACTCCTGTGTACTCCTCCTACTCCAAAGGAAAAGACGACGTGCTAGCTCTGTCCATCTAAACGGGAACGAAACGCGGCGACCCGAAAGAAAAATGCGGTTGACAGAAACGGCGCGGCGCGGTGCGGGCGTCTTGCAAACAGACAAACGAAACGAAACGAACCCGATGCCCTCGCCACCGCCCGCCGCTTCAACCGAACCCGGGCCGGCGCGTGCTGCTAAAACACCACCACCACAACAACTACCCCTTAGCCCCCTTAATCTCCAAAACTTCTCCTCTACTTTTCCATCTCCCCTCTCTCTCCATGCCCCAAAGTAACAAGGAAACGTCCAGGCACCCACTCACATGCTCCTCCGCAGAGTGAAACTCTCGCACTGACAGGCTCAACGCTTCTGCATTAGCCACCTCCTCTCCTACACCACCGCAGCAGCACGGCAGCTTACACAGCACGCCACCACTGCAGGCGCCACCACGCCACGGCGACAGCGATTGGCCAATGACGATGGCTCGTGTGGCTCTCAACCGATTGATTGCGCGGACTCAACGGTACAGAGCTTTGTGCTGTGATGGTGATGGTCGTGGCGAAAATGGCAGGCTAATCGTTGCTTTGACACAATACCTATCGCGATGATTCTTCGGGTCTTCTTCTTCTTCTTCTTCTTCTTCTTCTTCTCTTCTTCTTCACGCGCAAAACTGCAACCACGAATGATTAAAAAGCCCAAATAGAATGAAGAAGGGAAAAAATTCCAGAAAGCGCAAAAGTAAAACGAGACAAAATTAAATATTGATTGCGATTCTGCATTCCACTCCGCTCCGCTGCTTTGCTTCGCCCTCGCCTTTCCGGTTCTCCATTCTCCTGAAAAACCTTCATGCTATACCACACGACACCCGTAAAAACCAGTGATAACCCAGGTGAGAGAATTTGAAGGGAGGAAAAAAAAAAAAAAAAAAAAAAGGAAAAAAAAGCGTAGCACAAGCGACTGGAGCAAAGCAACGCCATCTGCCACCCGCCACCCGCCACACCCCACGCACCCGGCCTCCGACTATGTGGCAATTTACCGTACCGTACCGTACCGTACCGCCGCAACACAACAAACGGCTCCATGCATCACTCACTCCTTGTGTTTACCCGCCGCGGCGAGCGATTTCGAGTCTCGACTTAATAACAACAACAATGACAAAGGTCTAGAACGCATGTATCGCCGCCGGAAAGGCTGACGCGAGACGGGTAGGAGCAGCAAGCACCTCGGACGACGCCTTCCCCTCAATGATGATACTGCAACGCCTACTCAGACAGACTCCTAACATGTCGGAGGATATGGTAATGGCAGAAGAGGCAAAAGCGCAAAAGAAAAAAGGGGGATGGGAAAGAAGCGTGTGAAAAAGGGAAAAGAAAAAAAAAAAAAAAAAAAAAACAAGACAGCCAACCACACGCGCGCGGGTACAATCCAGTGCGTCGCCACTACGCCGTAGAAGTTGTTGTCTTTCTACTGCTGCATCCGATCGCTCTCGGGACCCGCAGCGGTACCATCTCCCCGCGTCTGCGTCTGCGCCTGCGTCATGTTTGTGAACTGCTGCTGCCGCTGCGCATCCTGTCCCGTCAACGCAGCCAGCGACGGAGCACCGTTGGCTACTCCAGGCGCGGGCCCAAACGGAATGTGGCTGCTGGGCGTGAAGACGGGGAGAGGAGGTTGAGATGCAGCAGCGGGGGCGGCAGGGGCAGCAGCAGGTTTACCGGTACCAGGTCCAGATCCAGCAGCACCAGCATCGGGGCCAGCAGCGGCGGCCGAAGGAATTCGCAGCACGCCGCCCCACAATTGAGGCATCAACGTCCGCATTCAACGGGACCCACCTCAGCGTCGCCGGCGTCGGCAGCGCAGGCGCAGACGCCGGATGGTGCGCAAGCGACGGCTTCTGCTGCCCCTCACACACAACACCCACGCCGCCGACAGCAGGCTCGTAGTTCACGAAATGCGGCATACTGACGGGCGGTGGCGGCGGCGGCGTATCCGGCCGCGGCACCATGGCCGGGACGTGTTCGGCCGTCTCGAGAATGCCGTTGGGTGTCGCCCTCAGCAGACAGACGCTCTGAAGGCGAGCCCAGCGATGTCGGCAGCGAGTTCATGATTTCCTCGGCCATGTTCTCGATTGACTGGCGCGATAACGAGCGCGGTCGTGCTTCGGGAAGGTGCATGGGCGGCTTGTTTCTGGTGTTGGGCTTGGCTGTAGTGTCGTTTTCCGACTGCGTGCGCGCGGGCATGCCGGGGGGAAGCCCCAGATTCGTCGTGGCGGCTGGTGGGCCTGTTTCTGTTGAACTGCCCGTCGTAGGTGATGCTGGCTTTCTTCCAGCTACTGCTGTGGCTGTCTTACCGCCCCGTACCACGCCCGCTTTTCCCCTCGTCTTGGTGGACGTTGCCTTTCTCTTTGCCTTTTCCTCCTCGGCCGCCGCATTTTGCTTTGCATCATGCTCTTCCTTTGTCGGCATTTTCAGTGTAATCTTCTTGATACCAGATGTCAGTTGGTCAACATCATGGGATGCAGAACTAGACGCTCCAGAGCTGCTCCTCTTGCCCTCGGCATGACTTCCCATCCTTGACGCAAATGGTCTTGGAGGAGGCTTCATCGCCGGCACCTCCTTCTTGGGTGCTGTTCTCGTCTTCTTAACCTGGACATTTCCAGCTGTGGTGCCAGCAGGCTGCCTCACTGCAACCGCAGACCCTTTGCTGGTTGGGCGTTCGCCAGTGACGTCTGACGCAAGACTTGTTCGACGCTGCTTGGCCATGCCAGCCGCCTCTTCATCTCCAGCGTTGATCGACACACCATCTGTCGTTTTCCTTCGGTCACCGTCGGTTCGCGACGCTGCTTTTGCATGAAAGGACTCGTCATCAGACGGCGGCTCCGAATAGGTTGAAACCTTGGCCTTTCGCTCACGCAGTGCCTACCCGTGTTGACGGGCACCTCGGGTGGGAGCGTCTTCTCCTTCCTCACGCGCGGCTCTGCCAGCTCTTCGGGCCTACAGCTAAGGGTTTGACGGTCCGTTGGGACGAGGAGCTTGCTCAGCTCATGCGCAGCGGTGACCCAATCGACATCTGGCGGCGGCGGGGTCGGAGGCCTGGCATACTCCCTGACTGGCACCCATTCGCCCGATGAATTCTTGATGAATTTTTTCCGGGTCAACTACCTTGCGCGCCGTGACGATGTGTCGGGGTAGCAAAGTTGGGTCGTGGTCCTGAACGCTGCGATTTCGTTTGGTGGGGGTGGAGGATCGGGATAGACCAGCGTTCCAACGCATAAAGACTGGTCTCGTGCCACCACTCGCCGTTGTATCGCAGCTGTTTTTCAGCCTCTCCCAATGTATGCTGGATTACCGTGTTGCCCATGGGCACATCCTGAGCGAAAGGATTTGCTGGCGCGACTGATGTTTGCAGCGCCCTGGCCTTCGCAAAAGACCGCTAATGTGACTCAAGACACCGCTCGTCAATGCTCGATTGCTGTAGCCTCCTTCGAGAACACTGATGACTCTTCCCTCTGCTCCCAATTCGGGCTCCTGCGACATCTTGACAATGTCCCGTGTGAATCTGGCGTAGAATTCTGTAGGCACATTGACCTTGTGTCTCTGCATACCAGCTCCTTCCCATTCACTAGCGTCGGAATCCGGCAGAGATGAAAATGGCGGCCTTGGGCTGGGTCTGGCCGGAGACGAGCGCAGTCGCTGAGTGTGTAATCGCAGAAAAGCCCGAGCTTTTTCGAGCAGCACCAGATACTTGTTTTCGTACAACTTCCAAAAATCTTCCTCGGTCTTCCACGGCTGCAAGTGGGACATTCCAAATGGTCTGGTTATGCGCGTTCTCCAAGCAAAGACTTGCCGCAGAAACTTTGTTGTAGTCTCCGTCTTCGCAGGGAAAGAGTTTACGTCATGCAACGAAAAGTAGCCAATTTGAGTCCTTTTAAGCCGGCGGCGCATTCTTTGGTTGCTTTGGCGGCATAGTAGCAACCTTTTCATTTCGTTCCCAAGTAATCGATTGCGATCCGTCGCCGTGGTGCAGATCAAAATCAATGATCGCTGCGTGAGTGAGGCCGTGGTTCTGCGCTGCATACTCTATGCCGACATGGACGTTGTTCAACCAACAAAAGCCAGATGGCCAGTCCGAGGAGCAGTGGTGGCCAGGCGGCCGTATGCAGACGAAAGCATTCCGCGGCTGGCCCCTGGGGCCTGAGAAGACGGCGTCCACTCCGTCACAAACTCCACCCAGAGCTCCCTGCAAAGCGTTGAGGGATTCCGCAGAAAGATAGAGATCCCCGTGATGAAACTCGGGCTTTTTCGGCTTATCCGCCTCCTCAATCCTCGCTACCCTCCCTTGAACTTTGCGCAAGCTTCTCCCTCGCCAAATTGCACATTTCCTGCAGCTCCTTCATCCATTTTGTTCCGTGGACCATTGGTCACCATCGGCGAGGTAATGTCTTGCACGCGAGAGGAGCGCTTGATTGTGAACGGTACGTCTGAAGCGGGATCGCGCTTTGGATGCGGGGCATGTGGACCACCAGCGTGGCGCTCGCCGAACCTCACATAGGCCGTTGCTATTCCGAGGATACTGGCGAGGACTCTCTCCGGACGCTCCACTATCATGCTCAAGTGGCTCTTGCTCGTCTTCAGCCGCGAGAAGCGATGTCCATAACATGCATCGTGCAGGATGACGACCGTCTGGGTTGATTGGACTTGTTTGTGATATTCCAGCTCCTTTGCAAACCAGTCTGCGGCAATCTTTTGCGCAGTGAGCGGCGGGGGGCTCGTCGACAGCGGTAGCGGGGAGGGGTGATTTGGGCGGGTACAAAGGGGAAGACGAATTGCGGTTACTGGACAGGCGCCTGGACGAGGAAACTTTGCGCAGGCTCTGGGTAGTTTCTGCGCCTTGGAGCGAAACCATGGAGCCCCGACGCGAGAGAGCGGGCGAGGCGGCGCGGGCGACGCTCGATCTGCTGGCGCTGCGCGGCACTGGGCTGGGAAGCGCGGGCGACGGCGACTGCGACTTGGGTACGTGTTGCAGGCCGGCGGCTCTGAGATGGGGCGAGTCCATGGCAGATGGAGAGGAGGAGAGGGAGCATTTGGGCGGAGTGGTGCTTATGACGAGGTGCTTCATGGACTTGTCGAGCTGGTCGGCGGCGGCGGCGGGGGCGTCAATGTTTACGGGTTGCGGTTTGCGGACGGCTTGCTCATGATCGGGCAGCTGCGAGCCCAAAGGCGGCGAAGTCATGACTGGCCTTGAAGAGTCGCGAGGTGTGCCAGGGGATTCTCGGTGGTCAGTGGGAGCAAGTGATGTGGGACAGAGGTCAGAGGCGCATTGTTTTTGTGATTTGGTTGTCAAGCCGGAGACGACCTAGGTCGGTAGGTAGGTAGGTGGGTAGTAGACGCGGGTGAATGGTCGGCGGTACGGGAGGCCTGGGCTGCAGGGGGGTAACTAGAACCTTGCAGCCCTACGTGTGTAAGACTGTACAGCTCGCGCAAGGACCACAACCACAACCACAACCACAACCCCCCTTCATTTACATTCTATCAATTGCCATTCTACCTCTACGCCAGTTGCACTCCGACGCCTCTCAGCGCTCCTACAATCCATGCCGGATACTTCTTGTTCGGGTACAGCTTGAGGAAGAACCCTCTCAAAAACTGCGGAAATTGATCCTCAATAATCGACTTGCGCACCGACGCCATAAGCGAAATCTGGTAATGCACATTGTGCATTGTCAGGAGGTGCGCCGCCGCCGTCTCCTTGGACGCCACGTGGTAGATGAAGGCCCTGGTGATTCCCAGCCCTCCCTCTTCTCGCGGCCGACAGCAGTTGCAGGTGCATCCCTCTTCTATCGGCCCAAAGTCGTTGGCAAACGCCATGCGGCCGAGGTTGAGCACTCCACCAGACGTGAGGGCATTGCCAAAGCGCTACAGAGTCATTTAGAATTTCAAAAATAGAAGACCATGGCCTCATTTGCGACTTACCGCCGTCCGCGTCGGCCAGACACAATCAAACATGTCGGCGCCCAGCGCAACCGACACGACCAGGTCCTCAGGATAGCCCACGCCCATGACGTAGCGCGGTTTATTCTCAGGGAGCAGGCCAGTGCACTCCTTGACCACTGCGCAGTACGACTCTTTGGCCTCGCCGCCAGAGAGCCCGCCAATCGCGATGCCCGGCGTGTCGCGCGCGACCATCTCCTTACAGCACTTGCGACGCAGCTCCAAATCAAGGCCGCCTTGGATGATGCAAAAGAGGTTTTGGCGCTCCGGGTACTTGTGCGCCTCGATGCAACGGTCCAGCCACCGAATCGACCGCTCCATGGCTTCTTTGATTCGTACATGGTCTGGAGACGTGGTCGCGATTACGTCGTCCAGTTGCATGATGATGTCCGAGCCGATGCTGTTTTGGAGCGATATCGAATGCTCCGGGGTGAGCAGCCTGTAGCTCTGTCAGACGCGATACAGGCGGGACCAAAACCGGGTCATACATGGGCGTGCCATCATGAGGGCTTAGGAACCTCACGCCCTCTTCAGTGACCTTAGCTAGTTTGAGTAGCGACACCATTTGGAAGCTGGTCCAGTCATCAACATGCGCCTTGAATGCAGAAGGCTGAGATAACCGACCCACCACTGTCTGCGACCAAGTCAGCCTCTTGCTGGCAGTTCTTCTTGTGTGCTTGTCCATCATGTACCTGTCAGGATGTTATGCGACCATCCTTGGAGTTTGTGTGCACCACCGACAGCGTCGAGCGTTGCCTGTCCGGGCTTCAAGCCTCTGGAGCTAGTATGAGCCAACGCTTCTCCGATTTCTTGTTGTCCTGCTCACAAATGATAGGTGTTATTCAGACACAGCCTGCATCCCGTCTCTTCGAGTTGTTCGTAGGTGAGGCCTTTCAGTGAAGCTTGCGTAGCTACGGGCATGAACATTGGCAGCGGGACAGGGCCATGCGGCAGGTGGAGCTTGGCAGCCCGGGCTCTGGTTGTCTGTTGGCGCGCGTCAGCGGTCGCACAATGGCCAGTTGGAGAAGAGCACTTGCAGAGCATCGTGCCATAGACTCGTAGCTTAGAGCTGATGGCATCGATTGCATTGCCACGTACAAGTCAGTCGGCCTGACGGTGATTGGGTTCGGCCATCTACGGGTCGACAGGGACTGGCGCTAGCGAGAACTCACCTCCGCAGCCCGCCCCCAACTCAACGACTTTTCTTTGCCCAAGTTTCCACGTCACGCTGCCAGATTTTACAAAATTCGCTGTTGACGACGATAGACCTCTGAGACAATTTGTAAGGCGCTGAATTTGCTTTGTAAGACCTAACATGTGAAGCTCAACACCTCCGTCCTGCCCCTGCCCCGGGAATCTACCTACGCGTGACAAAAAGCTTCTGTAGAACCCAAAAACACCCATCGGCATTTCCTTAACCGTCGCTGACGTGTTCTCCACAATCTGGGTCGTAGGTTTCGCAATGACAGTTGGTGTTAGACCCTTGAGTCTGATAGCAGATCTTCCCCCCATCGCGATCGCACGAATAGAGTCTGTATCCCATGGAGGTTAGCTTTTCTCTCAAGCGGGTTGCTACTCGTGTCGAGGATTGACCATACGCATCACCGTTGACGTCGCCGCACCAGGTGCACGTCTTGTCGCCACAAAGATTTTGCAGCTGGTTTTGTACATGATTAATGCCTCTAGGACAATCGCAACCAGTGCCGCATACGATTGTGGTGAAAGAGAGAAGAAGAATGGCCGAATTGGCGGAGACACTGCTGATTCTCATAATGTGGTAGTGTTTGTCGAGCGAATAAATGAAGCATTTATGAACATCAATTTTAAGACACTGTATGGTTAGAGCAGAAGACGGAGTATTTAAGTATCTGCCATCTCATCACTGACTAGAGCTGTAATGCTAGCGGCTTAACGCGGATATAAAACCCTGGTCTCCCTAACCTGTCTTGGTGTTTAACTGCAACCTTATTCACGTGGGGATTAGCGTTTACTCAGTCGAAGCCTAATCATCTCCCATTACGAGGCGCAGGACTTTACCTAGGTAACGGGCCTCTACGGCGCTTTGCATGGTGCTGAACTTTCTTTAAAATGCTAACCACAGTGTCTTACGTGCAAGCTTCAAGGCTTCCGCCCTGCCCCTGCCGCTGCCCCGGGAAGCTACCCACGCATGATAAAAGCCTCTGTAGAACCTAAAAACACCCATCGGCATTTCCTTAACTATGGATGTCCCGAGCCTTGCTTTCTGGGTCGAAAATATGGTGGTTTACACTTTGGGTTGGTGGGATCCTCGCAATGCCAAGGTTTACATTCGGTCCCAGACCCTTCAGTCCATATGCACTTCCATCCCATTCCATCGCACGCAAAGACTCTGTATCCCATGGAGGTTAGCCTTACTCTCAAGCGGGTTGCTACTCGTATCAGGGATCGACCATACGTTCCATCCTTATCGTCGTCGCCGCAGCAGACGCACCCGTCGTTAAGACAAAGAGGTTGCAGCGCTCCATGTTGCACGGTAATGCCTCCTCGACAGGTTCCGCCTCCTATTTCATTGGGGTAGCCGCAGGTATAGCCGCGTACGATCGTGGTTAAGGAGAGAAGACGCATGGCCAAAATGGCGGAGACACTGCTTAGTCTCATAATGTGGTGGTGTTTGTCAAGCGACCATATGAAGCATTTATGATCAGTAGATATGATTACTTCAAGACTGCGAGCAAAAGACAGAGTACTTAAGTATCTGCCATCTTATCGCTGACTAGAGCTACAGTGCTAGTGGCTTAACGCGGATATAAAACACTAGTGTGTGTGTATCCCCGATCTCTCTTAGTGTTTGACTGCAATCTGGTCCACGCGGGGATTTGCGTTTGCTCAGTTGACGCCTGATCATCTCCCATTACGAGGCGCAGGACTTTACCTAGGTAACGCGCCACTGCTGGAGAATCCATACATCTGGGAGCAGTGGCTCCATTTTCAAAGTATATTCTTTAGTTCGAAAATCTTCGAATTCTCTTTCTGCCACACTGTAAAGCAAAGTTCTTGCTAATCAGAAATTCAACAAAAGAATTTAGTCAATGGCAACCTCACGTCTCTCCAACCCAAATTGCCCCCAATGCAACACCTTCTCCTTCATATCTAAATGTGAACGATGCTGAAGCGCAGTCTCTATTGTCTAATTGACGACCAACTAAGGCAACAGTACATTTTAAAAACGACCTTTTCTGATCAGAGCATGAGCAAAAGTCTAACCGATCTATCGTCTTATACGCATACTAACCATAAGAAGAGTTTTCATTGCGATGGATCAACGGACCGCTTCCCCGCAGAATTGTATCAATACCACAGGTCGTCTCTTCCAGAAATCGCATGATCAAAGAAGTCAAATTGAAGTCCGCAGATTTATTCAAGAATGGGAAGAATTAAGCGTCTAGTGTTTCTCGCACGCGCAGCTTTACAAAGTCTGTTTCTTTGGGCTTTTTCCAGGCTCACTGGCGCGGTTCTTCTTGGTGACCGACGAGACGCACTTCAGTTTCGGGTCTGCCGCGTCCGTTATGGGAAAAAAGTGCCTTTTTCGTTTAGATTGTTCTTGTTACTGAGCAGACACGAAGGCTGTGGCTCTAGTCCAAAGCTAAGAGAACGGAGAAACCCGCCGTCCCCCCAACGACCGCCACCGCGCCACTCGAGGAAAACATCAACCGAATACCGACATGCGGACACCAAACTGAAGATCAATGTCATGCGATAATAGATTGCGCCAGTCCAAAATGCCATCTGTCCAACACGTTATGATTGATTCCGTACCACGGTTCGCCTCGAAAAGAAAACGATCAATGTTACCCTGGGCTACCACCTCGCCTTCAACACCAAGCGCGAGCGAGAACGCGCCTCTCAAAGTCGGCTCCCAATTCAACCACTTGTCAATCTGTTCTCCATGTCGTTGATGCTCAAATGGTGAAAGGGGTAGTAGCGTTGCTCACCAGTGAAAGCCCTACCGTCTGTACCCCTCCCCCAAGTCTCTCTCTCTCCTCGGTGTTTGACAGCAGCCCGAAGAACAGCATCCGCCAAGTCGCTTTTCGCATGGTAGATAGGGCCAAGTCATGGTCATCCTACCTTTCTCGCTGTATTGACTGATCGATATGGCGTATAAACTTTCCAAACTCGGATTCGCTCGCTTTTAGACCCAGCGCTGTTCTACCAAGGACAAAAACATGCGACTTTTGCTATACACTTGCGTTGAAACGTGCGGTTGAGCAGCTGGGCAGCGGCTGGAGAGACCGGCTGCTCTCCCGAGTGGTTACGGCAGAACAGCAGCGCGAAGTCACCCCGTCGGCCGGGTGTGTTCGCTGGGTTCGGGTTCTGCGACTCGATGGGCCCTGTCCCGAAGGAAACAAGAATTGGGCTTGCATCACCTGTCTCTTACTGCAGTGCTTAACTCTTTCCTTCTACTTTAACATTTGTCCATTTTGGTTGCTCGGTTTCTGAATTCCTGCTTCGAGGTCTTGACTCGTCGTTTGCTTATCTTCAACTTCTTGTTTCCTTTATGCTTGTATAGGCGCAAGTCTAGCACGCTTGTTGCGTCTACCATCCTTCGACTGGCATGTTGGCAAACAAACAACCAAGCAAGCAAAACTGCAATGCAAGGAGCGCGCGCAGGTGCGTTTGTCGCGTTGCCTACCTCGGAAGGAAAGACTTACGAGATTTATGCGATCCCAGACACTGAGAGAGCCGAACAGCGTTTTGTGCACTGGTGAAGTGGTAGATAGTCGGCCTGAAGGTGGCTAGGTTCGGTTCCGGATCTACCTAGCCGACAACGTCTGCCGCTTGTGGCGCTGAGACGGTACTTTTCCCTGAACTATTACCTATACACCTGCCCTTCAAGCAACAGCTTCGCGTTTTTCTCCATAACGTTGTTTCTTGCGGAACTCAAATGTAGATGGTTATCAAGGTAGTCAAGTGGGATGCTAAATGTTGTGCATTTTACCATTTTGCAGGCGCGACACTAGGCGCGACACTCACGCTAAAAATAAGCTATTCGCGATTCAGATTTCACTTCTAAGTTGGGTAATTTTACTATTCCACATTTTTTATCATGCTTAACTGACTGCGCTTAATGATAGTGGGCATACACTCTTCTTATGCGCTTCCGCGACCTCTTTGCTTTCTCTCTTAGCAGATTTGTGATTTAGGAACAGCACTGCTATAGTCAATAAGTCTTCGCTCAGATAATAACATTATACGCGTTGGCGTGAGCAGATTGTGGCCACATAAGTATTTTAGATTAGCTTCAAAACATCTCAAAACATGTGTAAATTCACGCAAAAAATGCTCCTTTAATGATTCATAATAACTCCACATCACGCATGCTATAATGCCTTCTCTTTCGCAGTTTCTGAACTTCGCCGTAGATGACAATCCATGCCTTTTATGAGCTTACTCACTGCTTCCACTATACTCACGAGTCACATGAGGACTATGGAAAGAAAAGGCTTTCCCCTATGTGGCAGCTTTAACCCACTTCATAAATAGCTCCCACCTTGATGGTGCTAGGTGTGCTAGAATTGTTGGGAATAGGCAGTATTCGTATGATGAAGGCGACCCCTGCCTTAAGTCCAAACCTTTGATGCGCCATCCACACTGTTCCGCGGTGAAGAAGTTCGGCACTTCAAATACCAGCCGCCGGTCGAGAAAGGCCTTGAAATCGTCGCTGAGCGTGCGACCAAGGCACTTCTGCTCACCTATGCTTCATTGATAAGCTTTACTGGCACGTTCTTAAACCCTACTCTTACCATCTTGGCGAGGAATCTTCCGTGCACAGTGAGCTCATGAGAGCTCGCGAGCCAGGGGACATCAGAGCATAGACATTGTATTGACAACCCAGACACCTGTTTTAGCTGTCGTCAATGGAAAAGCTAGTCTAGACAAAACTCTTGGGGTTTCAGAATTAAGAATGGCGCTGACTTCCTTCTTCCCGTCAGACAGCTGTCAAGGAGTCAAGGTGTAGAATCCGTATTCACATAGAGGTAGAGAGGCGGGTAGTCCGTGCCCTGGACGTTGACTTCGTTCCCGTCTGCGCACGCAACACCAACAATAAAACTGACCGATCGGCCATTCAAACTCCATTTTCACGTCATCGGCGCTGCAACAGTGTATATGTCAACAGTTCACTTGATTAAAAACCACAAGACTACGCAGTGTTTACCCCCATTCTCAATCAGGTTGACGGCATGCTCTCACATCTCTCATTCAACCAACGAATCTTTTTACGGCGCCATGTTAGCATGAAACGTACGTCCCGTCCTTCTCGTCGTCGCCGCACCAGCCGCAGGCCTTATTTTTGCAAAGTAGTTTTTCCCTAATACTTACCTTTGGAAGCAAAGCACAACCCAAGTTCCCTGTATCTGGTCCAGCATCTGCTCAGCTGAGTCCGTAACAGACTTAGCCCGATCCGGACGCAAGAGATTCATGCCTCTACATTGCGCTCTACCGCCGTAAGCATACAAAATGGCGAAACCCTAAAACTGTCGAACTGACCCATGGGAGCTGCCGACCTACCCAGTAGCAGTAGCGCTCGGACAAAACAATGCGCTGTGCCAACCAACCAACCAACAAAGCAACCTTTGACCCCTCGGTCCGAGCCGTGCGCGCTATGCCAGCGACTCGATGGGAATAATGCACGCGACGCCTTTGCACACAAACCCATACAAACAGAACCCAGCCTGCCTGCCAGCGCCAGTCTGAAAAGAGCAGGAAGATGTGGCCTAGCTAAACGGATCAAGGAATCCTGCTTGACTCGACGTGGTGGCGACAAACTTTACCGCGATCAGATTTGACACTGAACAGGGGACGTGTCTTTCCTACCCTGTCATGTCAGGCCTATTTAAACATTGTGATGAGAGATTGATGCCATTCTTTTACTTTTCGATCCCGAGCTGCATAGTCTTTCGACGCCTTTTCTGAATGGCGTTTTAGAGATCGTGCTTTCACCTCACGTTGCTGGCAGACAAACCTTGCAAGAGTCGAATTTGCCCGCCTGTGGTCCTAGCTGCTGCCAGCGAGGAGGGAAGACACGCCAAAGCTGACTTTACGAAAAAAAACTAAAAAAACTAAAAAAACTAAAAAAAACTGCGGTATCGAATACCGGATGGCACATTCGGCAATGGCAACTGTGCCGTCCTGCTCTGGGCTATCGCCTATTTGCAAAAACTGAGAGAGCTTTCCAACTAACTCCGTTTCCCTTTCGCTGCACTCACTCATTTTTCAACCACAAACATGGGCATCAAGCACCGCCCGAACAACCGCAAACAAAATTCCGTATCCGTGATCAGGCGCCGGGACTTTTTGCCGTTCCGTCGCCGTTGTGCCGTTATGTTTCGGTACTGTCTTCTCCTCGACCCGACCCTGGCAGAAGCGGCATTTGCCTAGATTTTCCTGCGCTTACTGTTGCCGAGCATGGTTTTTGAATGCGGCACGGAAGGGGTTATTGTTCTGCGGGCTTGTGTGAGGGGAGACTTCTCTGCACTTGTGTTACTTGTGTGTAGATGCCGTGCTTTGCTGCGGGCGTGCAGTGTAATCGTAGATCTGGGACAGTCAGCTGAGTGAAATGCTGGCACCCTTACTACTTACTGGTGGAGTGAGGCTGTAGGGGAACTTCTGGACCAAGTGGCACTGGTGATGGTGGCCGAGACGAGGTGCTAAAGCTATCCACCCTTTTGTCAAATTAGTCCCTCCTTCCTCCAGAAATATCAATACCTCTGTCAGCCATCAATAAAGACGTCCGTCAAGGGAGCGATGCGAAGACCTAGTTAAGTGCTTTGTCAGCCCAGCGCGTTTGTAAGCAGGAAGGGCAACTAACAATCGAAGCACAACAAAGAGCACGAGAAGGCTATTACAGCACGGTATCGCCGTCGCAGCCGCCCATCACATCTACCGTCATCAGGGACCGTCATTGTCGGAGTCGACTTCGTGCCCGTTTTCGTCGCCATTCGTTGTTGTTGTCGCCAAGGTCGGTATGGTTTTCGCTGAATCGATGCTCGGACTGGTCTTGGGATCTGTCTAAGTCGCGTCCACGTAACCGTCGTTCGAAGCATCTCGTGTTTCGTTCTCGAATTTGGAAGCTTCATCTTCCAGGCGGTGCGTGTACATGAGGGCCTTGCGGATGACGCTAGACTTGTGCGCAGAAATTTGTTGATTGAAGACCAAGCTGTAGCCGAAGCCTGCTTTTGAGGAGACTACCACCGCTGAAAGTGTCCGGCAAAGATTGAGATGCTCGCTCTTGGGAGATTGCGTGGCGAAGAATGTCCGAGTAGTCGTGGATTACTGCATTCCCCAGTCGCGGAAGCTCGTCAGCATCTCATCAGCAAACCAGCCTGGCTTGAGGCAGAAGCCGCCGCCCTCATCGTTGAGATACTCGCCATCTAGAGCACGCATCATCAAGAACCTTCTAGCGCTGTGTGGTCAGAACTGTTGACCAAATGGCGGGCATCAAGGGGGGAACTTTTGCCTGAAACTGGTGTCCTTGCGCAATTCGTACACGCAAAGAGCCGGCATTCTTGCGCTAGAAAATCTCAGATGTGACATGGGCCCCAAATCCGTAAGCGAGAGTGCAGTCGTGGCGTGGTTTACAGTTGTCGAGAAGTTTCTTTTGGCGGTGATCCGAAAGCGCTTGCTTGCATTCAGATGATCATGAGAGCGAAGAATGGTTGTGTACATCTCTGACTGAGAGTGAAGATAGTGAGATAGTTGAATGGCAACAAAACCGCTCCAAACCCGATGGTCGTCCATCCCCATCCCGTCAATCCACACTCGTCCAACCGACCCTTGCAAAAAGAGTAAAATTGGCAAAACCAAGGACGCAGTTGACGCCGTACTTACAGACACAAGGGAAACGCCGTCAAACCCAAAGCCCGTACCCGTCCATGCGTAGCGGTCATCGAAATCCCGTCCCGCACCAACAATCACGTAGACCAAAAGCCTGTTTATTTAATACCCCTTGGCAACCTCGCCCGCGACGCCAGCAATGTAGCACGTGGCCGTCGCCCAGATGAGCGTCGTCAAGACAGTCCGCACGCCTTGGCGGCGATTATGCTTCTCCTGCTCGGCCCTTGCCCGCTGCTGGCCGGTGAAGACGGCCTCGGTGCGCCGCACCTTTTTGCCGCTGCTGCCGCGGTGGTGACGGTCGACGTTGCCGAAAGATCTGCTGGGCCAGCTCGCGGGGTCCGACGCAGACCTGTTTTGCAAGGCCGAATCGAACGCCTCGCTGCGGCTGTCTTGGTCGACGACAGGATCCAGGTTGACGTAGCCCGTCGGACTCATGGTCGTGGGCGTAGGGGGTAGGGGGATGGTTGTGCCGTCGACG
The DNA here is from genome assembly GCF_038021145.1 of Phyllosticta citriasiana. NCBI lineage: Eukaryota > Fungi > Ascomycota > Dothideomycetes > Botryosphaeriales > Phyllostictaceae > Phyllosticta > Phyllosticta citriasiana. The sequence goes on along the minus strand of NW_027117286.1, from coordinate 1,469,936 downwards.
GGATTGGCACGTAGGGGCTTAGCACGGACAGATTCGGAAGGAGATGGGTGACCTTCGCGAAGGCGGAGGACGAGCAAGTTGCCGGTGCTGGCGACTGGCTCGTATCCTTCCTTGCCGAGCTGCTTGAGATGAGGCAGAAACTTTACAGGGTTTGCAAGTTTGGAGAGGGCGACGCTGAGCGAGATGGGCGTCTCGCCAGATGACCGAACGGTAGACGTCGTCTCTGATGTCTCAACCGTCCGCGCACTGCGGTCGTAGGCCAGCAGCTTGTAGTAGCGGACCTGACCCTTTGAGCTGCTCTCATTCGAGGCGGACGCTGCTTCCGATGAGGCATCTGTGCCTCCCTGGACCGAAGACACAGGATGCGGAAAGTTCTCTTCGCGAGCCTCTGTTGGTGGATCGTGCTTCTCAGGGATCGGGTTTTGAGCGGCCAATTCAGCTTCGAGATTGTCCGGCTTGAACTTGTATTTGTCTGGGTTTTTGGCTTCGTGTTCAACAAGGCTCTGATGAATACTCTCGTCCACACGTCCTTCATTTTCAGGCTGGGCAGAAGCCGGCAACGGAGTCAACGGTTGACGATGATCGTAGGTAATCTTGCCGTAATGTTTCTCGTACACCTCGCGGAGTGTTCTGGACAGGGCAGCATCTGAAAGGAGCCCATTGATGTTGTTCAAAACACCTCGCTCCTCGCGTGATGAAGCTTTGGAATCATGCGCGCCAGTTGACACCTCTTTTTGCGTTGCCGAGTATCGTTCTTTCAGCTCTTGTTCCAAAGTCTTGCGCTTGCCATTCTTGCAATCTTCAAGCTCCCGCTCGTACGACGTCTCTAGACCCAGTGGTTGCAGAGAGTAGCCATACCAATCCTTGGCAACGTCAGGGGACGCATCTTTGCGCCGTTGCTCAATTGACTTGGGAGTGGCGAAAAACTCCATCTTGGATGTACATACATCGGAGTAAGAACCAGCACCAGTTGGTGCTTCTTGAAGTTCCTCGGCGAGCGATTTCTTCTCGCCCTTCCGAACAGCTTCCATTTCGCGCGCGTAAGATGACTGCAGGCCTGTAGGATCCTTGGAGTAGCCGTCATCTGGCATGGATTCGGATTGAGTCCTTGCCCTGATTTCGTCCTCCAGGCTCTTGCCCGATTCAATCTCACGTTGGTAAGACGTCTCGAGACCCATAGGGGTTTTGGAATATCCATCTTCTCTCGGTTGGCTGCCGGGCTCAGTTCTTGCCTGCAGTTCATCCTCAAGAGATTTCCCTGACCTGCGCTCTCTTTCGAAAGATGTTTGCAGACCAGTAGGTCTCCGCGAATACCCGTCGTCAAACTGCTCCATCTCTTCCTTTGCAGCTATCTCGGCGGCGAGGTCACGGCCAGCTGCCTTTTCCCGCTGGTAGGAGGTTTGTAGTCCGATTGGCTCGTGTGAATATCCGTCGTCGACACTTGGCCGACGCCCTGACTTCAAGTGCCGTGATGGAGCAGTTTCCAGTTCTGACACCGCCTCTGATTTCGCCTGGTTCCTCTGATCCTCGGTTGTTTTCTCAAGCCGTCTTGCAAAGCCCCGAGGAGGATTAGATACTGGTGCTTCTATCTTACTGCCATCCTCGTCGACAAACGAGTCTGAATTCTGGATCTTTGTGAATTCCTGATGAAGCTGTTCCTGTCTTTTCTGGGCAGGTGAGCGCTCTTGGTATGGAACCCTCCCTATCCTCCTCATACGAGACCTGATATCCTCGGCAGTCAACAGATCAATGTCATCCTCGGGCAACGTGTTCCTTGAAATGGGGCCAAATGGAGTATCGACTGACTCGGCAGGAGTGAATGGCTTTGCCGGGTTGTGTTGTGGCTTGGTCCACGGTGCGTTCACGGACCGCCTCTTTGTGACATTTTCTTTCGGAGGAGGGGGATCCAAGCCTTGTCGTGCGTACCAGTCATCCAATCGTGTGATTGTTTGCTTCTTTTGCTTGGCATCAAAGGCCTTCAATGCGTCATCACGAGGGTCGCGGTAAGCTTTGGACGCATCGTACGAAGCACACGTCTCGTCGCGGGAGTCTGCTGCAGCTGAGGTAGACTCCTGACTTGGTGTAGCGGATTCTGACGTCACTTGATTGGTACGAGTCTCTGTTTCTGCCTGTGGCGCATCCTCTTGGGGAGCCTTTTCAACCATGCGACCACTGATGGGATCATATTCGAAGTTGGAAGCACTCTTGTTTGGAGATGATGTTGTAGACTGGATTGGTGACACATATGCTGAGGCTTGCTGAGTTGGAATCGGCGCATCTTGTCCATCCCTGGTTGGTAATGATTGGTTTTGGCCCGCCTCGTGGCTAGACTCGGCAGGCGCATCAGTCACCGGCGATGACCGGCGGCAAGGACGCAGTCCTGGTGACGGCGACTCGCCCTGGCGCATACGGTTCGACCAGCCAAAAATGGCCTCGTACGGGTCCTTGTCTATCTCTTGCCGGAAGCGCTCCATGCGCTGCTCGAAATGCCGCCACTCTTCGTCGAATGGGTCTGCCCTCCATCTCGGCCAACGGTTCCTGCCCCACCCACCGATGCTGCGGGCGTGTGCGGATGGTTGCGACGTTCCTGACAGAGCGTTCTTGACAACGCCTTTGTTGGTCCTATGCGGGAACATTGCTGCGACAGAGGTACAATGACGAGGAAGTGGTCGGGATCATGTGTCAGACAGAGAACCAAGCTCGCGCGAGAACTGTTGATCAACTGCGGTCAGTGGTTTGAAAGTTGGTAGACGTGCAGAGGGTGGTTGGGAGCAACAAGTGAGCCGTGGTGGTGTGAGCCCAAGGCGGCAATAGGGTACGGGCAGGTAGAATGCGGGGATGCAGGGTGGAGCTTGGATCCCTGCAGGCGAGCAGCACGTACCAGGAATGAGTTTAGAGGTTGAAGAGAGACGGCGAGGTCGACGGGCGGCGGAAGAGTGAAGAGACAATGAGGCTGAAAGGACAAGGGTGAAGGAAGAGGATGAGGAGGAAGGGAGCAGGCAGTGAGTGAGTGGTACAAGAGCAGACGGGCGGCGGGGCGGGCGATTGGCGTGAGTCCGCGGGGTCGGCCGGGTGCACGTCTGTGTGTGGGGAGAGAACCGGGGATCCACTCTTGCGATGCACATGCAGTGGGAACGTATCTACACCAGCTCCTCAGCAATTCCCGCTCTCAATCGACTGATGGGCTGATGTTCCTCTCCGATCCAGCACCAATCCCGACTGCAGCACCATCGCGACAGCCCGTCAGAGCTTAGGTTGGCTCCATCTGGCCGCCATGAAACCATCTACTACTGTACGGCTCGTCCGCCATCGCCACACGTGATGGATGACCAGGGTATGAGCACCAGGCCACCAAAAGGCCCTTTTACTGATACCTCGAATAGTTATCTTGTCAATCCTCGTCCGCTTTTGCATTGCCATCATGATGTCGTACACGCTAGGTTGCCCCCGACCCCTCATCTTCGTCCTCTTGAGAACGCCCTGTCGCTTTCAACGTGTACCTGCGTCTCGAGCCGAATGTGCATCTCATCCTCACACTGGGTTACGTGCTCATGCGCTGTGCTTTTGTGGTCGTGCGTCTCGTTTGCTGCTTCGCAAGCTGTGCAGTTGGTGTGTGTGGTCGACGTGTGCCGCAGCTCGTCCAGCTTGAGCGAGGGAATTCGTCGCAATCCTCTACTCGTCCTGCCACTCTCATCCGTTGCCGTCAACTCGGCCACGCCGCTATTGCAGCCAGGGAGCCGCTTCAGGAGTGGTCGGAGCGTTGGGAGCGATCCAGCCGTCAATCCCACGCCCGACTCAAAACTCGACCACATTGCCCCGGCTCCCAGTCGCTTCAAGAATTCCTCGGGGTGGCGCTCGTAGTATACGACGTTTGCAAGGCGTATGATTGTCGCGGTACTTGCTCTGGTTTGAAGCCATCAGCGGAGTGTTTACTGAGACCAAGTGGGGCAGGTTGACTTACAGTGCGCCTAGTGCTAGAACGAGGACCAGAGAAACCTTGACGCCCTTCATCATCCGCACGCGCCACAGCAAGAAAACCGGCATGACGGCACAAACCCAGTTGCTCGCTATCGATGTGGCCGACAGGACATGAAAAGCCGTGAGTAGCATGCTTGGCCCATGGCAACGACCTTTTGACGCGTCCCAGGACGCAGATACTGGCTTGCAATCGACCAGGATCGCAATGTCCGACTACAGCGCACCAAGAACAGTCAGGAATACGGCCAGGTAGAGCGCCAGGCGGTGAATGGCTCTGTAGGAGATTCGAAGGAGCGTGATGCAGATGCTGGTCTTGATTGGAATGGTGCCCAGCACGTAGAAGAATTGGAAGAAGAAGAAGCTCTATTGCCGAATCATCATTCTCTTCTTCTCCCGACGCGAAACAGCTGACGGCGACCAATTCCAACTGTACTCTCACCTTTGCAACGCTAATGGTGTCTGTCTGTGAAGTCACATTCTTAGGGTACATGTAATCCCCTACTCCAATAGCACGTCATCGATATTACAGCCTGGTACGTCAGCATGTGAAACACCTGAAGGCGCACAAGTCGGCCACCAAGGCCAGTGAAGACGCCAAAAGGCGGGGGAAAGAAGGCACGTACGAGCCCAACACACATTAAAACATCATTAACGCCAAAACTCCGTATGCGCCATCTCACCATGACTCTTGTAAGGACAATGACCCATGATAGCGAGAGGAGGAAGACGGTGATGGTGAAGAGATTGGCCGACAACGGGTGTGGAGAAGTCGAAAGGGCACAGGCAGCCAGACAGGCACGAATTCAACATTGGAGGAAAGATTACCGGTGTTTGGCTCGTGAACCCATGCAGGTACAAAAGTATGCGCACGATAGACAAGAGTTACTAGGGGTAGACCGCAGCCACGGATCGACGGGGCTAAGTAGCTCATCGAACGAAAAAAGAGACACCACGGTCCGGCTTTCTCGCGCAGCAGAAAAAAAGGAACGGGTAGTGGGCGGCCTGGCTGTCTTGTTTAAGAAGCCGCATAAAGCACTGTTCCCATCATCGCAATACACATCCACGCGCACCCCCTCCCCTCTCCTCTCCGTCCGAGATGAGGCTCCGGCATCGAACGAGTTGGCAAGCCGAGATCTACAGGGGGGTAAACCATCACCGCTATCACAGTGCGAGAAGAAACAAAGTCGCGGCGCGCTGAGCTTTTTGCCCAGCGCTGCAGCACTTGTAACCCGCCTGGTGAGGCATGCTGTCTCTAGTTGCGCTCACTCACGTACCTACAATACATCCACACATATGTGGGTATGGCTGTAAAGTGCCGCCTCCTCTTTGCAGTACTAGGTAGCAACTGTTGTGTGACCAACGCGCAAGAGCAAGCAAGCAAGCAACTGCTCGCGCATGCGTCAAGCACAGGTAAAACAGTACCTATGTACTGACTGACCTGACCAGTACCTCAAGGCGACGATAATCACCGTTGGTTGCGCTCCACGCAATTCGATCATCCCGTCTTCACTTGCTGTTGAACGCCTACCTGTCTGTCTGCCTGCCTGCCTGCCTGCCTGCCTGCCTGCCTGCTCGGCAACATCCTCAGGCCACACACACATGCACACATAGCACGCAAGAACCCACGCGTCGTCAACTCAACCGAGTCTAGCCTCCCTATCTGCTCACTTACGCGCGCTAACATACGCACACCAAACCCCATACATGTCCCACATCTAACAAAGGCTTATCTCACCGCATGGCGTCACACCTAGGGAAGGTAGGTCCCGGTTAGAAATAAGGAACAAGAGAAATAAGAAATCAAGGGAGCGGTTCAAAATCACCCATTTAGTCTCAATTTTTGTGGCATAGACAGAAGAAAGAGAGGGAGAGGGAGAGGGAGAGCAGTGGCGTTGGCGTTAATGGCGAATGAGAAGGTGAAATGTGCGTACCGAGTACGACGACCTCTTCGATGAAGCCCACCCAGGCGTCGAGGGAAGTGGAGTGGAGAGTGTGGTAGGAAAAACCATAGACAGTACGATGCGCAGCGACAAGCGGCGCGAGACGAGGCAAGGCAAACCAAGGTAAGACGAGACGAGCTATCCGTCCGTCATGCACGCGATGCCATCTTAGTTCAGCCTGCACGACGCAGCTGTGCGTAAACTACTACAGTATAACACAGTATCATAGGACAAGTCAGCAAGTACCTTTTCGAAAGACGACACGCAGAGGCAAGTAAGTAGTCACTGCACAAGGAAGCATGGAGGGATTATGGCATGAGGTAGATATAGTGGAGCTGCTGCTGCTGCTGCTAAGGAGGTAGGTAGGCAGGTATCGTATACACATACATGATATGAGGAGAGTGACGTGATGGGAGAGGCAGGATAAGATAAGTACGAGAAAAAGAAAGAGGAATGAGGAAAAGAGGATCCAAGAATGGAGAATCGTGCTAATGATGATGGTGATGAAAATGCTGTTCATGATGGCGATGATTGATGGGATAAGAGAAAAGGAAAGAAAGAAAGAAGGAGGAAAAAGAGACACCAGAGCGCCGCCCGCCGCCTGATTACCTGTCCGCCTGTCTGTCCATCTCTCTGTCCATCTGCCTGTCCCTCCTCCCTCCATATGCAACCAACTCGCTCACTGCTGTCAACCAATCGCCAACCACTTGCTACGAAGGTAGCCAAATCTTCCGTTCTTCCTCCCTCTCTTTCCAATGCAAAAGTTTCCCGGCGTTGTGCTCGTCTTCCCCGCATGCATGCATGCATGCATGTATGCAACCACTGAGGCGCAGATCAAACACTTCCACACACCCAATATCTCCCGCAGTCCATCAACAAACAGCCCGGTGTCCAGCACACTCACACGAGCTCCCAAGCCATCCATGCAACCATCAACGGCGAAAAACGCGCTTCGTCCGGTCACCCACCCACGTGCCCGCGCTCCCAACAGCCTCCACCGGCGCCCTCGCCCAACCAAACCAGCGGTTGCGCCTGCGATAACTAGCATAACTGCCACCACTCCAGCGCTTGGACGACGCATTAGCTGAGCTACCACCAACACTATCGCCATTGCTCGAGCCCCAGCGCATGCCCCAGCGCATCTTGCTCTCAGCGACGCTCTGGATGATGTTGATGACTGCAAAGGCGCCCGAGCCCAGCGCGCGGAAAAGCGCCACTGCCGCCACGCTCCACAGGATGAACTTGAGGTAGAAATTGGCCCCGACGTCGCCGACGGGGTACGCCTCGGAGACGGCCATGGCCAGGATCGCGTTAGCGATTAGCCATACCACCACCATGTACGTGCGCACTGCGCGGTAGTAGTCTTCCTGTGCTTGGCTCTCCGACAGTCCCGGCGCCGCCACTTCGATGCGGTCGCGCAGGTTGCGCAGCGCTTCGTCGTAGCACGAGTCGATGTCGAGCTGGTCGGACGGGATTTCGAGCTCGACGACGCCGGCTGTCGCGCTGCCGCGCGCGCTGCCCAGATCTGTCTTGGCTACGTTGTCGCCCTTGGTGCCCCAGGTGACATCGTGCGCATTGCAGAAGGCGTAGACCTGCAGCGTGCAAATGTAGCTGGGGAGCAGCGCAAAGTACTGGGCCGAGCTAGTGAACATGTGCCACGGGTCCAGGTACAGGAACGACATGAGGAAGTAGAGGCCGATGGTCGACGCCGTCGACACAATCATGTTGGTGAAGATGTTGTTGCCCAGCGTAAACGTCGTCGATGGGTCCTTGACTTGCATCACGACAATGTAGAGCGATGCGAATGTCGTGTACACCATGATGACGCCGTATACGATCATGCTGAAGAGGAACATCTTTTTGGCGCCTTGAGGTCGATTGCCCATGGACAGGATGAACTGCGTGCAGATGAGCAGTACGCACGCGTACCGCAGCACCACGAAGATGACTTTGCCAATGTTGTGTCCAAAGGGGTCCAGCTTCGGGTCCGATAGCGATCCGGCGATGAAGTAGAAGGTGAGATAAAAATTAGCCAGCGAAAAGTACGTAAAGAGCAGGCTGACAAATTGGTACATGAATTCAATGTGCAGGAGAATCTTTCGCCATAGCGTGTGGTCCGTGACCCAGATTTGCTTGAAGTGGAGGAGCGAGTAGACGGCAGCGAAGAAGGCACCGTTGAGCCAGCGACGTCTTTGGGAGATGAACTCTGGTACAGCGTCTGGGAAAGTGTCAGTTGTTTCCTATGCACCGGCTTCTGGTCTGCTACTCACCTGGCACGTCAGTCTCTCCCGTGGCGCGCTTGACGTACTTGAGGACCCAGCGCTCATTCCTTTTGGCCACAAGCTCCCAACATAAGATGCGATCCTCAGCCAGGTACATGTTTGCGGTAAACACATCGGCGTCCTGTCCGTGAAGTGTTTCGCCCTTGAAATACTGGCTCAAAGGTCCATGTCCTGTCTCATCGTTTTGGAGTGCATGATAACGGTACGCGCTCAGAGCACCGGGCAACACGGTAATGTATCCAAAAACCGACTCCAGTGGCTTGTCCAGGATATTCGACATTTTGTACTCAAAGTTTTGCGACGCCACCAGCGGGTTTAACAAGCCGAGCCACCCCTTTCCCTTACCTGCCTTGATTTCTCCAGCGGCACCAGCAACGTTGGAGTCCGTGTCGAATGCTTTCCACAGGTAATACAGCGATTTGGGTCCTGGTTTGGTGCCGACATCAAGCAGGATGCAAATGTTGGGGTTCAGCGCGCGGCCAAAGGCGTTGAAAAACCAACGGTGCGAGTTGAGCTTCTTTGCATTCTTTTCCTTGAGGCAGAAGATGATCTGGCACGGGACGATGCCCTTTTCTGCGCCTTTGAACTTGAGGTCGGCGTCGAGAGATACCTGGGTCGTGTACTCGTACACGTGAGCAGTGACCTCCTTGTCGTTGACAGTATTTTTTGCAATGCCTTCTTGGTAGCATCCCATGGCTGCCAAGGCGTCGAGGACCCTGGGGTGTACTTTTGAGCGACCATCAGAAATGATGCACACAACAATCTTCTGCCAACCGTCTTTGCCCCATGTCCGACTCTTTGCGCGGGAGCAGAAGTGGGAAATGTTCCTCATGACACCATGCATGGTGCGCGTAAAGTCAATCTCGTTTTCGTTGTACATAGTGATGGCAATGAAGAGCTCCGTCTCTCGCTCCGTCGGGCCAAAGTTTTGGCGCACCTTGTAGCCTCTGTCAACGAAATCATCGGGGTCACAAGTCACGGCCGTGTACCGCATGTGCGTAAATTCGGTGCCATCTTTGCGGGGGAGAAAACTGTAAAGAGTGGTCGGAATCTTGCACTCAAGAATGAGTTCGCCGTTGACAAGGCGGACTTCACGCTTCTCCATCCTGGCTTCGCGAGCTCCGCGACGCTCTTGCCGGCCGGCCGGAGCAGGGCCTATGTGCTTCTCGCCGTAAAATTCGTCGGTAAATGTCGAGTGGCTGTTGAACGAGTCCACGCTGTGGAGTTCGGGCCTCTTTTCGTCGTCATCGGGACCAAAGACATCGTCTTCGCCGTCTATGTTGATGGTAGCCTCGCTTCCCTTGGAGTCTGAAGAGCCTGGCCTTCGGGGGAAGAGCGGCTGTGGAGGTAGCGGACGCCTGGCGCCGCCCGAATAGCGAGATGGAGTTCCTGGACGCGGGCTGCCATTGATGTCCACTGGCTCAAAGCCGGCATTGGAGGCGGGCGGACGGGGCCAGTCGGTGGGGCGGGTCGGTGACCAAGGTCTGGTCGGCGAGGTGGAGCGCAATGGGCTTGCAGTCCTCCATGGCATATATGCGTCGTCCATTTCAGGTGGAGGCATTTGCGGGGCGTCATCCAGAATTGACGAGCTGCCGGGGAATGGGAGGTCGGTGGTCGAGGATTGGTAGGTGGGCTGGACGGGAGACGGCCTATCAGCGGGATCTGGTGAGTCTTCTTGGTCGACAGGTCTGCGCTTGACGCGAGTCTTGAGCTTGACGGTCTTTTTGATTTTGTCGGTGCCGCGTTTGAAAGCAGATTTTGGTTCAGCGGGCTCAGCGGGTTGAGGGGCTTGAGTTGTAGACAAGGACTCTTCAACTTCGCGAAGAAAGTCGGCAATGGCATCTTCGGCATGCGAAGTTGCTGGGGCATGGTTGATACCATCATTCGCCGCCGTCTCGGGTTCCATGTCCGGGTAGCCGGTAGGACCGTGAGGCGAGGAATGAGAGGGTGGAGCAAAACTAATAGCTTCAGGTGGAAGCGTCGCTGAAGGGTTGGGGTTTACTGACGCTGGAAACTCTTCGAGGTCGTCGCCATGAGTCAACAGACGCATGGTTGCGCCGCCTTGGTTCTGTGCGCGAGGATATCGCTCTTCGTCATCGTAATAGCCTGGAGGGGCACCGTAGCCCGAAGAAGACTGATGAGGGTCCATGAGCAAAACGAGTGCGCAGCTCTGCGCGGAATGTGGACAGTGTCGCCGGAATGCGGATGATTTGCAGCAGCACTGTGGGGGATCGCTGCGACGTTTGTGGGGTATCGGGCGACTGGGTGCAATGGTGGTCCTCGCAGAGGCGCAGAAAAGACTGAGTACTAGCGGGAAGAAATTGAGAAGCGGTGATGGAAGGTTGCAAGGCGACAAAGTAAAAAATTGCCAGGTGGTTGTCGTGTGGATGCAGAGGTATAGACGGCGGCTGGAGGGTGGCTGGGACATGCAGCCTTCCTGGTAGTAAACATGGCGTTGCCAAAGGGACGAGTCAGGGACGCCCTATCGATAGCACAGGCCCGCCCCTCAACCCGAGGACCCCTGCCGGTTCCTGAGCTGTCATCAACCCTTTCTTGGTCCCCTGCATCAACACCAACCGCCCTCGCGTCGTGAAATTGGGATTCGTCCTCAATGTCGCTTTTTTTGTTTTCCACTTCATTATCATCGAATTTTCAACCATCACCAGTCTTGTGGCTCGGCTGCCGCTTTTCCATCGTCGCCGCCAACAAGCCGACTTTTTGGATGTCCGTCCACGGCCAAACATCCGCCCGTCTGATTTGCTTTGAGCCAGCCTCGACATTTCTGGGGGCTGGTCATCCTTTATTTGTGGATTGTAAGCTACCTGTACATTACTGCCCGAGTCGCGCACTCCTCGCGCCAAATCTCACGGATCATCACTCATATCAGCACTCGACAGTTGTCGGCTTGTACGTTTGGCTGATCTCAAGAAAGGGATAAGCATCCATGTAAGGAACCAGTTCAGGCCGACGCCTCTCGATGCTAATCGCTCTGGCTTCAAAGGGCCGACACCATAGATAAGCCTGCTCCGGTCGTACGAAAAGGCCTGCGATAATTTGTTAAATAGCACACGGTGTCGTTCCTGGCCAAATTTTTAGCCTGAGAGCTTCAAAACCTAGCTTTCCAGCCTTCCAGAGAGTCATCACTAAGTCCGCGAGAAGAATTTGGCCTTTGATTTTGAGTGTTTGTCACTGTCGAAACTCCTTCCTTGTCTGTTTCGCGTTTCCATCGCAAAAGCCGTCCCGAAACACTTTTCGGGAAGGAGGACATTGACCCATGAGAAACTTGCTCTTCCTTCTCCGCTTTGCTTTGATGCATATCACCGTTCTTCAACAATAACCCGAGTGATGCTACAAAGCTTCGTCATTGTTCTTTTTCCCTTTTTTGTACCATCCGTCCGATCTTTGCCTGTCTGTCTTTCGTCACGTCATGTCAGAGGGCCCAGAAGAACTCCAGACCCTGATTTCAATCCTGGACTAGGAAGCATTGTCGGATCAGATCGCTTGGTCCTAAAAGTGAACTGCCCGAACTGTCCGCTTGATGAAGCAGTGGATGGCGACAAGTGGAATACAAACGACACAGCACTGGTACAAAGGACCCCACTGCGGTTCACGTTCGCTGCTGATCAATGGCAGATTTACGACCTCATTGTCTCCGTCAAGGCCTCCCAAGAATTTAGGTGGCACGTTGCAAGACCTCAAAAGCCTGGCAATTACGCAATACTTTACCCTCCCGGACCCCTCATCGGAGATACTCCCTTTACCCCAAGTGTCAACATCATTGGGCCATCTTCACTCACCGTGGATAAATACCTATTCGGCGACGCCAACTACTTTCCCGTGGAGGTCCCGGGAATGGTCAAGGCAATCAGCATACCCAACCGCTTCGACTGGAACATTACCCAAGTCTCCTATATCAACGGCCTTTGCTTCGCAAACGGACCCGATCCGGGTAATATCATCAACATCCCCGTGGCTCTTGTGTACCTACTCCACCACGCCGACCTTCAGACTGAGATAGTCTGGTGGGAGTTACAGGACGTCAACGACTTCCGCACGGAAACATCAGAGCCGAAAATGCCGCCCCTTCTGGAAAGAAAGCTCTTCCACGACAACCGGGCGTGGCTGCAGCCGCAATGCGATTGCAAAACGCTGTCGGATCAGATGGCTCGATGGCTGGTCTTTGGGGCTTTGGTCATTGTGCTTTTGGTTGCGGGAGCGATTTTTGAGAGAAGGGTCGTCCAGAGGGGCGGCCAAATCAGTCTGTGCGACAGCGATGAAGAAAAGATTGAGTTCAGCAGTAACATCGATGATGAGGGCATAGATGAAGAGTTGGAAGAGAGGTTGGAGAGACATCCCTGACGTGAGCTAATACGACTCGACGCAGAGGAGTTTTGGCTGAGTCCACACCCTCTGGAAGCATCTTTTTTTGTACGGTAGCTCGCAAGCGCAATGTTTCGTCGTTGCAGTTTGTACTTTGGTAAACCTAGAGCAACGGTGTCTGGTAGTGTCAAAGCTCGAGCTGCCACTGACGTTATCCTCATCAGGAAGATATGACGTAGTGCTGTTCTTGAAGAGAACTGGCTACATATGTCAGGTATAAACTCACATCGTCACATCGAAAGATGGTGTTCCAACACGCACCACAGAAATCAATCAGCAACATGACAGGCTCGCTCCCCTTTTCATGCGCGCTCATCACCAGCGGCCGCGGCGGCATCGGCAAAGCCCTCGCCTCCTATCGCACAAAATCAAAGTGCTACTAGCCGGACGGATAGAATCGACTCTCGCAGCCAGCGCTCGCGAAATCGGCGCCGCAGGCTAGTACGTGCTGGACGTGGGGGACACGGGCAGCATCGCGCCCTTCATCGCACGCGTGACGGCCGAGCACGCAGAGCTCGACTGCGTCATCAACAACGCGGGCGTGCAACGACCGCTCGATGTACAGCGTGAAGAGCCCGCCGCCTTCCTCGACAAGGCCGACAACGAAATCGACATCGATTTCAAAGGGCCGCTGCACCTGACAATCGGGCTGCTACCGCATTTGCGGGAGCGGGCGAAGCACGGCCCTGGTGCTGCTGTTGTCAATGTGTAGAGTGTGCTAGGCTTCGTGCCGTCCAGTATTGTCAATCCCGTTTATAATGGCACAAAGGCGTGGTTGCATTTCTGGAGCATGAATTTGCGGACGCAGCTAAGGGGGACGGGGGTCAGGGTTATTGAGATTGCCCCGCCGATTGTGGCGACGGATTTGCATCGTGAGAGAGAGGATCCGGATGAAAAGAAGAAGGAGAAGGATCCAGGTGCGCTCAGTGTGGATGAGTTTATAGACGAGGTTGGTAGGAGGTTGTTGGCTGGAGAGGACACGATTGGTGCGGGTATGAGTGCGGGAGTTGTTGAAAGGTAGTTTAACGGATTATGGCGATATATATGGGGAGTTTGAGGAGAAGTGGAAGTAGACTGAGTTTCGAATTTCAGACAGTTTAATGATTGATTGGACTTGATGTTGAGAGACTCGTGGTCTCGTCTCATGGTGTAGGGCGGCGGATCCCAAAACGGACTAGCGCAGACGCGTCGCGGTCGGGCCTTTAGCCGAGTCGATTGTTTACATTTCCACCGAACAAGCAACCGCGCTGAGCGAACACCTCTTGGATCCCCCCCACCATCTGATCACATCCCACGACGATAACCATCGAACACATTGCATCAACATGCCGCCGAGGCGCGCCGGAGCCGCTACCATCTCCAATCTGGTCGATGACTCCGCTTCCGAGGACGAATTCGCTCGCAACACCACTGGCATGATGGTGTCGGAATCAACGGTCGAAAATGCTGCGCGCGCCACCAAGGGCGCCAAAGGACGGCCCAAAAAGAATGCGACAACAAAGGAACCACCGGCGACAACAACAAGGGCGAGAACCACAGCGAGACGAGCGAGTGGGGGGTCGGTGGTCGCGGGCAAGGCCAAAGTATCCAAGGCAAAGAAGCCCGGCCCAAAGCGCAAAGCTTTGGCTGAAAGGCCAGAGCCCAATGGAAGCGACACTGAAGAAGTCGAAGACTTTGACCAGCCGCAAGAACCAGTAGAGCTGGCGCCGGCCAAACCAAAGGCTCGAGGACGTCCCCCGAAGGCAAAGGCTGCTGCGGCGGTCGCGGAGCCTGAGATCCCAAAGAAACCTGGCAGAGGAAGGAGGGCGCCCAAGAAGGAGGAGGAGCCAGTCGAAGAGTCCATTCACGTCATTCCGGAGACGCAGCCAGAGCCCGACCACATGGACGTGGAGCCGTCAATTGAGGAAATCCCGGAAACTCAGCAGACCGAGCCTGCGCGCAGAAAAAATACTCGCGGACGAGCTGGGTCCAGACAACCTCAGCAGTCCGAGTCTTACCGGCCAGCTGCAAGCGCGTCGGAGACGGAAAAGGCTGGCGGCGATCCAGCTCTTAGGCGGAAGCTGGGAGACATGACGAAGAAGCTTGAGAATCTTGATATCAAGTACCAAACTCTGAGGAATGTGGGCATGCGCGATGCCGAAAGCAACTTTGACAGGTTGAAGAAGAGCGCGGATGAAAGAGCGAAAGGTGCGCAAATTTCCACCATTTAGTGTTTAAAATCTTACAATTTTTTCAGCCCAGGACGATCTCATTGCTTCTCTGAAGAAAGAGCTCGCAACCCAGCGTGCACAGGCCACGGAGTCAAAGGCACTCAAGAGCCGAGTCAAGGAGTTGTCAGCCGCAAATGAACAGATCAAGACAGAGCACGCAATGGTTCAGGATCAGCTCTCTGAGGCTGAGCACAAAATTGAAACCCTCAACGCCAAATTGTCCGCCAAGGTGGCAGAGGCAAAGGCCCCAGGAAGTGCCGTAAAATCGCAAAGGACAGCCACGGCTGGCGGCAGCGAATCGGCACTCATCCAGCAGTTGAAGGAAGACCTCTACACAGATATCACCGGTCTCATCATCCGGGGCGTCAAGCGCGAAGAAGATGAAGACGTTTTTGATTGCATCCAAACGGGACGCAACGGAAGTAAGTAGAACTTGCAAGCATTCGTCGACCATCACTGACCAAGTTTTAGCCCTCCACTTCCACCTAGCCATCGAATTCGGCAACAAAGCATCCAGCCAAAGCTACGAGGACGCCGAGTTCGCCTATGTCCCGCTCCTCGACGAAAACAGAGACAGCCAACTCCTGGAAATCCTACCCGACTACCTGACCGAGGAGATCTGCTTCCCTCGCAATAACGCGGCCAAGTTCTACTCTAAGATTGCCGAGTGCTTGACGAAGCGCATCGTCGACGAGTAACGGCGTGTGGATGGTACGACTGATGGATAGACTGGTTGTGGTTCGGCAATTTGGCATGGGCGTTGCGCGTTTAACGTCTGGGCTAGCTTTGGAAGCATGATGATACCTCTTACTGTTTGGGAGGAGCCGGCTTTGACCACCTTGGTATATTTCCTAGGCGGAATCGTCTTTTGGGAGCAGATTTGGCGTTTGGCTCGTAGTGTTTCTGTTTCGTCAGTTGATTAATCCATTTTGTAACTACTGTTCTGGCGTACTGTTGCCAAAGACGCTCGTCGTCTACCAGCAGACTCCGTACTGACTATGCTGAGGGTCAGAGCGCAATCAGTGATGCATGACAACTTCTACACACCATGTTTCCCACCTACGCTTCGACACTCTGAAGATTGACAGCAGCAATAAAAGAGAGAAGTAGAAAGGGTAAAAGAAAACGGCGCGGATCGAATTGATGACGCACTGTTTGCCCGACAGGATGCTAATCACCAGACAGTTGAGAAACACCATCACCATGTGATTCACTCTAACCACCCGACAGCTTCATTGCACCAATGGCTCGACCCCCTTGTTTCCCCCAATTCCTTCTTTGAGAGAGAGACTGGGTTTGCGGCATGTGTGGAAATTTTGTGGCTCGTCTCGTCTCCCTTCTCTCCGCCGCCTTACCTCACGTCACCTCGCCAATCACTAAACACACAGTCTTCGTGTTGGCCCACTCTTATTCAAAGAGCAGCGCATCATGGCGCATCATCAAACATGTCCGAATCCCCCAACTTTCATCGCCTAGTCAGTGCGGCGGGCGGTCTGTCTCTACCCGAAACGCTAGCCAGCCAGCGCATAAGAGCAGGGGTGGGGTATATGCGCAACGGTCGCTCGCTCTCGCTCTCGCTCTCGCCGCACATCCCGGTAAAGAAAGTTTTTTCGAAAAGCTGTGATGGAAGCGGGGGAAAAGCGCGGGTGAATGAGAAGTTGGACGAGAGGGGAATGGGACTGGTTGATGGGAGGTGATGGATTGGTGAAAGGGTAGGTGAGTACGCATGTGGTACCCCTGACTTTTGGAGACCGATATCGTGACAGGAAGTTTTCATTGCGCTGCGCCTACCTAGGCACTTCACGTGGAAGACGCAAGCAAGCGCTAGAACATTGATAGGGTGCTCGCAGCGCTCATCGTTCAGTTGTCTGCCTGTCATTCTACAGTGCCTTGCTTAGCGTCCGTCCGTCTGCATCGCAGCGGCAGTGACAGTGGCCAAGCAAGGCGAGGGAGACTGTGTGCGGTAGGTGGATGTGGAAAAGTGACAGCCGGCCAACGGACAGAGCATCGGATTATACCGAGTGCTACAGGGCAGAACTATACCGTAGCATCGCGGCAGCCCGTCGTTCTGCGCCTCGACCACCACGCGTGGCCATCTCGTCTCGTCTTTTTTCGCCTTGTTTATCTATACCCACCTCATTCGCCTGCCTGCCTCGTTTTGATGGCCACCTCAGCCAGCTGACTGCACGTTGCTACTGCGCTTTGTTGCACTGTCTGCTTCTCACGCTACTCCGCGCTATTCCTTGACATTGTTTCGCCTGTGGCTTTGCGAGTTCAGCGTGGCTAGGGCAGGCATGGGCAGTGGGTGAGTGGATTGGAGGCAGAGGCAGAGCCGGGAAAAAGCGAGGAGATAGACAGGGGATGGAGCAAGGACTGTACTGTACTGTAGATGTGAGGTGGAGGTGTGATGGAGGTGTGAGGGGGAGAGCAAGCAAGCAGTGCCGTGCATGACGGGTACAGGGCGAAGGAGGAGAGAAGGAGGAGGTGGTAGCGGTGGTAATTGTGGTGATGGTGGTGTTGGAACAAGCGCCCTTCCATCTGTTCCCTGTCTCTCACTCTTCCCCATGCATGATATCCAATGTCCAATCATCCGTCCATCTGACCGACCGCCTGGTCAACGTTTTCTCGAGGACCTTGTTGCCGCTGCTACATGCATCACGTCCCCACCGGCTGGAAAGCGAGGAGAAAGCTGGACGGAAGATAAGAGGAACAAGTGGCTGCAGGCCGATGATCAGCGTCAACAACTTTCATAGAAAAACCAAGAGCATGACGGGAGAATGATGGGAGATTATGTTGATTTTGGCCCTTTCATTTAGCCCGGTTAATAAGGCAGCTGAAAACCCCTTACTACGCCCCTTACTAAGGCGCAGCCTCTCATATACGTACAGATTTGACATCAGAAACTAGGGTTAAAGAGCTAGAAGCTAGACTTTTTTAACCGATTGCCTAACTGGAAGTTAAAAAAGTTGTAACTCGCTGAGTACTGTACGGGAGAGGCATGGAAAGCAGGCAGTGTCATGGCCAGACCAAACCAAACCAGACCCGACGCGCTAAGGTGAGGTGGACGAGAACAAGAAAGCGCCATTACCTTAATTCTGCTAGCTTGTGCGCATCTGGAGTGATTGGCTCACTGACTGGTCGGATGAATGCAAGACAAGTGATGGAGGGATGGATGCGAGGTGATAGTGCGAGAGGGGCAAGCAGGCGGCAAATTAGAAGAGTGGAAGGCGAAAGAGGCGTGCTAGTCCATGGACAATGGGGAGAGGAGAGAATGGGAGGAAGAGGGGGAGGGAAAGAGAGAGAGGGGTATGTAGCATTGGCCGCCAGCAGGCGATGCAACAGGTAGGTAATCAGCTGGTTCATTCGACTTCAACTCGAATACTTGAAGAAAGCAAGAAGCAAGAGAAACGGAGAAACAAAGGCGCAGCCAAAAGCGCGCAGCCACTTAGAGTAGACGTAGAAAGAGCAGGGCGTGAAACCGTATGTCTCTCTGGTGTTTGAAGTGAGGTGTTTGACTACCTAGTAGCTGGCTGAGATAGATTGCTGGCGACCGTTGTGCCGGTGCGATGCTGCATTAGGCGTTTACCGCATTTCAAGATTGCCATTGGCAAGTGCCAGTTGCATCAGTAGTGGTCACCTACAGTATCTACCTACCGGCCGGTACAGTTGGTAAGTACTCGTGTTGCATTCGAAAGTGCGTGCAAAGCAGATTGCCAGCTGCACGAGGAATGGCGCCAACGCAATGTATGCCCAAACATGATCCCGCAGTCCACGTTCCCAGTCGTAGTGAGTCCGTACAGACCTGGCGAGGAAGAGCATGAACCGACAACAAATTCCTAATTCTCTCGCAGACTGCGAGCGGTGTTTCGCTCTCGTCGCTCCCTCTCTCCCTTCACCTCCTCTTAGGCCCGTCGACATCCTAAACACGGCGAGCCCCGTAACGGCTAAGGTAGGCCCATTTGCCGCGATCCAACCCCGTCGCCATCCTTGCGGACGGGTGTCCCAAGACAAGGAGAAGTACCGGTACCCCTGCCAACGACTAGTCGACACGCTCCGCTGGCACTTCTGGGCTGAGGGCTAAGTGCCGGTGTGCACGCTGTGCGGGCGGAAGCATGGACAAGAATGACCTGAGATAGATGGAAAGTCCCTGTCCCCTTCTAGGCTGCTGCCAGAAGCAGTGCGGAGGCGGCGGCGGTGGCGGCGCTTGCCGTTGCTGCTTCCCGGCTCTGGGCTCTGCGCGTCTGGTGCGTGCTCACCGCCAGAACCTGTTGTGCCGGTACCGCTCCAGGCGCCTCAATATGCCGATGGGACTGCGGTTCTTGCGATGGACGTGGTCTTGTTGTTTCGTGACCACTCTGCTACGGCGGTCGAAATGCAAGCACCTTTGCTCTTGACTCGGGTGGTGTGTGTGGACACCACGATCACATAGACGCTTTACTGAAAGAGTGCATGTCTGTGCGAATCAACTCTCCCTGTGCCTTTGGTGCCTACCACACCCGTCATGATGCATAATCTAGAGATGTGCAATCTTCGCATCCAGAGAAGACCGACATCAAGCCAAGCACCACGCGCACCATGGTGAGACCAGCGCCAAGCCCCGGCGGCCGTGGCAGTGAATAGTAGCAGCGTGTCCGCGCGGGCGTGCCGTGCCGGTACGACGCGGTAGTCTGCTGGGAGTATTCTAGAAATCCCAACATCCCGAAGACGCGCCCAGATCCCATTTCGGAGCATGCGAGCCCCGGAACGAGAAATCTCCTGAGCGCATGGATGGCGCGGGTCACGTGAGAAATTGCCTGTTTCGCACAGGTCCTCCGATAGCGAACTTTTGAACCTCGGCGTGTTCGAGGTGTAGAAGGTTGTAGCTGACGCGCAAAACCACGGTCTAAATAAAGGCGGAAGGTTGAGCGACCATCGCAGAGTTGGAAGTGGAAGGTCTCAGGTTCCGCCTCCTAATATGCAAGCCAGGGTTAAAACAAAGGAATGCTCCAGTCATTTTTCGTATTACCTGTGGTGTGCTTTAGCTCACAGAATATCCTCGCCATGAGACAAAATGGAAAATTCCTCCTTTCAACTAACCTAGCAAATCGCTGATGCTCATCAAAGCCAAGGTGACCGACCTCCCATATCGAGCGCATCATCCGTTGTTATGCTTAACCATATTGCGCAAAGTGTGCAAGAAATGCATCGTCGAACAAGGTTTCAGCAACGCACACGATGCATCACCCTTGGCGCCTGTCATCATTGGGGATCGTGCTAAAATTAAAGCAAGGTTGCATCTGTGCGCTCAGCAATCCAGAAAGATCCCGAGGCTCATGATAGAGAGAAGGTGTTGTAGAACAGCCAAATTAGACGCTTAGCTTAAACAGCCGGGTTATCCACGTTGCAAACCACTCGAGAGAAAACTTGTGGGAAGATTTGGACAACCATACCAGATAGCAGCCCAAACAACGCTTTTTCGTAATGTTGGTTTTACAGGCGGGAAAATGTGCAAGCAGGGCAAGCAAAACAAACGCCGTTCGTGTACCGTGCCGCAAGTTCGAAACAGAGACCACCCATTTGTGCGATAGAAGTGGAAGCGTTTCGTGCTGGTGGAGAAAGCGTCATGTCAAGGGGCTGATTTGATTCAAAAGGCGCCATTGAGTGTATTGACGTCGCCATTTATGCCGAAGAAGTGGAACCTGTTGTTAAGAGGCGAGAGCCCTGAATGTCAGTACAATCTTGATTGTCATTTCGACATTGCAGTCGATATTTATCCAAAACCCATGGAAGTCTGAAGGGAGGTCGCAGGAGCGGCAGCTGGCTGGAGGAAGCCTTGAGAAGCATTTTGCGAAGAGAGGAAGACGTACCAGTCCTCTACATTCAAAGTCGTGGGTGCGATGGGCTGGCCCGTGCTACTATTGCTCCAGGTTTCCTCGTTTGGCGCTTGGGTTGGCTGGTTGACAAGATCTATTTGCGCCCATGAATCGTTCGAGGGCATGCTGGGTGCCATCGGCATCGCCGCAGTAGTGGCCAACGTCGCCTGGCTCGGCACAACTTGGGGCGGCGACTGCTGTTGCATTCCAGACGTCGTTTGGTTATGCATGGCCATGTGCCGCCCAAGCGAGGGGTCCACCAGGGGTTGTTGTTGCGTCGGGGAAACGTTTTGAAACGAGAAGTTGGTGTCAGCCGGGAATAATTGGTCTGGCTGAA
The DNA here is from genome assembly GCF_038021145.1 of Phyllosticta citriasiana. Classification (NCBI taxonomy): domain Eukaryota; kingdom Fungi; phylum Ascomycota; class Dothideomycetes; order Botryosphaeriales; family Phyllostictaceae; genus Phyllosticta; species Phyllosticta citriasiana. The sequence goes on along the minus strand of NW_027117286.1, from coordinate 1,448,957 downwards.
AGTTTTGCCAGATATCTTGCGAGAGACCGGGGGTATCTCTTGTGACCAGGAACAACTCAGGAGGAGTACCGGGATAGGAAAAGGACGGGTTGAAGGGACTTCCAGGACGAGTGCCTGACCGCGAAGGTCCCATGAAAGTATCCCGGTTTGGACGAGTCATGTCGGGCGACGCAGAGGTGAGATTGGGAACCTGAGGAGCTGAGACCTCTCTGGACGGAGTGACGGCCGGAGTCTGAGGTCGAGAGCGCTCGTATGAAACTTGCGGTGCGGGCGGACCGTTCGTGAAATTGATTTCCATGTCGTCAAATTTGCGCTTAAGCTCTTCCTTGGCCTTTGGAGCGTTTTGTTGTTGCAACTGTGGCGTTTCACCTCCAGATGGTTTTGTCTTTTGATGCCTCTTTCCGGCTGCTTTTTGAAGCCGTTCTTCCAGGACCTTGTTACCCAGGATGGACTCGAACAAGGTGTGCACCATCTTGGCTACTAGCCAGACCTTGGACACATCTTTGAGCGCATTCATGCAAATTGAAAGGCGCTGCTCCGTGGCGGCGACTATGGACTTGTTTGAGGATCTCATTTGGTAGACGTGCATGATCAGAGCCGAAAACAGAGAATAAACGCTACCTATGGTCAGTTTGTAGAAGGCAACACGCATCAGTCCACTTACATGAATGCTGGCGTATACCGCAGCTCGTCATGGCTCTGCAAGCTTTGTATGATGGAGGTAATCATCCCAGCGGCTTGGTACGCGATTGTGCGAGACGGGTAAGCTGTCTGTTCCATGGGCTCCGCTCTTGGTGAGCCTGCTGGAGGCATATGTGCCCGATGTAACAGGCAGAGTGTGGTGCTGGACGCGTTAGAACCTGAACTCGTATCTTTCCAAATTATCTTACTAGTAGTTTGCGTGCAGCAGGGCAGACCAAAAGTGATGTCGCGGCTTTTCCCAATACACCTCTTTGGGACAATGCTGCAACCAGTCCGCAAGCGCCATGTCGCTGTGTGTGAGATCCATAGCGTTGGTTCGCCGGAATTTGGAAGCCACGGAGTATTGTTGCGATAGGACCAGTCCCATGATTTCGCAGAGCTTGACATAGTTGATGAAAAATTGGACGTGGACAGGGTCTGGATTAAATTCGGCAGGCCGATCCGGATCGTCTTCGATGAAGTCGTCTTCTGATATCATTTCCACGTCCGAGTCTTCTGGGTCTATTGCAACCGGTCTCCCAAGTGCAACAGCCACAGAACGGTCTCTTGAGAAGAGCGTCCACCAAATTCGCTTCCAGAGACGCTTGTCCGCACGGCTGAGTTGCGAGCCCTCGACACTGCATCAAAGTCAGCCCCTTGAACGAGACAGCTCCCATCGTTGAACCATACCTTCGGTGCATCCCTGAGCCTTGTGCAACAACGATCGCCACTCTACTCCAGTAGAATACGTTTTTCGTCACGTCTGACTCGCTCATCAGCACGACTCCCATTCAACATTGGCGCGCCACAGTACCTTCTGGGCCTTCCCAGTACCAACCCATCAAAATGAGGGCCTGAACAATCGTTACCCTGTCGTCTTCGTAGTTGGCATCGAAAAGGGCTTTTGCGCGCTTGTAGAACGTCATGGCCGCGGGCGTCGTGGAGCCGCTCGAATCCATTAGCTGCGGATTATTGCATACACGAGACCCGGCGAGAAGAATTGCTTGCAAGAGCAGCAAAGACGGTGGATTCCTTGGATCGCGATACTGACGCATGAAGCGACTTCGATTTATCACGGGAACTACCGGCGCAACCCACTTGAAGAAGGCCTCGACGAGCTCGTCGCAGAGCGCGCGCGGCGGTAACAGAAAAGCCCCCCTTGTATGTAAGATGTTGATTTCCATATCGTCGAGTTCGTTTACGCGAGCTTTTGTACCTCGTACGCTTTCTGGAAGAGGGTAATGCACTACGTCCGTCGTTCCATATCGATCGTGTACGAGCAGCGATAGATTGGAGGATTCGCCCAGATATGCGACTCGACCGGCTTCCTTGATCGGGGCGCGCGCGAATTTGGGCTTCATGAACTGTACGTATGACCCATTGTGAGTGTTTTGCTGCGCAGCATACGTAGGAGGAAAACTTGTAGAAGGCACGCCATCGGAGGATTGTACTACCGTCGACTTTTCGTCCCGGCCCAAGTTCAACCCGGTCGGGTTTGATATGGTGGTTGGCGACTCGGCGGCGGAGGTGGCGGTCGTCGTCGTCGTTGCGGGCTTGAAGGCATCTTGCTGCGGACCTTGCTCACTGGAGAGCATTCATATCAGAGTCGGCACCTAGGCAGCGGCGTCAGGCGACTACTCACCTGTCCGAGTCCTTCTTGTTCCCCGTCTTTTTTCGCTTCGGCGTGGGAATCCTGCATTCAATGGCAAAGGCTGTGCAGTTGGTGCAGGGCACGCCCAGACTCGCCGCGTCGCAGCGGACCTGCGCCGAACGTCAACATGATGTCGCCTGGCCGGTAGGCATAGATGTATCGTATGCGGTCGAGTGGGCGAGGCAGCGTACCTTTCGTGCATGGCATGTCTGTACAGCGCGTAGGATTGATTAGCTAAAGCAACGACCTCGGTGCCTCGGCACACGGCGCATCAATGTAGCTGCAGTGAGGATTGACTTACTTCGCATGCTCTCGAAGCACGTTGTCTTTTTTGCTACGTCAGCGGAATTCCTCGACCCCGTGGCGGCGGCAACGTACCTTCGGAAGCTGGGGTGACCGGGAGCCTGGCCGGATGAGGCGACGACGGGCGGCTGCTGCTGCTGTTGCTGCTGAGTGGCGGACGACGATGTCGAGGCAGACGGGGCGGGCATGGCCATGAAGGACGTCTCCTGTGCCATGATCTGGCGGAAGGATGAGTTGGGGTAAGAGAAGTACTTGGTGGAGCACGCGGGGACGGAGGTTCACCGACAAGCAATCAACCAGACCAGAACACCAAGGCAGCGACTTGGTAGCCCTAGGTATGAGAGGACAAGGGAGCTGTTTTGAACACACGGTACCTACCGCCGCCCTTTGTCCACAGCACACACACAATGCGATCGTGGCAGATCAGATCCTTGCAGCCGATCACACTTGACGCAGCGAGCGAGCAAGCAATAGGTAACTTAATGTGGAGAAGGGCCTCTCTCCTTGGCCTCCACCCACACGACCACGTCAATATTGACCAGCGGCCCGCAAACGCTTCGCCAAAATGCCACGCTTACATAGGTACTGTACTCCACTGTATACCACCTTCCACCTCCCTACCCGCAGCGGAAGCGTCCCGTTTGCGCCCGCCTCCAAACAGCCCACGCCCGATCAAAAGAAATGGTCTGGCCCTCAAACTGCCCTCGTGCGCCGGTGCGGCATGGACCTCTTCCAGAATGTAGGAGATACATTGTCATGTCCTTCTAGAGCGGGAATAATGCAATCCTCGACTGCTTGTTTGTCTGCTGGGACAGCCCTGTTCCGCTTCTGCAGCCATCAGCGTGCACCTACGGCCGTACAACTCCCGCCTGACCTGGGCTGTATCATGGTCGCATCCTCCGTTGCTGTCTCTCCAAGGACTTTCACTCACTCGTTGTTCTCGCTATTGTGTCACCTTGTCGTCGAGTTGCTGGACAATGTTGCTGCTGCTGACTGCTGGCATGGAAGCGACGGAGCCACCAAGCAAGAGAGCCCTGCAGAGGCCATTTCGGGATATTCAGCCTGATTGGGAGAACAGGGTACAGCACTTGGAGGTCAAGTCTTGGTCGATGCAGCAGCTTGCGCCTTGCGCCTTGGGATTGTGAAGACGAGCGTCTGCGGCCGCGGGCTAGCCGCTAATACTGCGATGTCGTTGCAGACACGTTTGATGATTGACTGAGGGACGTGAGAGGTTCCCGCGCTTCCTTCTGTGCAATCAATGATGGATGCCTGCACGATGAGGCTCGCCCATCTCAACCCGGGACGCTGCAAAGTCAAAAAAGAAAGTGGTAGTGAATGTGCTTTGCGCTAGGCGTCAGCATGCCGGCCACATTAGCTTTTGGGGACTGGCAGACGAAGAGGTATGGAAGTACTCAGACAGTCGCCGGTCTCGGCCTGCTGAGCTAAGCGCTCCATCGACCCCCATCCCATCCCCCTACTCCATCGAGCTTTACGCAACCGTCCATCATTAACAACATCCGGAATATCCCCATCTCGCGTCGGTTCCAGCCCGGAACGTCGAAAATCAGTCGAAAAGCCACTGAGCCCTCGAGCCGAACTGCATCAAAATCCGTCCAACGGGACCCCCCAAACAGGCAATCCGGTGCATGTCAGTCCAGGCGGGGTAGCTCTTGTTTCTTCCACTCGCTGAACTTCACGCCTTATAAGACCATTCCTTTGCCATGCCGCCCAAGAAGAATGTAAAGCTCTCCTTGGGGCTCAAAATCGACTCGGACAGCTACTATCAAAAGACGGTCAACGGCAACACCGGCGAAACCAAAATCCACCACCAGCAGCAGCCAGTCACGGGAACAGTTCGCTCCACCATCACCTCCAAGCCGCTGAAACTCGACCACAGCTGCTCTTCGGAACCAAGAAAGACTGAGCACCACTCTACTTGGACCGCAAAGACGGAGAAGGAATCGCGTACCTCGGAAAACGAGGCGAAGAAGGGCGAAGAGTACAACAGCAACGCTCTGTATCAGTAACCGCTCCCCGTGACATCATCTCATCCCCTGCGCCATGGCCACTCAGAAGCTCCGTATCGTCGTCGGCTGCGATGATGCCGGCATCAACTACAAAAACACCATCAAGGCCGACCTCGAAAAGGATCCCAGGGTAGAACAAGTGTTTGACGTTGGCGTCAACGGAAACACGGACAAGACTGCCTACCCCCACGTCGCCGTCGATGCCGCAAAGCTCGTCAGCGAGGGCAAGGCTGACCGTGCCCTCCTTATTTGCGGCACAGGTCTCGGAGTCGCAATCAGCGCCAACAAGGTGCCTGGAATCAGGGCCGTGACAGCGCACGACAGCTTTAGCGTCGAAAGAGCCGTTCTCAGCAACAACGCCCAAGTCCTCTGCATGGGTGAGAGGGTGGTGGGTCTGGAGTTGGCCAGGAGGCTTGCCAAGGAGTGGCTGGGCTATCACTTTGACCCACAAAGCGCATCGGCATCAAAAGTCCAGGCTATCGCGGAGCACGAGCGCAAGAACTTTGATCTCAAGGGATACTGAGCAACATCCAAGCCATCCTTGCGCGACTTGATTTCCTCAGCTTCTGGCGTCAGTCGGGTGATAAACGCATCATGTTGATGGTGTGCAACAGTCTGTTTTCTCTAAACATTGCAGCCCCATGTTTCAAGAGGCGAATATTCTGATGGGCACTGTACTTTACTATCGTCGAAAAATTGTCCAGGCCACGATTCTGCCCCCAATGTCTAAAGCTATCGTCTTTTTGGCCAGTCGATCCAATTCGCTCAAAACCACTCCGTCACTCGGATTTTCGTTTGTCCTCGACTCCCTTGTTGCTCACTTCTATTGCACTACCGAATAAGTCTCGTAAAATGTTCCCAATTTACCGGAGATGGTCAATCGACTGGAAAGCTTCTTCTTGCTGATCTGAATGCTTAGTTTGATTTAGCTGCGAAATCTCAGTCCTTCTAGCCAGCCTTTCCGTGGAGATGTGGCACTGGACCGCAGTACTCTGCTGGTGTCGTACTTAATTGGCCAAAGTCAAATCTGCCATAGTTACGACCATGAACGATTCACCAAGCAGTTCACAAAGCTCATCTCCATTGCGGTCCAAGACGACCCTTGGCCAGGCCAATCACCACGGAGGACATCCACCCCCAAGATGACCCTTCAACTACCACCGGAGCTGTCTACCTGGGCTGGTATTCGCAACCTGCCTTTCCAAAGCGCCAGCCCTGCCATCATCAACCAATGGACGGACGGCACTTTCCACGGTTAGTACCCAAAGCCCCTGTCGGTTCAGCTCCAATCATGTACGAAGCTTGGTACCGCTTCATCGCTGCCGTGGTTCTCTTCGCCTCGACACCTCACACCTGAATGCTACACGCTAGCCGGGGGTTCTTCACCAGCCAAGCTCTCCGCTCAAATCCAAGAGCGGGAGGGGTTGGACTTGTTGCAGATGGCGGGGTAGCTTTCCGCTGGGCCTCACTATCTCGCATAAGTCTGGCCATGTCCTATGTTGAAGGAAGTTGAAGAATGATGTGTGATATGACGTAGCACGCATCGTGGGTTGCAGCGACTGGCGGGGGGACAATTCAAATTCAATGCCCGCTGATTGCGCATAGGATTTCCCCAGCCCAACCTGCCGCTGGGGGGTTTCCACACGACTAGCTGCCGCATAGCCTTGATCCCGGCAAGTCCCAGAATGCTAGCAGTACGACGGCAATGTCGAATCGTTTTGGTGGTCCAGCGACGGCATTGGTCCAAAACTTGCGTTCTTTTCCCCCAAATCCACGTCGATATGCCGCACACTATACGAGACCCTTTTCCACATCGAGGACCTGGTGATGCCGCAGACCTGGAACAATGCGGGGAGACAAGAGCCAACCCTTTTCTCGCCTCGCTCTTCTTGACCCCTGCAGCACCACGACTTACTTGCCAGCATACCCAAACGTGGTTGACGGGATCAAAGAGCATGTGTCGAACACTGGCTCGTTTCCCCGCCTCAACCCTGCCACGGTACTTGATCTTTCTGGCTGGAGCACAGAAGACCAAAATCAAACCGCGTGCCCTGCACACAGCCGCCCGTCGGCCTGCCCGCCCGCCTTCTTCGCATCACCGCCAGCACCACCACCACCACCACCCCAGCCTTCCCCAGGCGCCACGTCCGCCGTCGTGTCCCAAAGCGTGCAGCGCTAATGCGCAGGCCCTTTTCCATCCGTCGGTCGGTCGTTCTCTTAGGCATCTCTTTTTCCCGTGCCCGTTGCTCGCGTTTCCACATCATCCACCTGTCAACGCAACGCCCCGGATCCGCCCGAAAATCCACGCGTTGCCGTCGCTGCCGTACCCCATCTATCCCTTTACCTCCCACTGTGCCGCACGGAAGTAGGCAGACAAGGCAACAGCAAACGGGACGCGGAACCGTTGGCTCTGATCCGATTGATGCCCTGCACAACCAACCCACTGCTCTCTACCACGACAAACGACGGGAGCTGCGCATCTCCGCCTGCTTCCGCAGGCCCAGCGGCCTCGTGTACCTCTTGTACTGCCTAGCCACGTTCAGCTCGCACCGTCGACGGCGTGGTGCGCTCCGTCCGGTCTGTCCGCTCACATCCTGATTGCAGGCAAGCCTACGGACGTCATCTCTTGTCCTGCAGTCTTCAAGAGCTGAGCGCGCGCGTGTGCCACACGTTCCGTGCCTGCCCACCCACCACTTACTGCCTGCCGGTAATACGCGATACACGGTACATCGTGCAGCAGCAGCAGCAGCATAGCCTCGCCTACCTACCTACCTCTCCCTCCACGACATATCCCCGTACCTGACTCAAAGGTCTGCGTACGTACTCTCGTGCCACTACTGCACCACCTGCATCTTGTATCTACAACTGCGCGGCGTCGCTGCCGGAAACAGCAACAGCGAAACCTAACTATCCATGGTGGACACGCGGCTGGCGACGGGGCCGGGCCTGCAGGTCATGGTGACGATTGGTTGCATGCTGCTTAGTTTGGCTGGGGTGGCCTATTTTGGTGAGTCGGTCTCTCCTCTTCTTCCTTTCGCCTGGTGTCGCTTTCTTGTCTTTTGAGAGGGCGAGATTCGGTGGGTTGGCTGGTTGGTTGGAAGTCTTGCTAATGACGGAGGGTGCGCGTCGTAGCTGTCAAGTTGATGACGTGGGATTCGTGATGCGAGTGGACGTTTGACCCTGCTTCTATGCAAGAAACGAAGAGGCAAAGGCGTTTTGGTGCATGTGATTGCAGTTCTCTATGGAGTCGGCAACGTGACTTGCGTTATTCGCGTCAACTTTCACCTTCTCCGCTTGTGCTTTTTTCCAGATTTCGTTGTCCTTTACAGACAGACAGTATCATCTCATGAATTCATCTCGTCTATCTGTTTGCGGATTGAATCCTCAAAATAGGACCCAGACCTCGATCTTGTCACTCACTTAGTCAACACGCAAATGCCCAAATTAGGCTTCTACACACCAGCTTCCTACTCTCTCAACTCATCCACCACCGCAATGATGTAATGGTAGGTAACAGACGCAGTAGAGACACAGGAGCAGGAGTGTCGTGTCTGTCGTCCGTAACGAGGGCCCCACATCACAGGCGGTCTCGTCTCGAGGGCGCAGCCAGCACGCGCGCGCGCGCGCCGAAGCACCCCACCCAAAGCACATCAGGTAGCGCACGAGCAGCACGTCCGCCCCATCCTTCGTCCCCATGGGGAACTCGTGCTTTTCTGGTCTGGTCTGGGTTCGTCTTTTTGGGACGGACACTTTGGCGACGCCCCGGCGGGGCGGGATTGCTGTTTTGGGAAAGCCGATGTGCCGGCGGATTTGCGGTGGGAGAGGGGGAGAGGGGATGTAGAATGTCAGGGACAGAGCGTTGGGAGAGGCGCGGATGGGATGGGTTTGTATGGTAGGGTTTGGAGGGAGGAAAGGGGTGAATTTCCCTCTCCTAGGACTAAGTACATGTATGTACCTGTCCGCAACCCAAGTCTCCCCATCACCAGTCGCTCTGGCCAGCCAGCCAGCCAGCCAGCCAGCCAACCCATCATCATCGCACGCATCAAGCCGATCTAATGAAGTTGCAACGATATACTCGCCCCACACAAATCATCCTTCACCAGCCCCTCCACCTCCCTCAACTCCCCAACCACATAGCTTGTCAACTCGTCTCTAATATTTGTGACCCGCTCATTCAACTTCAGCTCCATCGCGTCATCGGCCTCGCCCAGCACCTCGTCGGGCATCTCGTTCAGCTGCTCGCCCAGCGCCGCCACCTCGCCGCGCAGCTCCTCGCGCAGCTCCTGCGTCCGCGCGTCCATCTGCGCCTGCAGCGCCGTCGTGACTCGCGTCTCGAGGTCATGCAGCTGCGACGCGAGAGAGACTTGCGTTTCGGCGCGGATCTGTGCGCGCGGTGTCGATCCGCGGGCTGAGAAGAGTGTCGCGACGAGGTCGGAGATGCGCTGGTCGTTGGTGGGCTGGGGGGATGGTGGGTTTGCTTTGTCGTCGACGCGCCGTCGCTTGGAGGGCGTTCCTACGGCGTCAGCCTGGGAATCTGGTTTTGGAAATCAATAGGAGCACAGAATGAGGCGGTGGGTGTACCTACCTTTTTCTGCGGATTGGGGGAGGAGCGGCGGTGGCGGTGTGGGAGCGAGCTCGTCGTAGGAGGGTGGGCTTTCCGCTGGATGCGTCTCCGGAGCAGACACGGATATCGGCGCATCGAACCTGAATTCACCGCCATCAAAGGAACGGTCTCCGTTGCCGCCGTATAGACTGGAAAGGTCGGCGTCTTGCGGGTGCGTGTTCAGGATGGTATCGTCACTGACTGTCCCACACAAGACTTCCACGTGCTTTTTGGATATGTATGCTAAGAGAATGTAAATGGTGAAAGCGGTGGAAGCAACCAGTGACTGCAGCAATTCCAACACATATCCAGTTTCCTTATTCTTAGGCGATGAGGGAATGGATGGAGTAAGGACAACTGGCACTTTGCTGAGCTTGAACGACAAGCTCGTCACATGGGTATTCAGCGTAGAGCGGACAACCTGCGGGACTGGCCCACTCGCATTGCTTGTCAAGGAAAGTATGTGCGCCGGGGGGATTGAAAGGAAGAGTGAAGTCTTGGATCGCTGGGCCTTTAACGCGACAGGAATGCGCAGTTTAAAGGAAGCAGACTTGGTATCGACATCGAGAAGGACAACGAAGGTTACGTTACATGACGGATCGGGGTGAAAGAGATGTCTCAGGGCATCGCTTTGTGTGCAGTATCATTCGGTAATGGCGTAAGCGCCCGAGAAATGGATATTTTTGTCTGTGGATGAAGCCATTATGACAGAGAACCGAACCCCAACTCTTTCATCCAAAATTATACGCACCACCAGGCGGTTGCTCCCAGCTTCCACTTTTCGCTGACCCAAAACCTGGTCCCTAGACCCAAGAGCAACAAGTTAGTCGATGGTCGAGTGAGCACGGCAAAGTTCCTAAGGGTCTAGCCTTGCGGGTACGTGTAGCAAAGTAACGCTGACGACGGCCAAAGCCCCTTGACAGACTCCAGATCTTTCACGGAAGGTTGCCGCGCAGCGGTCGTTCCGTGAGTAGATTCTGGCACGCTGGTCTGCTCGCGAATGACGATGCTTCAGAAGAGCCGCAAAGCAGACGTGCACGACCACCTGTCCGGACAGGTACCTTGTAACGTGTTGGATGGCGGTTCGAGATGGCGAGGATAAGGCTGTCGACGTGTGAATGAAAGACCGATGCATGTCGTTGAGATGAGATGGTTGGAGTGTCGTCTCGACGGCGCCGAAGTCGAGGAGGGCCGGTCTTCCTTCAATGCCAGTGGTCTGTGCGTCGTCTCGGAAAAACGTGACCGCCTCTCTAACCTCAACCACCGCACCTTCCTCTCTCGTGCCTTCGGCTTTCCCGAATTCTACCTCTTCTTTCAGAGCGCGAGCATGACCGAAGCCATCGAAAATTCCATTCAGATACGCCGACTCATCAAAAATCACTCCGTAACCGATAGGCGAGTGACCATGTGCCACTCTCGTAAATTTCCTCACCTCCTCACCTTCTGTCTTGGGAAAAACCAACAAACAGCAGGCAGCCAGGACGTTGGCCAGCCTTTGAAACTCAACTCGACTCAAAACTCCACTAGTGTAAATGGCCACAGCAAAATCTTTTGCTAGAAAAAATCAAGGCCGCCAAAGCTATTGGTGTAAATGTCCCGAAACCCGCCACCACAACTCTCGGAATCGCTCGATGGCTGGGCGTGGCTTGAGACGTCCAACACCCTTCCGGTTCCCCGCGTTATTTGCTGCCAGGAGATGGCTCCACTCCTCGATTACTAACCAAGCTCTAGAAGTATGCATGAAGTTGTGGTGCAGTCCAAAGATCAGAAGTGTTTTCCTCAAAGCCGATTGCTGAATCGACCTCACCACACTCGACTCCTTAGAATCTTATCGTCCACATCGCGATGCAGGATTCCAATACCGAACCGAGAGCTTTGCGGCAGATTATCGCGGCCCGATTCTTGTCTCGTGTTCGCTATTCTGGTGCCCTGCATATTTGAGCGGCCCGAGCTTTCTCACAATGCACCATGACCGCACAGGGGCCGGTTTGACTCCGAAAGCGCGGCTAATCATCAACTTAATCGTGTACTTTATCGGGATTAAGTTTTTTGCTTCCAAGAACACAAGGTGGATGTATGTGGCTGCCAAACTGGCCGTTCGCCTACCCAAGCTGCATCTGGCTATCAAACCAATCCCAGGCTGAGGTGTACGGAATGGCATGGCAATATCTGGCAGTGCACCTCTGCGCGTGTCAAATGTGACTGTATCTTTTGGCCACAGAACCCAAAGCTATGGCCCGAGTCTTGGGCGTTGAACTGACGGGACATGCCTTTCGAGCTCCTCAGCCTTAGACACATGACCATAGCGAGATAAACATATGGACCGGCCCGCCCTGTCTTGCACACAAGAATTTACCCGAGAGCTTGTATTGATCTCGCTTGGACGTTCCATGGAGGCCTGGCCGTGGTTTGTTCCTGACATGATTCGTGAACCTGCCCCTGGGGGCCGTGGTGTACCTGAAGCCCGACAGGGAAAAACGGACCCCCAAAAACAGACGCACGCATCTCACAGATTGCAAAGATGGATAGATTCAAGGTACGAATTTCTGGCATTGTGTAGAATAGCTAGGTACCCTCAGTCCTTTCAAACAGTCCTGCAGTCCATGCTCCTTCCCCATCGCCATCTAGACATGATTTTCTCACGGGCACGGAATGCCAATCTTCTTGCTGATCGAGCAGCAGTCGGCGTCCTATCAAAAGATCAGCAAATTACTCCTCAAAATCTGTATCAGAGCTATCAGACGTACGCAGTCCTTGAGGTAGACGCCGCGGTTGTAGCAAAAGTCATCCTTGTAGCTCTGCTTTTCGCAGACCCACGAGAGGCCGTGCTGGCGGTAGCAAGCTTCCTCGCTGCTCCAGCAGCAGTCCTGCTCCTCCGAGCACTTGGACACATTCTCAGCGGCGCCGTTCAAATGAGCGATGAGGGTAAGGCACTTACGGCGAGAGCCATGGAGGCAAGGGTGAGGGTCAGGAGGCTGGTGATGAACTTCATGATGGAAGATGGGTGGGTGCTGAAGATGCGACGATGATGGTGCTTCACTGGTATGTTGGCGGCCGGGGGGCGGTTCCGGCGGTCTGACATCTATTTATCTGCTGGATTGAATCGACGGCTGATGTTGTTGTCCCTGCTGAAGCGATTCAGAAGTGACCGTATGGCGCGCGGAACTATCCATACGCGATCAATCATTTGCAAGTACGACCATCGCAACGCACGGCCCGACTGCAGTGTTGAGCGGCTGGTACTCTATGCGCACCTGCCTACCCTCGAGGCCGATCACCGACTGACCGTCCATGTGACTCGTTGTTGGTTGGTCTGGACCGTGTGGTGGTAGACGAGACGGACGGGAATCACAGACGGTGTGACTCGCTTGCCGGGGCCTCATGTCCACGACTGTGCTGGAGTCCGAACCAGAGCGACTATAAAGACGCTTGACGAGCATGGCAGACATTATTCTCTCCATCTACCCAACTCAAATCCTTCGACTCCACCACCAAAGTCTTTCGACAACGACAACATCAACCATGCGCGCCTCCATCTTCATCACTTTCATCTCCGCCATCGTTGGCGCCAACGCCTGCGCTCTCTACATGGACTGCAAGTGCCACGACTCCACGACGGGCGTACGTGACCTCCTTCCTTTCCACTCAGTCCCAATCTGTCTGACAACTATCTCCTCGCTCGCAGCAACAAGACGACGGCACGACGCAAGCCGCCTGCAAGTACTACAACTCCAACTACGCGGCCAACTACGAGTACACACCGCAGCTGCACCACCAGGCAAGTTTTTCTGCCCCTCCACCCATCTCTCCCTCGGTGCCGCAAGTAGTGAGAGCAAGAGACGAGACAGTTGGCCGGGGGAAGGAAAGCAAGACTGACTAGTTGCTGTGCAGTGCACCGTTATCAAGGAGACTTCGGGTCCCATCAACAACTGCGAGTGGGACAAGGCGTGTAAGATGGCTGGCGGCCCCAACATGTACCAGTACTGCTGGAACAAGTTCCCCTTTTGAGCGGGTTGGCGGGAAAGGGGGTGCGTTCGTTGCTTTGAGTGGGTTGGAATGCATTGTCGTAGACATCCCTTTGTTTGGAGTGGGAAATTTTGCTGCATGTGCTTCTTTTCTGCATGGCCATGGGTTGATCAAGTGTTTGAAATTGGTCTGATTAGAGAGTTTTTGATCATCGGCTTTGCTGCTGTTGCGCAGTAGTTGTGGGTATATGGATTAGAAGGCTTCTTTGCAATTCCACATGCCGAGATTTGAGATACTAGAGCATGTCGCCCAAGAGACGTCTCATCCGCTGCATGTACGACTTAGACGCCCTCTGCGGGCTTGGACAGTGACAAAATTCATCTTCTCAGTCATTATGGCCGGTCAACACTCCCCAGAAATACGCGACTCATGACCCAACCATGAGAGCCAGGACAAAGAAAAAGCATGACATGCTAATAATCTTGTTGCGCTGGCCAGCCTCGCCGGTTTCGAACGTGATTCTTTGCTCCTTGATGACGTCGCCGCGGGTCAGTTGCTGCTTCCTCGTCCATTGCAAGCGGCGTAGATCGATGCTGAAGAACGAGCCGATGACAATGGCCCACGCCACGACGAGAGAGCCTGCGGCGAGAGTGATTTAGAAAATGACGACGTGATCATAGCTATCGTTGTCATGGTCTTGTACAACGCCGGTGACAAGGCGGATAATGATGTTAATGCTGTTGTTCACCGCAATCTTGATACCGTATGCTGAAAAGACATCTTGACAACATATTGATGTTCGGATGCCATCGATGATGACGGTGGATCCCAGAGTAAATGCGACGGCATAGATCCCGAAGCTGGCTGCGGCGCCGCTGACAGATGGACCCCACGCGCAGAGTGCCATGCTCAGGAGCATTCCGGTACCGCAGATGCAGATGATGGTGAGGCGGTCACCGAAAACATCAATGAAGATGCCGAGGAGTGGCACGCGGAAAAATCCCAAATACTGCGCAGTTGCAGAATACCATTCCGCTTTTACTGCGGATATGTTGAATTTCTGATCTGACGCGCAATTTTTCAGCACGTACGTAGGTGCTACGCAATGGCTCCAAGACGGCATGAGCCGGGCAAGGCTGTTGACACTGGGACTTATTGATAAAATGAGCTTTTTGGGTGTGAAACCCGGCAGAAATGTTGTCGCTTGCTCGTATATACGAGGGTCTGGAAGCGTGATGCGCGCAGAGAAAACACTGAGTTGCCAGATGGGACAAGTTTACAGTTGACATGGGCTAGAAGCAAGGACGAGGATGGCATCGTTTGTTGGCAAAGTTGAGGAAGAGACTCGAGGTTTTCGGCATCGGCCTGGTGTTTGAATGGATGGACTTTATTCCTGGCCGATTGACGGCCCGGGCAACGGCCAACTGCAGACAGCCACGGCCCGAGGCAGCTTCATCGTCGACATCTCTCTCTCCATCTCTTATCAACGTCGCCTCATCCATCAGCAAACCCATTGCCAAATGACACTTGCAGCGGACACGAAGCGGCGAAGCGAAAAGGTCATCGCTGGACGAATCCCAACTCTCATACGTCGAGAGTTCCAGCTTTCCCTCTTTCCCGTGCCATTTCGTTTGATCTTCCTCGGCAGCCAATGCTGTCATTGTCGTCGAATTGAGTCCCGGAGCCGCCATCATGCACGAGCTTGCACAGCGTGGCATGGGAATTCCGCTTGCTGAATCTTCAGGAAAGGGGACGTTTTCACGAGAAGGACTCGAGACCCGCTGCAAGAAATCGCACGATGACCTCTACATCCTGTGTCGGCCCCGAGGGAGCGTGATTGGAAATTGCCACTCCTGAAACATTACTTGGCTGCTTGCAAGTTGAGGACTTCCCGCTTCTTTCGGTGGATCGAAGACCATTTCTGCACGCGACACGCCAAATATCCCAAATGACGCCATCCCTCCTCATCTGAGACGCGCGTGCCAAACCACGGTCTTCGGGTCGACCTGATGGTCTTCTAGCGCGCGACGCCTTACGACTCCACTCACTCTACACACTGAGTGTTTGAAACAGTCTTGATGCGCTGGTTGGTCGAAGTCTGGAATTCGACTCTTGTGGCATATCATTTCCGAATTGTAACCCCCAAGTCCACTCTTCTTCTGAGACCCTGAAGACACGTCTGATTAGACTAGATGGGATTTTGAGAACACTCTTTTGTTTTGAGAGCTCCGCGCCATCGATTTCAGCAGGCAACAGAATGCCCTTACTTTGACAACATGCTCGAGCTTCACCCGATTCCTGGTACAGTATAACCACGCGCGCTTTAAAATGTGGGCCTTTCAACCTTGGTCTCGGCGCAATTGGGTGACCGCTCTAACATTGTACACGCTCAGCTTGTACTCCTGGGCTGTGACACTCACGCACCAACTCCACCAGATGGCGCTGCAGATCTTGACAGACACCTGTTTGAAGACTGGCTACTTTGACGTAAGGACAAATTTTTCTCCATGGAACTATTCCTACACACAACTGCCCACACATATCTTCTCGTTCCTCGAACAGTTGAAGACGTTCAACGACCCAATACACTAGTGTATGGCTGAGAATCCAGCTTATTTGTTGCTGGAGGCTGTGAGACCTGACAACGCAGCAAATCACGACCGGGCCGCACTGCTTCTAATAGCCCCAGGCGGCTTCATATGGGGAACTCGCCATGTCGACCACTTTGCCTCCTCACACTCGGCAAAAGAATTGTGCTACCGGCTTGCGTCTAGACCTTCCATCCCGAGTTTGGCGCGAGGCCGAAGATGTTATCACGCCATTTTGAATGTACAAAGCAACAAAGGTTGTACGAATTGTTTTTTCTGCCAAGCCTCGACCGGATTCATCCTTCAATTCCTGGCTGTTGCATTTTGAGAAACGACAATGGACGACCACAACAGAATGTCGATACCTACCTCAGCTGAGTGGCATCCGGCTGTCCGAGTGCAACTTGACAGACGGACAATTCCATGAGCGAGCACCATGAAGCGGGCAACTCCTGTTGCCTCGTCGTATAGATCGACAATTGTGCGCCCTGAGACGACCGGTGGCGTGCTCAGCGGCGGCTGTGCGGCCTTCAAAATCACGGCTTTTCCAGTGAAACGTTGGCGTCAAAACTGCAACTGAGCACCTGGCGACCTAATTGATTCAGAAAATCTGGCAAATGTTAGTGCTCGGCAGCAATGGTTCTGATCAGTAGGATTTCATCGAGGTCCGGCACTCCGATCGCCGTTGTATACTGAGACAATAAGCGTTGAGGCGCGCGCCTCAAGACTGGTAAGCCTACCGACATGCATGCTGCAGGCGCGGCAGATGCGTTGGACAATATTGACTGGATGCGCAAATTACACAGTGTCGGTGTGAACGTGCAGCAGCGGCGACAGCCTCGAGACGCGTCTCCCCTGGAAACCCGAAGGCGATCCCGGCAGCTATGCACATGGTACAGATCGGAGATATGCTTGTCGGCCATAGCTGACGACGGCGGATCAGCAAGCCACCAGTCCACCCGAAAGCAGGCGCAGTCAGCCAGCGTAGCTCGTGCCAGGACTCTTGCGAACCAGGACCACGGATCAGTAAAAGCAAGCAGAAGAGTGTGGCAACACATGGCGGGGAATCGCCAATCACGACCATTTCTCGAGGACACTTGAAAATTTGCAGCACCTTTTCATTATATATCAACCGAGAGACAAGCAATGACTAAGAACATAAACCAGCCAGTCAAATTATCCATGTTGCTTCTGCTCCCCATCCCCAATCATCCCCGGCAGTCCTAACCCCCAGCGTGTTGTCGATGGATCCAAAATCCGGAGATTGGATCTAGTAGAGGCCGATGGCAATGTCACCGCGGACGCGGGCGGTCAAGTGGATCTCGGCATCGAGGTCGAGCTTGATTCCGAGGAGAAGGGCGGGGTCCTTCTGCTTGCCGTCGGCGTCGGTAGCGCCCTTGAGGAGCGTGCCTGTAGGCGGGTTGGTCAGAGAGTGTTTTTTCACAAAAGAGAAAGCCTCAATATCAGGGAGGTGTTGTGGATCGATGAAGATGAAGGTGTAGGGTTCTGCCGTACCAGCAGGGTTGGCCAAGTGAGGCAGAGGCTCCTCGGCGGTGGCACCGACGCGGGGAGCGAGGGCCTTGGTGCGGCGGCCACCACGAGCCTGGACGTCGGAGTCGGACTCGGAGGTGTAGTTCCTGTTGAGGGGCTCGGTGGTGCTAACTGAGGATCAGCAGAAGGAGACGGCCGCGGAGAAGAGGAGTCCGTACGCAGTAGGGGCGGACATTTTGAAAGTGGGATTGGATGAAGCTGAGAAGCTTTGGTTGGTGTTTGTTGGTCTGGTTGGAATGGGATGTCTGGCTTGCTCTGGAGACTCAGACGGGGCCAATGGCCCCCCCTTTATACAAGTCCTGACGGCCTCGAGGTCAATTGGACTTGGATCGTGCTCGAGGCGACTCGGGCCCAGACACAGAATCCGGACGCCTTCGACAGCACCGCTTGCCGGTGAATCTCAGCCAAATTCCGCCACGTCGACGTACATGTTTGACTGCGGGGTCGGGGGATGATCTGGAGCTTGGCGCGGCGGTGACATTGTAAGGATAGATTGCAAATATTCGCAAAGCTGATCTGAGCATCAGGAGATGGGCGAGGCCCGTGGCCATGGTGTTGGAAAAGGAAGTTGGGGAAGCGAGCGATAATTGGCCTCGCGGACCGTCCCGTCTCCCGCCGCGCAGCACACAAGCGCGGGCCTTGCAGAAGACATGCACACAGCTGTCAGACGACTCCTGGCACTCTCCACGCGAAGGATTTTCGTTGCCTGCAGCTGCCTCGCCTAGATTCGACGCCCTGATAAAATATCAGACCACGTCCAAGCCATGCTCCACTACAGCCACTGTACCCTCCTGCATGACCACGCCATCCGTTCGACCGACATGTACTCGTCGAGTTATTTTTGACCCTCCATCTTCAACTACCCCGTTCTGCTCCCAACCATGGTTGTGTCTATGCTTTTGGCCCTCAGCACCTGTCCGGCAATGCTAGGCAGTCAAGAGGCAATCCGCCAGGGCCAGCAGAAGGAGAGGCGCGAGGAGCATCGTGCCCGCCGCTGCCACTTGGTCATCGGCTGCCTCGTGCTTTCGAGACGAGGGCGAGCCATTGACGGTCGGCAGGTTGTGCTCAAGGACAATCGGGTTGGTACATTCTTTCCATGCGAGGAATGAGGTCGTTAATCACTTGCAGCTTTGGATCGATACCGGCAATCACTTCACAGAGGGACATCACCCCTTTACTGGCTACTACCTTCCCTTTCCCGACTGCAAGTATGAAGGCGTCGTCAGCACCATCACTTCTGTCGCTCCGATCCTGAATTGGATCTACATTGACAAGAGCACTTATCAAGTCAAGTACGGCGTGCGTGTCGACGCAGAGCCAAATTTGACCGGGCCGTTTGACTGCACGCGACAAGATAGGCGTCTGACCTTTGAGGGGTGGGAGGGCTTCACTGCCGTCGAAGAAGAGCCAGATCTCTGGGCCCTGTACTTTGATCGCGACGACAATGGGCTCGAGGGCCGAAAACCCCCCGATGCGAGGGCTTTGGAGATTACCCTGTCGAGAAAGGAGATGAAAATCACGCCAGAGGAGCTCCGACGACAGCAAGAGCACCAATCGAACATCAAAGTCGTCAACAGAGCCTCGCAGCAACAGCCAGACGCCCCAGCACCTCCGGAGAACGGCAAGGCCCAGCAAGAGCAAGTCGACAACACGCTCAAAGCGCCTCAGGCTTCTGCGGGAGCAGCGGTCCCAGAGCCAATCCCCGAGGAAACCCAACCTCCCGCCCCGGTGTCGTCTTCATCGGACAATGCCAACCACGTGCCCAGCTCGCCGACCGAGGCGTGGGGCAGCACGTCTATATGGTCGCAGCAGACAGAGTCGCGCGCCGAACCCACGCTCCCATTCACGCCTGCTAGCTCTGTGTACGCAGACGATCGCGCCAGCGAGAACGAAGGCAGGGCGGTGCCTGAGCAGGAGACGCCCAAGGCTGGGAAGACGTACAGATCACCGTATGTTGAAGATGCGGATGATGGGAAGGCTGAGGACGCCACTTCCGGCGTCAGTGCTGCTCCAGCAATTGATCTTGAAAAGAAGGTCGAGGAGCACGCTCGCAGACACGAAGAAGAGGTTGCATCTCAGACTGTGGCCCTGGAGACTGTTGACGATTCGAAACCACAAAAGCATCCGGAAGAGGTCGAAGAGCACACGAGCAAGATGGATCCGGTTCCATCTCCGCAGGCCCCCGCCGATGAACTTAAGCCGGCCTCTGACGGTTTCGAGGGCGATATCGACAAGGCTAAAGTTCCTACTACATCTAAGGCGGAGGTGGAAGAATCCCAAATTGCAACTCCAGAGAAGGTGGACGAGGCTCGTTCCGAGGAGATTGAGCCAGCAGAGGAACCGCTGGCGTCAGCTCCGGTAGAGAATGGGAACCTCGCCGGACCAGCGGAGCCGACAATGGAGGAAGACGTGCCAATGGCCAGCATCGAGGAGACAGGAGGCGACGAAAAAGAAAAGTCGACGCCGCCAAACACCAGCCCCGTGATCGAAAAGCCACCCAGAGCCCCATCATGGCCTTCAGCTCCCACGATGGCGGACCCAGCAGCCGCAGCGCCGGGACAGCAGCAGCAAGACAATAACGATGACATGTTCGCCTATCTGCGCCTGCTCCGCCTGCAAGACGCGCCCACACACACCCCCAGTCCAAGCCCGTGGACCGAGTCCGAAGGACCCCACCGCCCGCTGCCCAGCCCGTACGCCCCACCGTCACTGCACCAACAACACTTCGTCGACATGGACCAACAGCAGCAGCAGCAGCAGCAGTATTCCGTCGACTACGACGAGTGGTCGCAGACGGCGCCGACGCACCTGCTCAGCCCGAGCCCCACTGCCTCGCCGCCGGGCTCAAAGGCCCCGACGACGCGCTCCGTCTCGCTTGCCAGCACGCATGCGCCTGGTGGTGGTGGTGGTGGTGGTGGTGGTGGTGGGCGCTCGTCGTCGGCTGCGGCGTCGCGGTCTAGCTCGCTGACTATTTCGGCGCCGGCGAGGACAAGGGAGGAGGTGGGTAAGGGTGAGGTTGAGGATGATGCTGATGCTGATGATTCTGCTGCCGCTGTCGACAAGTCTGTTCCAGCCGTAGGTAATGGTAATGGTAATGCAACCAGGCCACTCCCGTCTCTCCCTCCTCCTCCTCCTCCTCCTTCTTCCCATGCACTGCAAACATCATCATCACCCTCCTCACCTCCTCCACCACCACCTTTATCTCTCCCCAGTCCTGTCAGCTTGGATAAGACCAACACCAACCTCGACTTCCTCTCACAACCCTACAACCATTCGCATTCGCTGGATCATCACCAACAAAATCAACAAAATTGTCTTTCAGACACTGATACTGGGACTCCACCGCAGAAGAGGGAAAATCAAAATCACAATCAAATTGAGTCAACGGGAGGTGGGGCTTCAGCACCATCACCATCACCTGCGCAGCCGCAGTGGGGTGCTGAAGCCGAAGCGGAAGGTGAAGGTGAGGATGGCGATGCAGAGGGTGAGACAAAGGGTAAGAAGAGGTGGAGTGCGTTGCGCACACGCATGAAGTCTCTAAGGAAGAAGTCGAGTCGGAAGATGGGGTGGGGTGGTGAGGGAATGGAAAGTTGAGGGCAGAGAGAGAGAGAGAGAGAGAGAGAGAGAGAGAGAGAGAGGCAGTTTTACTGTTGTTGTATATGTATACACTCACACGCACATATGTCTGTCTGTCTGTTGTTCGGTTGTCGTTCGTCTTTCAGTCTATCTGTTTTACTATACTATTGTTTGGAAAGGGTGGGTGGGTAGACATGGATGCATGGATGGATGCGTGGATGGATACATGGACGGTAAAGGGACTGGACTAGGGAACAAGGAAGGAAACAAGGAAAAGAAATAATTACACTCATTCGTTTTCACTCGCTCATCTGTCTGTCTATTGATCGTTTTACACATTTGGCCACACGCCAAACTCTACCTTTCGTCTTCTTTTGCATTATTCAGTCAGTTGCACAGCTAGCCAGCCACGCTCTCCTGCATGCCACGCATGCCATGCATCATGCTTCTTCAAATCAATCTTATTCTCGCAAGGCACACCTAACAGACGGACAGGACTGGACAGGCCGCCACGTCGCCTTGCCCTGCGACTCATCTCCGCCATCTCAGCCAGCCAGCCAGCCAGCCAGCCAGCCAGCCAGCGCCCTGACACTCGTGCCCTGAAAACCATCTAACCATCCACTCACGCTTCAGCCTCGAGCCCGTGCCTTGTGTGCTCCTCAGCCAAGGCGTGGGAGCCTCCTGATCCGCAACAATACAGCCAAGCCCAGCCCAGCCCAGCCCAGCCCAGCCCAGCCCAGCCCAGCCCAGCCCAGACTGCCCCCAGATGCAGCAACGGCGTCTGGCTCGAGCGAGCTGGCAAATCTCAATTACCGCGCCAATCAAGTCGACTGCCGTGCCGCGCCACTCGCGTGCTGGCTGGGCGTCCCGTCCACTCGATGTGTGTGTGTGTGTGTGTGTGTGTGTGTATGTATGTATGTATGTATGTTGGAGGAGTGGTTGGTGGAGAGAGGTAGACAGACGCAGGGGCCCGGGCGATGGGAGATCTCATGCCACGCCAATAACAAGGTTAGGCGGGGGCGCGAGTAGTACTCACTACCAGGTAAGGTAGGTAAGGTACTCATTTGCTTGCACCTTGCCTTCCAATTTGATCGATGTGAACTAGGAGTAAGAGTAAGAAGAGTTGGAGTGGTAGGCACGTGAAGGCGACGCACTGCCGCTGCCCCTATATGTGTGATGGACTGTGATGCCGGGGGCGCCTTGATCATCCCGCCATGCAGGGGTAGAGCGCGCGCAAGCGCCTGCGTTTCCATTCAGCTATCAACTCACTTGCCACACTCTCGTCTCTGCTAAGCTACCTGGCTTCCATGTTCCCTCCCTACCGCACGCCCAACCTTCCATCCATCCATCAATCCGCCCGTCCGTCCGTCCACCCGCCCGGCCGCATAAAGCCCGAGAAAAAAGCAAAATGATGTTAGTTACGTGTTTGGCATGTGATTGCTATGCCGCGTCCAACCGAGAGTAAAGGTAGAAAAAGCAAGGTGCGAAATATTTGCTCTGACTAATGGAAATAGGGCATGTAGGGTAGTGTGCGGTGGTTTGGTAGGCAGGGGTAGCTTGGTAAGTAAGTAAGTACCTAAGTAACAGTGCGTTTAGAGTTAAAAGAAGAAGAAGAAGAAGAAAAATAAAAAGAGAAACGTGGACAGCTAGGAGGGGTAGTCAAAAGAAGCGAAGCTGCAGAACAAAAACCAAGCAAGACGCCGCGATGTAGACTCGACCCCCCGCTCACTATCCTACTTCCCGATTCGTGAAAAGGAAAACAGAGGCTGCTAAAAGAGATGTGCCGGCTGCTCTATAGACCACCGGCACTACTCAGACAACCTGGTCGCTTTTTGTGTTTATAAACACTAAAATCGGCGGAAAGCGCTGAACTGGGATTTGATGCTTTGCGTGTTTTGTGTTGAGAGGGCGAGCGAGAGGGCACCAGTACGGAGGAGCAGATGGATGGAGGAAGGATGAAGAGAAGAAGACCGAGGTAGCTACAGTAAGAAAGATGCCATCCAAATACTAAGACGCGATAAGATTATTTAGCAGCTTGCAAAGAAGATAAAGCTCGTTATGAAGCAAAGCAAAGCCATGAGTTATCAAACATCTCTAATTCCCTTTCTTGCAGCGATCATGTACAGGTTTTAGGAGTCGGTCTTTCTTTTCGTGCTTGGAGGAGTGCGAGGAAGATACGAGAGTCCGAATCGCTGTTTCAACGCGGTCGAGGAGCATTCAAGTATCAAGTCATCAGTATGCTGAGCAGCGATGAAACGACAAAAAGCCAGCGGAGACGAGACCACGCGCAAACGTTTCAAACGAGCGGCACTCTTACACGTCAACATCCATTCGTCGATCTATAGCAGCACCCCTTATCCGCAAAGCAAACCCTGTATCTACCACTGCTTAACCTCCCTCTTAAAACGTGGCGGGTTTTTAAAGAATTGTTTCCTCTTATCCTCATCTCTTGCGCCCTCCTTCCAATACTCGTACTCCATCCACGCATTCTCGGGCATCTGGGCCTCAGTCGCCGCAATCCAATTGCCGAGCTCGGGCGCCAGCGGAATGACGCCCGTCTCCAGCACATATTGATCCCACAGCTTGAGCAGCTCCTTGAGGCGCGCGGGCTCCTGCTCCGCCAAGTCGTGGATCTCGCCCGGGTCCGATTTGAGGTTGAACAGTTCCCAGCGCTCCGGGCCTTTGGGCTTGGGGATGAAGACGATTTTCCAGTCGCCCTTGCGGACGGCTGCGCGCCCGCATGTTTCCCACCCGTTGACGAAGTCTTCGGCGTGCACGCGGGCGACAGAGGAGGAGGCGGCGAAGGGCGCGATGGACGCGCCGCGCATCGGCACGACTTCGCGGCCGTGGAATGTTGGTGCTGGGTGCTTGACGCCTGCCATGTCGAGGATGGTCGGCGCGAGATCCATGACGGTGGCGAAGACATCGGTGATGCTGCCCGCGCGTGATGGGTCTTGGTAGCCCTTGGGCCACTGGCCGACGAAGGGCACCCTCACGCCGCCTTCGGTCGTGTATGCTTTGTAGAGCCGGCTCGGTGCCGTCGATGCTTGTGCCCAGCGCGGTCCGTACCAGATGAAGGAGTTTCCGGCGCCGAGGTTGTCGAGTGAGTTGTCGTAGTATTTTTGGAGATGGCCCAGCATGCTGCCTTGGACGATGGGGTATGCCTCGTATGCTGCTCCCTCAGCGCCGTTGTCCGACAGGAAGCAGATGAAGGTGTTGTCAAGTTCTCCCGTCTCTTCTAGGTAGTCGACGACTTTGCCCACATTGACGTCCATCACTTCGACCATGGCTGCAAACACCTCCATGGCACGACACGACTTGGCCTTTTCTTCTGGAGTCATATCTTCCCACTCTTTTACTTCCTCCGCAACGACTTGATGCGGTTCGACATCTTGCGGAACCATTCCCAGGTCCTTGAGGCGCTGAAGCCGCTTCAAGCGCAGTGCGTCTGGGCCATCATCGTACACGCCCTTGTACTTGGCTATGTACTCCCGCGGGGCTTGCAAAGGCCAATGGCAACTCGTGAACGGGAGATAACCAAAGAATGGACGCTCGTCCTTGCCCTCATGGCGGTCCTTGAGGTATTGCAACATCTTGTCTCCATAGCCGTCGGTGCTGTACCACCCCTCGGGCAATTTTTTGACATATTCGCCATCCTCACTATGCAGAGCAATGAAGCTCATAGTCATGAACTCCGGGATCTGGTCGGGAGCCTCCAGCTGCGGTTCATACGCATAGTGGTTGGAGCAGGCGGGCAGATGGGCGAAACTGCGCTCGAAACCGCGGGCTTTGGGAGATCTCTCAGGCGTAAGACCGAGGTGCCATTTGCCTTTTCCATGTTCTAGTACGATTCTCAATTCATATTTTGTTTGTGGCTTACCGCTGAGGAGGGTCAAATATCCATTGTCCTTCAGAATCTCCGGGAGAGCAGCGACCCTCTCATTGAGATAACCTTCATAGCCAGGCATACCACGCTGGGGCGCAGTACTCATGCCGCCCTTTGGATCATTCTGGCCCGAGATGTTCGTCCACTCTACAGGAGGAATTCAATCAGCCTAGGCGTCCGCCTGACGAGCGAGAGAAATCCGTACCGATGAGATTACCGAGGCCAGCAATGTGGTGGTCGGTGCCCGTCATGATCATGGCGCGGGAGGGGGAGCAGGCGGCGGCGGCGTGGAAATCGGTGAAGCGGATGCCATTTTTGGCCAGTTTGGCAATGTTGGGCGTGTTGATTTCGCCGCCAAAGGGCGCCAGGTCGCTGAAGCCGAGGTCATCTGCGACGATGACGAGGAAGTTGGGGCGCTTGTCGGGAGCCATGATTGAGTGGTGCGGTCAGGGAGAGGGAGAGTGTGTGTATGGGACGAGAGAGAGTCGGACGAGGTGGCTTCGTGCGCGTGGCTATATAAGAGGAGGATGGGAGAGAGGGGTAGCTCGCAGCTGGAGCTGGAGGAGCGAAGCCGGAGCAGCGACGAGGGGCATGATTGGCGATGGGGATTACGACGAGTGCCCCCACTGAGGTGTATCAAGTAGAAGGGATGCGCAGGCGGTGAGGGGACAATCAGTCGACGCGTAGAGGTGGTGGTTGTCACGGGAACTGCACGCCTGGGGGTCCACGGAAGATCGAAGGTGGACTAGGCGGTGATAAAGGAGACAAAGAGTACAAAGGGGGAGGGAGTCGGTGACGCAGACGCGACGGGCAGACAGGACGAGGGACCCGACTTTCATCAGTCTTGAATCTCATGGCATCATGTGTGGCGTGGTGTGGTGTGGTGTGAGTTGGTGGGGTGGACAGCGGAGGGTGGAGAGGGACGGGAGGTGGATGTCTTGGCAGCGGGAGGGCTTGCGGGCCGTGCAACCAGTCAAACGCGGGGTAGAGCTAACCCAAAGCGGACCAGGCCCTGGAGCACGCAACCAGGTGCTCCCATCACAACACGACCGGGCTGACGTTGTCTTGTTTGCTGCTCAGCTCACTCTCTCGGCCAAGAACTGCCATGTTTTGTTGTTTCGCCGCTGTACCCTGCCGTGCGAACCCCATTCGCCGCCCGCTGCTTTAGCTCTGACTTGTTGTAGTGTTTGCATTCTTCGCTCCCTATTTATTCCCAAGCCCGACTTTTTTTCCCGCCCGTCTTGTCCCTTGCTGTTCTTGACCGCCGTCCTCTGTTGTGCTGTTGTTTTGCCATCATGACTACGCTTGGGGATTTGAGAGCCTACTGGCTCGGCGCCGTTGTCTGCATGGGAGGCTTCCTCTTCGGCTACGACAGCGGCATCATGTTCGTACCGCGTTACCGCACGCTTGAGCCCAGCTGACACAGGCACTCAGCGGTGGCGTCATGACATTCTCGACCTTCGAGAACGACTTTGATTTTACCAAGAAGCAAAAGACGCGCATCTCGTCGCTCTGTGTCTCTTTGCAGCAACTCGGCGCCTTCGTAGCCTGCTTCTTCGTCATCCCTTTTACCGCAAAGTTTGGCCGCAAAAAGGCCATTCTGCTGTCGTCTTGTACCTTTTGTATCGGCGCGATGCTCCAGACTGTCCCCTCACACAGCCTGTCGTGCTTCTACGTTGGCAGGGTCATTGCCGGACTCGGACTGGGAACTATGACGTACGTCGTCCCCATGTTCAACGCCGAAATGTCGCCCACCCACCTGCGGGCGCGTCTAGGAAGCTTCTTCCAGTTCTTCTACACGCTTGGTAAGTGAATCCACTCAATCCAGCCAAGTCCCCCAAGTTACCAACCGCATCAGGCATCTTCACCTCGTACTGGATCGACTACGGGGTCCAAGAAAACATGGCCGACTCGGGCTCCAAGCAGTGGCAGATTCCCGTCGGCCTGCAAATACTGTTTGCGGGCCTGCTCGGTATCGGCGTGCTGACGCTGCGAGAGAGTACGAGGTGGCTTGCCAATCAAGACCGCTACGAGGAAGCTTGGGAAAGCTTGGTATACATGCGTGCCGATGAGTCGGAGAAGACGGCCCTTGAGATGGCCGAGATTCGCGCTTCGATCCAATACGAGCGGCAGGCCCGGGCCGGCCTCACCATCTCTGGTAAGTGTCGCGATATAAGCTTGATGACAAGAGTCGTGGCACATGAATGTTTTGGCTGCGAGTCAGAGATTGAATGCTCCTACTCAGTCTCTCGACTTCAAGTACTGCCAAATACTTGTCTTGTTTGTGTGCCAGGACTTTCCACAACAACCACTGCCCCATCCGCCCCACCCACCCTCACTAACCCCCCACTTCCCCAGAATTCCTCTCCTGGCCTGTCCTCAAACGCATCATCGGCGGCTTCACCGTCTTCCTGGCCCAACAAGCCACCGGCGCCACCGCCACCGCCTACTACGCACCGCAATACTTTTCGCTCCTAACCAACGGAAGCGAACACAAGTCCCTCCTCCTCAGCGGCATTTTCGGCGCCGTCAAAGTCTTCGCCTGCGGGCTATTCGTCTGGCTCGCCGCCGACCGCTGGAGCCGCAAATCCAACCTAACCATCGGCGCGCTGGGCATGTCAGCCTGTCTCATCGTCGTCGCCGCCGTCCTGAAAACGCGGCCAGCTCCCAGCGACGGCAGTATCCCTGGCAGCAGCAAAGCCATGGTCGCGCTGCTATATCTCTTCGTCATGGTGTATAATTTCTCCTGGGGCCCGCTGCCCTGGCCGTACGTCAACGAATTGTATTCCATCCGGCACCGCGAAGTCGGCGTCGCCATCGCCGTGAGTTCGCAGTGGCTGTGGAATTTCGTCTTCACGGTTAGCACGCCGTATATGATTGACAGCATGGGATGGGGCACCTTTTTGCTGTGGGGCCTGTTTGATCTTGTTATTGCCGCCGGCACGTTTTTCTTTGCGCATGAGACGAAGGGGCTTACGCTTGAGGAGGCGGCGCATCCGGAATTGTTTCACGATGATTTGGCGGCGGCGAAGTTGGATCAGAATCAGGGGCGCGGTGTGAGTAGTGAGGGGAAGGGGGTCGGGACTGGGAAAGGCGTTGATGCGGTTGAGGAGCGGACGCTTGATGGGCAGGGTAGGGCGGCGCAGTGAGTGAGTCACGGGGGTTTTCATGGGTACTCCCGAGAAGAAGAGAAGGGGAGAGAAGGGACGGGAGGTGAAGCCGGACGGCGCTGATGTGTCATGATACCTCACTATACATATATAGTCCCACCTAATCCCAGTGTCTACGAGCGAGCGAGCTTGCAGCGTTTTCAATGCTACCTACACACACATAGGTCATCGTATCATTCTGCAGAGCACACAAGGGCAATGCATAGACTCACATGTGGAGCATTTATGCGTCCGCACACAGGTAATCCACTCAACTCATCCCAACTCGAACAAAACATAAACATCATACCCATTAAACTCAAGTAATCTACCTTATGAACTACACTGAATTATGGAATCTTCAACTACCTTTACCCCACAGAAGAAGGAAAGAGACTCGTAGCGGGTAAAGGACACCATCAGAATAAGTCAAACATCAAAGATACAGATGAAAATGAAGATGCACAGTCCTCTTTGCTTGCCCGTTAGCGCGGCGCCGCGCCGTTGCTCGGGGAAAGGAGAGAGAAGAAAAAGAAAAAGAAGACGTGGATTTTTGGAAGGGGTGAGATGGGGCGCCTCTGTGTATGTATGCGCGCGAGGGAGGAGGAGGGGGTATCAAAGCAAAGAGCGTGTGTTGAAAGAACCAGTGTACCGTCTTCCGTGTATCCCATCCCATCGCTCATCTTTCCTCTTCCCGACCGTGGTGCTCCTACGCATGAATCGCCTGCTGCACATGCGGATACACACTAACCATCCGGGCATACAAATCGGGATGATCCCTCACCAAAACCTCCGGATCCCACGCCGCCGCCACAAAGATCGTATCAATCCCCGAACTTAGCGGGGTAGTAAAAACATGGCAGATTTGGAGGCCGATCAGGAAGGCAAACGCTACGACGACGGCCGTATACTCGCCGTTGGCGTTGTAGGCGGGGCTGGTGAAGATGAGATATAGGTAGGCGAGCAGGGCGCAGGCGTAGGCGATGAAGACAGCGCCGAGCGAGAGGACGGGCCCGATGAGGCATTCGTTCACGAGCGCGTCGATGCCGCGGTCTTTGATCATGCGCCAGGTGTCGCGAGCGGCGGTGATGTACGGTTTGCCGTAGAGCGCGATGTGTGAGAAGGCGTAGCGGTTGAGGAATTGGACTGCCCAGTCAAGAATGCCGATCAGGCAGCCGAGGACGCAGAAGAGGATTGTGCCGACGATGTTGCCTTCTGAGGCTTGTTGTTGCTGTGCCATGCTGCAGAGTTGGCGTAGGAAGTTGATGATGGCGACGACGAGGGAGCCCAGTGATACGCTGCCAAAGCTGTAGGTCGTCGCGCGCCGGAGTGCTCCCCGGGTCGCGCCCTTTGGGAAGTTTTGCGAGCAAAAGTACCATGACCCATACACGCCGGATATGGTGACGTGGATGGTATTTTTGAGCCACTCAGAGATCCAGTACATGGCGAAGGTGACGAAGAAGAGGAGCCCAATTACTTTTCCCTTGCCGCACCCGCCGGCTCCTGTACTGCACGCGTCGTTGTTGCTGCTCGGCTCGTACTTGACGTATACGGCCACCAGCGAAACGCTGTACCAAGCGCCGAGCGCCGTTGCGAAAAGCCCACCGACAGCGGAAACCAAATACACGTGCCCGTAGTGCTTGGACACGTCGATGGCGGTTTGCAGCATCAATGCCGAAAACGGGATCCTGGGAATCCAGCTTACAAAGCAAATGACGGTGAAGATTGAAAAGAGGAGAAACACGATGCCGCCGGACCAGTAGTGTCTCGACAACATGTATATGGCTGTGACGAATCCGAAGATGATGTTAAGGATGCCCGTGATCCAGATGAATTGCTTGGTAAAGGCGCGCGCCAGCCATACGTAGCTGTAGCTAAAGACGATGGCAACGCAGAGGCAAAAGATGAAGAGGACGACCGTGTTTGTCGAAAGTCCGAAGTCGTTCGCGCCGTCGTAAATGCCGCCGCCGTTGAAACCCTTGGTCGCCGCTAACAGAAAAGCGCGTTAGCTTGTTTGTCCCGCTTTCAAACCCAACGGACCCCAAGGCCTGGGAAGGCAATGCCACGTGGAACAACGGCCAGATGAGCACATGGGCATCATCAAACCCTCGCTCGTAGAAATCCACAAATGTGAGTGCCTCGACTTTTGCCGTCGAGTTACGATCGCTCAATTTTCCCCAGGCCTTGCGCCATCGCAACTCACCATAGCCCTGAATCGCGATTCCCGACACCGCGACGTATGCGCCAAAGACAATGATAAACTGCCGCCCTGTCAATTGTGTTGTTCGTCGACAATGCGGAGCAGCCCAGCGCGCGGGCCGATTACCAGAATCCCTGCCCACAGATCATTCCACTTGGGCCTCTCGACCTTGAACGCCTGGTCGAATGTCGGTTTCTCGGCGTGTGCGTAATTGGAGTCTGCGCCGTTGGGAGGGCCGTATTTCTGGCCGTAGTTGGGTGGAGGTGGGGCCCCATATAGTGGGTACTCTTTTTGGCCGTCTTGCGCGGCCGTGTTGGTGTTGTAGGCGTTCTGCGGAGACGGTTGCTGATAGTAGGCATCGGCCTCGCCGTGAGGAGCGCCAGTGGCCATGGTTGCGACAGTGTGGTTCGAGAGGTTGACGAGAGGAGCGGGGAGATGTGCAAGCGCGGCAGAAGAGCGAACGATCGCAAAAGGGTTGGGCCAGGGCAAGGAAGTCTTGCATCATCCCTGCAAATGGCCCTAGCAGCGATCGGCCTCGCCCCGAGCCCTGTAGGGTTTAGCGGTAAAAGCTTAATTTCCACCGCACTCGACGACATGCCTTGCCAACAACATGCCTTGCCAACATCACCTCTGCACCACGGCAATCCCCCTGCGCTGGTGACCAACGACTGGCTAAGCGGCTTTGACACACATGGGTGCTCTTAGTCTTACGAATGCTCCCTTTTTCATGCCGCAAGAGCTCGATTGATCCGCTAAGACATCTTGCTATCTTTCCATACTGGCCTCGCTCGATGCTGCTGTTGCGTACGCCACGCCACGATTTTCAGACGGAGCCTCCTTCGCCTTGGAATCCCAAAAGCTCTTCATAATGAGTCCTTGCCCAGGCTGGAATCTTGCTGCCATGCGCTTCGGCCACGGTGATCGCATCCGCTCAACATGCCACCAACGACATGTGGCTCAACGGTGAGCTTTCCTAGACTCTCGCGGTACTCAGTCTGAAGTCCCCCGCCGTTTGGATATCCTCTTTCTTGGCGACAAGATTCAAAGTCAAAACCATATTTCCTTCAGTCAAACCACCTTTGCTGCTCTCTTTTTTCGTCTGCCCCTCCTCTTGTTTGCTGCAATCATTGGCAAAGCCCTCTGATGTTTGATCTTTCCCAATCATTTCAAAATAAGCAACACCCGAGATCCGTTCAAACCAGAAAGTTTGACGAGCTGAGAGTTTCGTTTAAAACCGGTCACTTCACCGGGACCATAGCCCTGCTTTGTTGTCCTTGTATACCACCTTGCTTTCTCGTAAGTCGCATTTCATTAAATATTCTAGACCAAAGGCTTTCTATAGCATGGCCCCTCCCGCCTCTGTTCTTTGCCTCGAAGCTCTTGAATTGAGGATGGGGCTTGGGCATATACATGGCTCGCTGTTGAGTTGGTAGAAGCCAAAAACTCAGCAGGGTCCCAGAACTCTAGCCCAGCAAGTATGACCAGTAAATCGACCTGGAAGTCACTGTAATGTACGGATTTATCGAGTCTTCCCTCATGCACTTCGGTCATTTGTTGCTCCGAGTCGCATCCGGATTGCGCGTATTCTTGTCTCGTCGAGGATGGGGTTTGGGCGTGGCTGGAGCTGCTCAACACCAAATCAGTCACTTGCGAACACAGAGGAGGATTTCATGCCGTCCGGGAGCATTCGAGCGTCGAAGCCAGCACTTTTCAGGGTGCTCGCGCCACTGCTGGGAAAGACGAGCTGGCGCTCTGCCCTGCGGTCGTGTTTGGGGGGCATGCGGCACCCACGAGCGTGCCCACGCGCCTGCCGACTGCGTGCCTACTCCACGACTCCACACCGGGGTGGCCTGTGCACTCGTCCAAAATAAACCTTGGCCACCGCCCCAACTCCTCCTCTCCTCTCCACCCAACCTTCGATCGACTGAACGACCGCCAGCATCACCATTGCCCACCGCTAGCAATCGTTCGTCCATCGAAACCATCACCATGCTCGACGAGCAGCACTCTTTCCCCTCTGAGGGCGACTCGTGCGCCTTCAACCCCGCCACCCTTCTTGTTCTGCTCGTTTTGGTCGTTTTCGCCGGCTTCTTTTGCCGATGGAGCTGGGTGGTCTTGTCCACGCTGCTTGGCTTCATTTGCAACTCGATGAAGCCCGTCTCCCTGGTCTCCCCCGTCCCCCTCTTCGGTCTCCTCCTGCTGCTCTGGCTTCTCGGTTGGGCTTCTAACAGCCTCGAAACGGTCTTGTTCTTCGTCCCCTTGGTTTCTCTCCTCGCCGTCGCCTGGTGCATGGTCATCTCCTTTCGGAATGACTGTCCCTTCACGTCCACTTTCGACGATTTCGACGACTCCGCCACCGACAAGGTAAAGTACTTGCGCAATGAGACTAGTTCTCTTCGCAAGTGGTTTCACGAAAACACCGCCATACTCGCCGACAAGGTGCGCGTCATGGGTCGTGAGATCCACGCCAAGGAAGTCGCCTTCGACCACCTCCGCCGCGCCAACGCCAAGACCGTCGCCGACCTGAAGCGGGATCTCGCCCTCGCTCGCAAGCAGGTCAAGGACGAGAAACAGGTCGCCACTCTCGCCACAAGGCAACGGGATTGGGAGAGGATAGGAGTTTCGGGTCTTAAGGCCCGGCTTGCCCAGACCGAGCGTTCCCTGGATGCCCTTCGTGCTGGCCGCCTCCACGAGATGGATGAGGACCTTCTCGCTCGCCTTGCGGACAAGCAAGTCTTTTTCGAGCGCCTTGCCCTCAAGGACTTGACCGACGCCCAGAAGAGGGAAATCCGCGACCTGAAGAGACTTGTCGCGGCGGCCACCGGTGCCAGTAATCTCGCCAGGCACATCACTGAGAAGATCGCCGCCCAGGAGGAGGTCTCTTTCTTGACCCGCCAGTGCGCCGTGCCGTCGATCTTGTACGACCAGTCTGCTTTCGACGGTCTGTTGCATTTAGCTGTTGTCAACCACCAACGGGAGCTCGCGGAGTCCAACTCAAGGGATCTCGAAGCCAAGTTGCAGGCCCTTCGTCGCGAGATTGAGGCTGTTCATCGCGAGATGGACAAGTCTGCCGAGTCCCACGAGAAGGATTGCTCCCGCGCCAAGGACAAGATCGACATTTACAAGGCCCTCTCTGAGCGGTTGGAGCGTGAGCGTGACCAGCTCAAGGACTGGCTCGAGTCTGCCCAGGTTCAACGTCGCGACGCTGCCGCCCACGCCAAATCTCTGCAGTCCAGGGTCGACGATCTGACCAAGGAGCTCGAGCGTCTTCGGAACTCGTGCTACCTTTTTCAGTGCCCTTGCTGCCCGGATGGCTGCTCTGCCAGCTCTTCTGCCACCGCCACGCCCGCGCCGGCTCCCGTCCCCTCGCCCTCGCCATCGCCCGAACTCGCCTTGCTCCGCCAGGAGCTCGCCCGTCTTCGTGCCGAGAACGAGACCCTTCGCCAGCCTGCCCCTTCGCCCTCGCCCTCGTCCGAAGTCGCCTTCCTCCATCAGGAGCTCGCCCGTCTTCGTGGTGAGAACGACAGCCTCCGCCAGCAAACCGCCACGCTCTCGCAAGAGCACAATGTGGCCCGGGGGCTCATGAGCCAAGCTGAAGGAAGGTGGAACAGCCTGCAGGACGCTGCTCGCAGCCTGGAAATCGACCTCGCCGCTGCTCGCCAGGAAGCCAATTCCGCCACCGCCCGCGCCAACGAACTGGCTGAGCAACTCAGCCGCCATGTCGCTGCTCCTGCCGCCCCTCCTGCTGCCCCTCCCGCTGCCCCTGTCGCTGTCCCTGCTGCTGCCACTGCTGCTGCCCCTCCCGTCGCCTTTTCCGCTGAGCTGTTGCGCCAGTCCCAGCAGCAGATCGACCAGGCGACCAAGCGCGCTGAGGAGGCGGAGCAGAAGCTCGTCGAGGCGTTAGACAAGCTGGACTCTGCCAATGCCAACCTGGAAAACCTCCGCAACGCGCCCGGTGCTGTCCCTCTCGAAGAGCGCAACGAGTGGGCTATGGTTCGTGGTCAGCTTCAGTGCCAGATCGACGGCCTGAACACCACTCTTTGGACCTTGAGACGCGACGTGGAAACTGCTGAGGCCGACTTGGAGGAGGCCGAGGACAATCTGGAGGTGACCACGAAGTCCCACAAGGCCACTGTCGACGGCCTAGAGGACATGATTCAGGAGATCAAGGAGAATAGGGACGACGAGATCGCGCGCCTTGAGAGCGAGATCGATCGCCTGAACAGGGAAATCGTCTCGATCAGAGAGGAGTCCGACGTCGAGGCTTACACGGACTCGGACGAGGAGGTCGTCGAGACTTTCGATGACTCCCAGGAGTACGAGTGAGTCCTCTGTCCCTGCTTTCCTTGTCTCACTGTCTTTCGGCTTTTGCTCCTGGAGCGTCATAAGGTCGGGCGCGACGTTAAACACTCTTGAGGATCACTTTCGACCGGCCTTTCCAGACATTTGGATCGCATTTCACGGACAGACTCGGCATCGCTCCCCTCTAGCAGTCTTCGGACCGCTGCCCTTAATTCTGGGTTGAGCTTCCTTTGCCATCAGCAATCCCGTAGCACCTTCGGGACCCTCGGATTGCACCTCACTTCCTTGAACGCCTTCCAGTCACAGCCTCATGGATCCTCTTCCAGCAGCATCTTGCCCCGCAGTCCGTAGCACCTTTTGGGACCCTCGACTGCGTGTCTTCCAGCAGCCAATGGCACGGCTATAAACTGCCCTCGGCAGCCCGGCGTGTCACCTTCGGTCCTTTGTGCAAGTGGACCAGCACATCTTGTACCGCAGCAGTCCGTAGCACCTTTTGGGACCCTCGACTGTGCGTTTTCCAGCAGCCTATGGCACGGCTATAAACTCCCTTCGGCAGCCTGGCGTGGCGATTTTCCGTCCTTTGTGCAGGTGGACGAGCACATCCTGCGCCATGCAGTCCGCAGAACCTTTCGGGACCCTCGACTGCATGTTTCCAGGAGCCTATGGCACGGCTATAAACTCCTCAACCTCTCTCTCCAGTCCGGCTGGCATCCTCCGGTCCTTTGTGCAAGTGGACCAGCACATCTTGCACCACGCAGTCCGTAGCACCCTTCGGGACCCTCGACTGCGTGTTTTCTAGCAAGAAGGCAGAAGTTCCGGGCACGGTGAGTGGACACACCGTTGCCTCTGGCCCCTTCAACGCTCTATGCCAAGTTGTCTTGCGTCAGAAAGCAAGTCTCACTGAAGAGCACTTGGTCATTAGGCTCACCCGCGAACAGGGCTTGAAGAGTTTGGCGGAACTCGCCTTGTAGCCTGAGACCCTGGCACTCAGTCGGTCCTTGAGGCCTTCCTAAGCTATTCTCGTGTTCGTTGGGCTGAACTCGCTCCCCGCGGATGGAGCAGCACATTCCGCACCTTCGGACTTTAGAAGTCCGGACTAAACCCAAAAGAAATTTGAAAGAACGGCGAAAACTCACAAAAAGGCCCCTCTTGTACGGTTCTTCAGCTTCCTTCTGTACCTGTATGCGACTGTCTTTCGACTCCGTTCAGGCCGCAAACCCAAAACCACGAAAAAAAAAATTTTTAGAAAAAAACTTGCAAAGAACGACACAAAATTCACAAAAACCTTCGGCGTCTGGCGACTGCTCTCCTTGTTTTTCGATTGCATCCGCAGCCATCCACGTCCCTTTCTCATCGAGGCACATCGGAACTCCTTGAGAAAAGTCCCCCCATCCAACAGTTTCGGAAAACCACAAATGACGGCTTCTCTTGGTCTTTACTCGCTTTCCTCAGCTGCAAATATACCCTGTACTTGGCGCCTAAGTTTTTTGCTTGAGTCTCACTCGCAATTTGCAGTGGCGACTTGGCAGGCTTTTTGTGGCTCAGCCAGTTATTGATCTTGGCCGTTGTACCCTCTGCCTTCTGATGAGGTCGAGGCGATTCCATTCACTTGAATCTGTTTCTCGTGGCTTTGCCTCTTTTCCGACACGGACGCTTTTGTCTCGACCACTCAGCTTTCTTCCTCTTGTTTGTCACTTATATCGACAACATGGCTGGCTGTCGACTTTCACCTTCTACGGTGCGTGGTTTTACTTCTCGCAAGCTTTAATACTCTTCCGAGCTTGCATCTTGCGGTTTACGACTTTTCTGCTACTTCAGTCGTTCCACGCCTGTACCTTTACAACATGGGCTCGCTGGTTTTACTACTTCGGCTGCTTCCATACTGTCGAATGCTCCGCGTCTTCGCACCGACGACTCGGCCACTCCAGGGCTTTCGAGTTGCGCCCTTGCTACACCACGGCATGTTTTTCTTCCTCTGCATCCCATGTCTGCGTGGCGACTCACAGGCGCTACAAATCGATTCATGGGCCGCTATACACTCGGGAGTCTCTTGTGGTTGTTGATCGACATCTTCTTCGGCGGCTCTCCCTCGTTGCATGAGCTCATACAGCTGCTGATGGCCAATTTTCATCCATCAATGGTCTTGCTTGCGCCTTTCGTCGGCCTTATGCTGTGGCGTATTTACTGCAGACGGACTCATCTCCTCTCTTTCGACGGGTCCTCTTCGCGAGCCTTTCTGGGTTTTGCTCGCTTTCCACGTTGTTCAATCACTCTACGAACGACCATCAATTTACGCTTGCTTGTTGCTCCTACGGTTGTCACTCCTACTCGTTCTTCCAATCCTCTCTTTTCTAAAGACGAAGACGACCTCGACTAGCTCTCTTTTACGTCGACACGAACAGTTCTTCTCCCGATGACTGGGTCTACTTTCCGCAGTCGTTGTGCCTGATTTTCATCCTCATCGGGTTTCAGAAATGGCTGTGCTGATGGTTTCTGGGTTTCCAGCATACGCGTCGAGCTTACTTTTCCTGCTACTCTCTACTGCAGTCGACTTGTGAGCTACTCTAGGCATTCAAAGCTTCAGGTCTTCTCCGTATTCACTCGAAGACTACGAATCCTCTCTTCCGGCTTGCTGTCCTTCTTTTGGCAAGCTGGTATTCATCATGAAGTGCTGCCTTCTGGGCTTTCTACGCAGCACCGTTAGTCTTTGCACTCAATCTTCAGCGAAGAACTTGTCTGAACACACTCCTTTCTTCGGGCGATCACGACCGCTTCAGTCTTTGTGCTACGCACTGAACTGGTCACTTTCTCATCCACGACGACCTGCATGGGCTACTCGGTCGTTGGGGCTGCTGCTGGCTTTCTACAATCGGCTTCCTCTTTGGCCTTGTGCGCGGCGGCCCCTCTCCATTCTATGGGCATCTTCTGGGGCTCTGTTGACAACTTCTCTACTTTGACGTCAACGAAGCTGCTCCTCTGGGAATTTTCTTCGGCTGACCGGTCCACACAACCTCAATGTTGCTACTTCTTGGACTGGTCGGCCTATCACATCAACGACGACCCAAATGGGCTACTTGGTCGTCAGGGCTGCTGCTAGTTTTCTCCATCTGGATTTCTCTCTGGCCTTACATGCAGCGGCCCCTCCTCTCTCTTGGGCATTTTCTGCGGCTCTGTCGACGATTGTACACCACTTTGGCGTCGATGGAGCTGCTACTCTGGGCATTTCTCCCGCTGACCGGTCTGTTCGTTCTCAACAACACTCAACTTCGGACTGGTCGGCCTTTCGAATCAACGACGACCCAAATGGGCTACTTGGTCGTCTGGGCTGCTGCTGGCTTCTACAATTGGCATTCTCTCTTGCCTTGCTTGCGGCGGCCCAATCTCTCTTCGTGCGCGCTCTTTGCCGCTCTGTCGACGAATCTCTTCTACTTCGACGTTGACGGAGCCAGGCATTTCTTCCGCTGACCGGTCCGTTCACTCTCAAAAACACTACACTTTGGATCGGTCGGCGCTCCATTTCATTGAGACAGATGGGGTGGCTCCCTGGCTGTCTACAACACTTCTGGCCGCCGCTCGCTTTCTTCAATCAAACAACTTGGCCGACTTCCTCTTTGGCCATGCTTGCGGTGGCTCGCACTTTTCTACTTGGGCATTTTCTGCGGTTCGGTCGACGGCTTCCTCCACTCTACTTAGACGTCGACTGAGCCGTCGATCTGGGAATTTCTTCCGCTGACTGGTTCATTCAATCTCCAAAATACTACACTTTGGACTGGTCGGCGTTTCAATTCCATCAAGGCAAACGGGGTGGCTCACTAGTTGTCAGCAACACTTCTGGCCGCTGCTTTCGCTCTACTTCAAACAAACAACTTGTCCAACTTTCTGTTTGGTCACGCTTGTGGCGGCCCCATCTTCTCTTCACGGGCATTTCGTGCAGCTCGGTCGACGGCTCTCCTCTACTTTGACGTCGATAGAGTTGCCACTCTGGGCATTTTCCTTTGCTGACTGGTCCTTCCACACTCCTCCATCTTGGACCGGTCGGCTCTACACATTCACTCTAAGACGAGCGGGCTGGCTCCCTGCTTGTCTACAACACTTCTGGCCGCTGCTTGCGTTCTACTTCAACCAAAAAACTTGGCTTCATTTCTCTTTGGCCATGCTTGCGGCGGCGGCCCCTCTCCTTCAGAGGCATCTTCTGCGGCTCAGTCGACATCTTCCTCTACTTTGGTGTTGACTGAGTTGCCACTCTAGGCATTTTCTCTTGCTGACTGGTCCTTCCTCTTGCTGACTGGTCCTTCCAATCTGCTACATTTTGGATCGTTCGGCTTCACACATTCACTTTGAGACGAGCGGGGTGGCTCACTGCTTGTCTGCAACACTCGTTGCCACCGCATGCTTCTTTCAATGGCGAAATCTCTCTCATCGGCTACGCCTGCGGTTGCATCCTACCCAAAATTGGGCTTGAGGCCTTGCGGCTCTGTCGAATCATCTTCTACACTCTTATCTCGACGCAAGAGCTGCTCTGGAATTCCTCCTCTACTGACTGGTCCACCAAACTTTGCTGGTGCTACGCTTTGGACCGGTCATTTCCCAGCTTCGACGACCCGGGTGGGCTCCTCGGTTGTCTTATTCACTTCTGGCCGCTGCTCGCTTACTACTTCAAACGAACAACTTGGCTGGCGATCTCTTTGGCTCTGCTTGCAGCGGCCTCTCAAAAGAATGCTCCCTGGCGGCTTTGTCAATCCTCAATTCATCGACAAGGCTGCCATATCTGACCATCGAATCGGGGCATTCACGTGATCGGCTCAAAAACATTAAGCGCACTTCGAACCGGTCAATACACAACACTACGACGACTTGGCAGGGCGGCTTTCCTATAATTTTGAGTAAGCCATCAAACACTCTGGGCACATTTCTTGCTCTATTTGCATCTTGGACGGTCTCCCAAGCTGCGACGAGCTCTTTCATTTCGAACGCCCACCAAATCAGGGGCGTTTTTTCCTACTCTCTTTCGAGCTCTGCCGCTCTTCCAAGTCGACTTCTCCTACATCTTCAGCAACTTGGTCACTCGACCAAGTTGTCTTTTCTACCTTTTCTCTTTTCAGTTCTGTTTTTGCTTTCTCCTTTCAAAAATTCTGGATGGTTGCCGGCCAATTACCACAGCGACTGCTGCTCTGAGGACAACATCGGCCCATCATGACGGCCACAAACACAACCCGCACTCGGAACTGGAGCTTCCAAACATTAGCCGGATCGTAAACACTTTTGGCGCGATGATCGTCCAAATCAGGTTGGTAAATCTTCCTTTTTCTGTCTTTACTTCTTCTCTTCAACCAACCTGAATGGCTCGCCGGTCCGGCTGCTACTTTTACTGCCGCGACTACGGAGGTTCCAGAGCAGCTGAGTCCACTCAAAAAACCGGCTGGTCTACCAACAAACATCGTACAATTCTCGTGGCGGTCAAGAATCCGACTGCAAACACCCGGGCTGGCCGGCCGGCAAAACCACACACTGCTCCTCCGCGCGGTCGTTACAAATCCATCCACATCAACAACGCAACCATCCACATAAACAACAAAGCTGGCGACCTCCATAGCCAGCCAACGAGATGGTCAATTCTCAAAGGTAAGCTTGGCCTTGAGAAACCTGATCGTCTCAAAACCTGCTAACCACCTGTCCAACAGAACAAACACGATGACCATCTCATGAGAAACCTAGCCAGTGTGCACCCACGGCGAAAACAATGGTCTCTCTCAAAGCATCATTCTCGTGGCTCACCCAGCTGCCAGAGACAACAACATGGTGGCAAGACGGTCGCCCCCAGCATGTAAGTTCCATTTGCGCTGTCACTTTTCAAGACTACATGCTCACAGACTTACCACAGAATCAGTACTGTACCAAACAACACACATGACGGTACGCAGCCGCTGCCAACTTTCCAAATGATGGCTGGGTCTGACAACGATCCGGGCCGGGCAAAGCAGCCGTACAGGCCTGCCACGGTGGGGCGACCAACAACGAACATCAGCGGGGGTTGAACAACCACAGCATCATCTACAAACAATGTCGGTTCCTTCAAACACGCTCCTCAAACACAAAGCGGCGAAAACGCCAAATACCAAAACACCAAAACAATGAAGAAAAAAAAGAAAAGAAAAAAACCAGACGCGGTGGCAGCAATGATGCAAAATCACCGCACCCGAACAAAACACATCCAGCCACCCGTCAATCAATTCAATCAATCAACCGGCCGGCCAACCAACACACCACAGCCGGCCAACACAACAAATCAACCCCAATCCCACAGCGCGCAAGCAACCGAACTACATGACCCCGACGCAGAGCTCGGCATGGACGGACCACGCGACGGCCCGAAACAACGCTTGCGCGCTCCCACCCACACACGCAGCACGCAACACGCAGCACGCAACACGCAACACACAGTACGCGCCATACGCAAACTACACCACCTGGACGCAGAGCCAGGGGTGGACGGGCCGTGCGACGGTTCCGATGCTAGTCTGGCGCGCGCACGTGCTGCTGGTGGTGATGCTGAGCTTTGGGGTGTGTGTGGGAGGTGGAGGTGAAGAACGCAGGAAAGGAAAATGAAAAAAAAAAAAAAAAAAAAAGGAACGAAAGAAGGGCAGTCGGCTCCAGCGGAGGGATAACACGCACCTGACTAAAGTCAGATTAGATAGGGAGAGGTGGGGTGGGGTGGAGGCGGAGGCCCCGGTTGTGGGTGCAAGGAAGGCAAGGGTTGGAAGGGTTGGAAAAAAAAAGGATGGAATGAAAGAAGGGCGTGCGGCTCCAGCGGGGGAAACACCACATACCTGAGAAAAATCAGGATTGGGAGAGGAGGGGTGGAGGTGGAGGCCCCGGTGGAGGGTGGAGGGATAGGTGGAGGTGGGAGATGATACGACACGACACGGCACGATACAGCAACACATCGGCTGGGCGGAGGAATGACAGGTACGGACGGGAAAGCTTCGCACGGAAGCAGTGGAGGCTCTGGCATCTGGCATCTGACTTCAGGCTTCAGAATTCGGGTTTCGAGGTTGAGATGCCGATGTGGCTTTGGATGGGGTTGGGGTTGTGGTCATGTAAGCGCGCACGGCGCTGGCGTAGGGACAGCGACGGAACGAACGCGAATGGGTGTAGACAGAGTGAATGGGTCGGGTTGGGGAGCTGCGGCGTAGATAGACAGGTGCCGAGAAAGTTGCGGGGCAGCTCATAGGGTTATGTGTGACGCGGAGGCTTCGATGCGTGGGTGTGGGTAGAATAGATTGATAGAACCGAAGTTTTTTTTGTTTCCACTTCTGTAGATGATACTAGGGATGTAGAATCGGTGACAAGCGATAAACTTTGAGTATACCGGACTGTCGAAAACGTTGGTAGAGAGCGTGTAAAGTGCGCACATCACCTTTCCTGTGTTTGGGATGCATGTTCCGCCTTTAAAGAAAAGTGAACTAGGTGCGGTAGCATATGTAATGTTGCC
Organism: Phyllosticta citriasiana; assembly: GCF_038021145.1. Lineage (NCBI taxonomy): Eukaryota > Fungi > Ascomycota > Dothideomycetes > Botryosphaeriales > Phyllostictaceae > Phyllosticta > Phyllosticta citriasiana. The sequence continues at coordinate 1,406,982 of NW_027117286.1, read as the reverse complement.
AATGCTGGAATCTGAGGTCAGAAGCACCAGCGATGAGTCGACGCGGAAGTATCCCAAGCTCTCAAGCTCGGTCAGGAGCCCGTCGTAGATGATGGCCAACGCTTCTTTGGGTCCAACGTTCCTGAAGTCGGGCAGGGGGGAACGACTCGGCTCCAGGAGCGTGCGGAGGAATTGGTCGGCAGCGCTGGTGTTATGGAAAGACAAAGGGCGCTTGTCTCGAGGAATTTGTGAGTCAATTGTGGCCAGAACCCTTCCTCTGTAGATCTTCTTGAGGCCTGCTCGTGTCAGCAAATGATGCACTGCATGTGGATGAGGAAATTAGCTTGAAAGAAAATGACGCTGGCATTTCCTGCAAAGGAGACCGGGACGATGAGGGCACGATCTATCATGGTACAGCAGTCTTGAGGTGGATGAGGCGAGCGAGGGGCTTGGGGTTGAAAGACGTGGACAGCAGGCTTCAGAATGGGATCCTTGGGAGAGAAAGCGAACGATTGATGTTCGGGAAAGGTGTGGATGAAGAGAAGCAAGCAGCCGTGAAGGGAAATTGGTGGGCTTCTGGATGCACCTGCCAGAATGGAAAGCGGTAGTCGCGATTACCTCCAGCAAACACCACCAAAGCGCCTTTCATTGTTTCAAGAATGCCAATCCTCCCACTGCACACCTGCTACTAATACCAAGCATCTTTTACCTCTCGTTAGACATCGTCGCCCGTCAGCAACGCTTCGCTCCTTTTCAATCCAAGCTGCACTAGAAAAGAAGACAAGTCTCGTCAAAGAACAGCAAGTCGTGAGCGTGGAAACTCGAGCTGCCGAAAGACATGTCGTTGACGGCTTACTTCAAGCTCTGCCCCTCTAGACCACCATGGCAAACCCATACGAAGGCCCAATTACTCGCTCCAGGGCCAAATTGTTACTGCGCATCTCGCCTCCCCGAGAGCAGAGCGCTGCGAGCCAGACGCCTGCAATAAAAGGGGAGACAACAGAAAGAAAACCTCCCGTTGCGGATGAAAAACCAGAAGGAACACCACCAAGAACGCAGGTGACATTGTTCCCAGCGCCAAAAGATAAGACACCAGATTGCATACTTCCCAGTGTGGAAGAAAGAGCAGAATGGGCGCTCTTAGCAGCGAACGGGGAGCAATCGCCTTTGAATTCGACCATCAAAAGCGACACGCCGGATAGTCCGCCTCCCAGCGTGGATTAGGGATTACAAGGGACGCCCTCAGTAGCGTACGACACGCCAGTGCCTGAAAGCTCCCCGTCTGTCAAAAGCGAGACGCCCAGCGCAGTCGAAGAGTGCGACGCGCCAACCGACGACGCCAGGCTCGAAGACACGACGAGCAACAGCGACATCAACACCAACGACGGCACCAGCTCAAGGTCCGTGGCCGAAACAACGCGGTCAAGCCCACCGCCACCCGAGCCCGACCCCAACATCCTGCCCATGAACCGGCGACGCGCCTACAACGTCAGTCCAATTCAACTCAGCTGCGTTGCTGGCTCCCCTCAAACACGACTGTCCTCTCGCCTCCCCTCCCCTCCCTCAACAAGTCATCCAACTAACACAACCACCATCCCACAGCTAGTCAAGCGGCGCGACGACGGCACCGAAGTCTACATCGCCGCCGAAGACATCGACCCCGACCCCATCAGCATCGACCCACTCCTCATGGACCTCACTCTCCCCATCAACGCCGAAGTAACGTTCATCTTCGATGACGACGTCAGGTTAGTGGTTGATGCGCATATCAAGCCCGACCGCAGCATGCTCATCTTGCGTGGCCATACTGTGCGTGAGATAAGGCTGTGGACCATGATTAAGGAGAGGTATACGGGGGGCGAGTCGCCGAATTGGGTGCCGACGTTTTGTGATTAGTTGGTGTTGATGGGCTGGGGGTGGGGAGCTTGCTGCACCAGTTCAGATTGGCCGAGAAGAAAAGAGAATGTGGACGGTAGGCGCGTGCGTTCTGCATCTTTCTTTCTTTCTTTCTCTTGCAGAAGCAGCGTAGTGACAAAAAGTTGGATCGAACAGAAAGAAGACTAGATTGGATAAATTTATAGAGGTTGAGCCCAATCGATGTGACGTTGGGGCCTGCGAGCTACGTAGCTTAATCAAGCGATCGATATCATCAATGCAAAATGAAATATTCTCAGGACTCGAAGAAAGACTGATCAAAAGCAGGGAGAGGTATGTATTAGGTAGGTAAGGTAGTTTATCAACAAGAACTGAACTGTATCGCTGCTGCCCCAATCAATCTTGGGCTACTACGTGGGTATTGCTTAGGTAGATACCTTACTTACTGCACACGCACGCACGCACAACTTGCTAGCGCGTCGTCGATTCGATCAGAAAAATTACCAGATAAAGCGCGCGCGATCCGACTGGACTTGATTTTTTGCTCGGTGGTAGGCACAATTAGAACCGACTCCCGTTCGTCCGTTGACGCCGATGCTAATGGAATGCATGCCAGGGAGAGAGAGAGAAAGGGAGAGTAGGACCACCACACCACACCACACCACAGACACAGCACGTACGCGTTGCTCTTTCTTGTCGTAAAACAGAGAAGAGAGGAAAATGAGATTCAGAAAAAGTAAGGACATGAGAAGGGAAGTGGACTGAACAGGGGAAGATTGCGGGACTGTACATGGGTGTTTTTCGGATTGATTAAAAAACGCTGCCAAACCAAAATCTTTTTTACGTCTTTAATCGTCGTCACTCAGCTGCCTAGCGAGACCGGGAGCGACACCACCGCTGGTGGGAAACTCGAGCACCATATCCACCCACTTGACGCCCTGGAAGTCGTTCTTGCTGGGCCCGCGGTTGACGAAGCCGACCGACTCGTAAAACGGGACGAGGTGGTCGTGCGTGATGATGGCGATGCGGTCGGCGACTCCGGCGTTCTGGATGCGCTGGATGTAGGCCTTGAGCAGGGTGCGGCCGAGGCCGCGCTTCTGGTACTCGGGCAGCACGGCGAGCGAGTGGATGGCCACGGTGCGGCCGTCCTCCTGATGGCCGACGGCGCGCGCCGCGTCGTGCGGCTTCTCGCGCCAGTTGTTCGGCACGGCCATGTCCTCGGCAGACACGACTTCGTTGCGCGTCTTGGTTGATAGCACGTGTGCCAGCAGGATCTCTTTGCGCTCGGGGCTGCCTGATTCGACAATGTGCGCGGTTGATGCTGTGGGTACGCTCGAGTCGGGCGCGGTCGAGGTTGTGAAGAGACCCATGCATAGTTCGCCGCACACGGTCAGGCGGTAGAGAATCTGGGAGGGTGGTTGGAGCCGTCAGAGGGGTGTGTCACGTGACTTGATGAGTTGGGGAGATCCGATGGTGTTGACAACGTAGCGGTTGCGACAAGGAAGAGCATGTTCAAATGAAAAAAGATGCAGAGTCTGAAAGTTCCGGGAAAAATGGAAAATTACCTTGTTTCTGTCACCGCGCAGGGCCTCCTCAAAGGCGGCGTTTTCGCATGTAACGCAGCTGTCGAGATACGAGGGATTCAGGGTGCCGGTGATTGGGTGCAAGTCATTGGGGTCGCGGCCGTGGCGGTGCTCGTCGAGAGCGTCTTCATGGTCCAGTGAAGGAGGCGATTTGACGAGGGGGGGCATTCCTGCCAGAGTGGCTCGTCTTTCTTCCTCGAGGTCCCTTGGCATGACGACGGGATGGCGGAGGTTGGTCGGGGCAGCAGCGGTGACGACAGCGGGCAAGCGTACAGCTAAGGTATGCGGGCGGGCGGGCGGGCGGGCGGGCACAGACGCAGGCAGCGGAGATACCTATGTAGGTAGGTAGTGAGACGGGGCGGGCAGTCGAGGTCGGAATTCTGGCGGCGACGATGGCGCGAGAGCGGAGGAAGGGAGGGAGGGAGGGAGGGAGTGAGAGAGTGAGTTGTGGTCGGAGTGCAGTATCTTAGTCGTGGCCGTGGCAGTGGTGGCGGGGCTCCCGTCCGCTCTCATCAAATGTCTGTCTCTAGGTACTTACTTGGTGGAAGGCGATGAAGTCACTAACGGCGGCCCATGCACACACTCCAGTTGCGTGTCCTGCACTCTCAACGCATGCCATGCCATGCCATGCCATGTAGAAATTGATTGCTTGACCTACCTGACTGACTGACTGACTGCAGACTGCAAACTGCACCTCCTCCTGCTCTTGGGTTCCAGTTCCGGTTGCTGTCGTGTCGTGTGTGTGTGTGTCGTGTCGTGTCGTGTCGTGTCGTGTCGTGCCGTCTGGTGCTTGCTGTCGCCCGGCCTCTCCGCCGCTCACGACCGGCCCGCTCTCTCATCCCTCCACCCAGAGTCAGAGTCAGAGTCCACGTCCCTCAGTCCCATTCTCCCCTCCGCCATACCTAACCACCACATTCGACCGCCATCTAGGTACACTGCTCCATTCGTTCCTTAGCTGCCACCTTCTCCCCTCCTTGCCCCCTCTCACTCTCTCCCTCCCCCGTCCTCGCCGCCCTCTCCCACCAACACCACTTCATCTCCGCCTTTCCTCTGGCCCGAGACCGTTGCATCCAAACATTCCCGAAACTCTTGCCTGCGCACGGCTACACGGCCCTTGGGAACCATAAACACTCTCTCCTCCCGTGTACCACCTCCATCTACCCTCTTCGAGCTCCGCCTGCATACCAGGCAAGGAGTCAGTGATGTAAGTCCACTCCCGCCTCACCACCGTCCGATGCTCCTGTGCAACCCCTCGATGCTAACTCTGCTCGTGCAATAGGCCGCGTATAACCATATCAATTACCGCGCCAGACGATCCCGCCGACTCGACCATACTAGCCCTCGACCTGCCCCCCGGCCTGACCCTCCTAGAGTTCAAGAACGTTGTCCAGTCCGAGACAAACTTCCCCGTCGAGTCCCAGCAGTTCTACCTCAACGGCTCCATCCTGAATGGCGACTCCAAGACACTCGAGGAAGCCGGCCTCAACGATGGCGAGATGCTGGCCATGTTCATAAAGCGCCCTCAGCGTGCTGCCCACTCCCAGCCTAGAACCGGCACTCCTCAGACACAGCCCGCTGGCATGCCTCGCAACGCTGCCGACGAGATTGAAACCTTGCGCTTGCGCATTCTAGGCGACCAAAACGCTCTGACGCAGATACAACAAGGGAACCCGCAACTGGCGGCGGCCATAAACGACCCGAACCGCTGGAGGGAGGAGTGGATGAATGCCCGCCGCGACGAGCAGCGCCAGCAGCGAGAACACCAGAGACAATTGGAGCTGCTCAACGCCGACCCCTTTGATGTCGAGGCCCAGGCCAAGATTGAGGAAATCATTCGCCAGGAACGCGTCATAGAGAATCTGCAACATGCGTACGAACACATCCCAGAAGGCAAGTTGGACATTTCTTCTTTGATTTTTACTTTTGATCTCGTGTTTCCACATCATTGCCTCCTCATTGATTTCCCATTTCGTTCTTGTCTTGGCTACATTAGCTGCGAGAGCGTTTATGTGTCGCAAAAGAGAAGGGGTCACCGGTCTAGTCTCCTGGAGAGTGAGCAGTGCGTGCGCATCCTTGCACAATCTGGCCGGCGCAACCAACCCGGTATGGATGGTTCAGGGTGTGCAAGCCAGAGGGCAGCTTCTCCCTCGCGCAACGCTTTACCAGGTTTGACAAATCAGGTCGTCTCCATGCACAAAACCCGAGGTAAACCTGGACTGGAAAGGTCGTGATGCCCAAATGGGGAGACGTGCATATCTTCGCGACTCCCCGGGCCGTTTCTTTGGCGAGCATTGCCGGGACCCGTCAAGCAAGACACGGCCCTGCAATGACCTTTTCTATCCTGGAATGCCTGCAAAAAAAAAAAAAAAACATTGCATCATGATCGTTTCACGCCGCCCACCATGTTGGGTTTTTTGCTGGTATAAATCTGCAGCTTTGGGTCAGCTAACGTATTCCTCCAGTGTTTGGCCGCGTCAGCATGCTCTACATCAACTGCGAAATCAACAACCACCGCATCAAGGCGCTCGTTGACTCTGGCGCGCAAGCAACCATCATGTCTCCCGGATGCGCCGAAGCTTGCGGCATCATGCGCCTCATCGACAAGCGCTTCTCGGGAATCGCGCGCGGCGTCGGCACAGCCAAGATCCTCGGACGCGTCCACCACACGGAAATCCGCATCGGCGGCGCCGCCATGCCATGCGCCTTCACCGTCATGGAGGGCAAGGCCGTCGACCTCCTGTTCGGTCTCGACATGCTCAAACGCTACAAGGCCAAGATCGACCTAGAAAAGAACGCCCTGTGCTTCGAGGGCATCGAGGTGCCATTCCTCCCCGAATCCGAAATCCCCGACTCCTTCATCGAAGAGGACGAGCCGACGGTCCCCGGCCCGAACGGCATGGAGGTCGGTGCAAAAACAGGCGCTGTCAAACCGGCTGGCGGCGATTCGTCATCGTCGGCGGCCGCTGGCCCGTCTGGTTCGGGCTCGAGCGCTGCGGGTGCCGGTTCCTCGAACACTTCTTCAACGCAGCAACAGCAGCAGCGGCCGCCCCAGCCGCCCTCGGGAAGCAAGTTTGCGCCGGCGGATATCGAGCGTCTCACCGAGTTGGGCGTGTCGAAACAGCAGGCCATCAACGCGTTGGAGGCTTGCAATGGCGACGTGGAACAAGCCGCTGCAATACTCTTTCAGATGATGTGATGGGATCAATGGATGGATACCACATGGGAAAGTATCTCAAACGGATGACTGGACGGATGGATGGATGCTTGGATTGGGGCAAACCATGAATGGACTGACTGACGGGGCGGACTGATGATGGATGGATGGATGGCTGGGCGGCATAGATCATTTGCTCGGCGCTTACTGGTGGGCTTTATGGGCCCTTCTTTTTTATCCATCTTCCTTTTCCAATCAGATCAGAGAGCGATTTTACTTGTTTGTGCTTCGTGTCTGTCTGTCCGTCTCTGCTTGTGATTGACTCCTGAAGGTGAGTGTGAAGTTGAAACTTCTTGATATGCCTGAATGGTAGGTAAGTAAGGTAAGTATGATGTTGAGCCAATGAAAGAAGACTTTTGAGACTGGATTGGCTGTTCGGTGCAGACGGAGGCGGATGAAGAAAGAGAATCATACAGAGAAAGCGAGAGAGACAGGGAGACAGACTTCCTCCCGTGCAGTTAGGTGGTCTACAAACCAGACACCACACTACCGCAACTTATACACACACGGCTTCAACAATCCCGCCTCATCCACCGCTCCCTCGTCATCCTCCTCAACAAAAGCCGTCTTCTTCGCCTTGGCTTTCCACGTGCCTCCGCCACCAGCACCTCCTCCTCCCCCTCCTCCCTTGCCCTCATCCCTCCGCACATTCTTGCCCCGCGTCGGCGCCGCCGCCTTGACGAACCGCATGTGCACGAACATCTTGTTGCGCAGGTCGATTGCGCTATTCTCGGCGCCCGCCGGCGCATCGAGGACGAACCCGCGCGCCCTGAGCGCGTTGACGAAGGCCGACACGTCCGTCTCTGCGCGCGCAGACGGCGCGCCGTCGACGGTTACGGCGAGATCTTCTTCATCCTCGGCCGCAGCTGCTGCGGCGTCTTGTTTATTTTGCTTACTGTTGGCAGCAGCGCCTTTCTTCTGGCGACGCCCGACGCTGTGGTCGACGACTTTCTTTTCTTTGTTGGAGGAAGAGGACGCAACGCGGCCGAAGCGGCTCTTGATCTCGGCGACCCACAGCTCGCCCTTCCACCGCAGCACGCGGTATGCTTCGTCGATGAAGTCGGGCCAGTTGGTGCCCATGAGGGCGAGGCAGAAGATGGCGATGTCGACGCTGCCGTCCGCGAGGGGCAGGTTGCTGATGTCGGCTTTCGTTATCAGCGGCGAGGGCGCGGCGAGGTCGAAGCTGTGGATCGCGAGTTTGAGTTTGCGAAGCGATGATTGAAGCGATGCTGACAGTTTGGCGTCGCCGCAGCCTAGGTCGGCGATGGTGCAGACGTGGCTGCGGAAGTCGCGCGGGAGCGGCTTGAGCTGCTTCTTGTCGTCGCCGCCCTCCTCGTCGCTGCCCTCCTCCCCGTCCGACCTCTTCTTCTCCGGCTTCTTACGCGCACCGCGCACCTCACCGCGCCGCTTTACTAGCTGCACGAACGTGTCGACTGGGTTCTCGGGCCACACGGCGACCTGCTGCCGGAAGCCGGCGTGGTACTCGTTGAAGATTTGCGGATCTTGTTCAATCAGCTGTAGCGAGTGTGCCGACGGCGTCGTGTACAGCGTTTGGTTCAGGTGTCGGAAGCGCGCCGACGCCAGCTTCTCGCGCATCTTGGCTTGTAGGGGCGTGAGCTTTGCGTTGGCTGGAGGGAGGGGAGACGGGGCGGCGGCGGCGGCAGGATTGGATTTGTTGTTGTTATCTGAAGTGTCCTTGGGGTTATTGTCGCGCTTCTTGTCCTTCTTCTTGTCCTTCTTTTGCTTCTTGCCCTTGGCCTCTTGCTTGGACGTATCGTGCTCTTTCGCCGTCGCAGGCGTGCCATCGTCCTTCTTCTCCGCCTTCTGAACCTCCTTAGCCTTGGGCGCCGCCGACGCATCCTCCTCACGCCTCTGCTTCTTGCTTTGGGGCATCTTCTCCTTGTCGCCAATATCCTCCTCCTGCTTCTGCTGCTGCTGTTTCGCCTGCATCTCCAGCTTCTGCGCCGCCTTGAATTCCTGCTTCTGGCTCTTCATCTTCTGCGACCCAGTCTCGTTGGGCTGACTCATTTTCGTGCCCTCGACCACCTCTGCCCACATGTCGGCGACATTCTCACTCGTCACGTTGCGCCCCGCTGCGTTGTTGCCGTCGCCGCCCTTCTTGTTCTGCCTCTTTCTTTTTTTCGGGTTGCCACCAGCGGCCGCCGCCGACGCAACGGGAGGCGCTTCGGACTCGGTCTTGAGAGGCGCCGAGAGATTCCATCCGGGTACGGCAAACATTTCGGTTGGTGAATTATTTGGTGCGTGGAGGATGTGGGAAAATGCAGGCGGGGATGGAGAAAATACGCGCGACAGACAGAAGCTTGGGCCACGACTGGAAATTTTGGCCAGGGTACCCAAGGCGGTGAGCCTAGCGCGTCAATATGCCCACCCGCATTATCTCACAAGTCAGACCCTCTTTATTCCGGTTTACGCTATCTAAATTAGGACTAGTAAGTGGCGCTTAGATCCCTAAAGACCCTAAGGACTAATCATATTACACGTAGCGTAAACCTTAAAGAGGGTCTAAGAGTAACTCAGCCTATTTTATATAAGAGATATCTTTAACGCTATAATAACTTCATTTAAAGCTATATATTATGTACCTAATAATATTAGATTACCTTAAGACTACCCGTAATTAAAAGCCCTATTTTATTACTATATAGGAATATATCTAAGCACTCCTATCTCTTAACGTTATTATTAAGATGCTAATAGTACTCCGCCTCTATTAAGCCCCCTTACTAAAATTAAGACTAGCCCCCTTAAATACATAGAGTAGTACCTTAAGATGCTAGGAGAATCGTATATAAACTAGATAATAAACCCTAATTATAATAATATAGATGACGACTCTAATAGTAAAGAGGAGGGTGATAATAGTTCTAATAAGGAGTTTAATAAGGACGATATAGAGGATGTTTTAGAGGATAGATTATAAGATAGACTAGAATTAAGTCTAGTAGATAAAGACGTATAGGACTATAATGAAGCCTATAATAGGGATAACGTCTAGTTAAATAAAAACATTAGGAGGAAGGATAAGCTTCTTAAAGTAGTAGAAGTAATAAAGTATTACCACCTTAGTTTTAAGTAGTTACTTACGGCTTAGGTATCTAATGATATTAAAGTAGGCTATAGGTGTTACGCCTTACTATTATAGCGATAGAGTGTATTACGCGCTACCTTAAATCGTCTAGTATTCTAAGACTATACTCTAGACTCCTTTAAGCGTAAGCTTAATTACCTTATCCGTAGCCGTAGCCTATATTTTAATAAGATTAACCTTAATATAGAGTATAGAGAAATTACATCTCTTAACTTAGCTAGTACTTATGCTATAATCTAGAGTAAGGCACCTACTTAGTATAACATGCTTTTAAGAGTTCTTTAGAACTACTAGAGCTATTAGGAGAGTTATACGAAGGTAAGAGTGTCCTAGAGTATGGCGGAGCATAGTAAATAGAAAAGACGTAAGTAGATATTTATGATTATAAGTATAGTATGCTATAGACGGTATAGATAGAGGTTAAACTTCCTCTTAATAGTGCTTAGTACATATCTTCTTAGGTCTAGAATAAAGCGGTGAGTTATCTAAGTCCTTTACGGCCTTAGCGTTAGTCTATTATATTATATATTAAAAAGGGCCTTAGATTAGGTTACTCTACATAGTAAGGTAATAATATCTATAGACCCTATAGACTATAGAAACCCTATAGACCCTATATACCCTATATACCCTATAAACCCTATACACCCTATAAACCCTATAAACCCTAAGAGCTAACTAAAAATTAGGATAAAATGACTTTCTACTAATAATTTAAGTAGGACTACCTAAAGTAGCTTATAAAATCCCTTTAGATTATCATTATATATGATAATTTTAACTACTAAGACTTAAAGTGTGACGAGGTTCTTAGTAATATAATAAAAATACGCTTAAAGATAACAGCCGCCATTATTAATTATCTATATATACTAGATGATAGATTACGCTAGGATATATATAATCTATCCATCTCCCTTAACCTTAAAGATATTCTTAAATCCCCTACTATATTTAGTAGAGAGGAAAACGGACTAGGCCTCGCATTAACTAGGTTCCTAATTATTAATATAGTGTGAAGGATCTACGGGTTAGGTATTAAGAAGGTATATAGGAATAACATAGATAGTATCCTCCTAACTATACTAGAGGTTAAGCGCCTATAGCCCTATAAGATAGACTTTATATAGCTTAGAATAATTAACTATAATGAAGGGTTAATTACTAGGACCTATAGGGTATATAAGAATATCTTCCTATAGTAGCTAGGACTTAAGAACTCCCTAGGTAAACTAAATAACTTTACTAAGTGACTATACCTTACACATAGTGATTAGCTTACCGCGTAATATATTTAAACTGTTAAAGGTGAGTAGGAGGCCGTAACGTAGGTATATAATAAGCGTAGATAGCTACTTAGTATATCATCTTAGTTCTATATATAGATGAATCTTATTAACACTATTATTCGCATATATTAGGGGCTAGAGGGTGAATAGGGAGTAGAGGATATATATACCCTCTAGAGTAATATCCTTACCTATAACCGTAGTTAAACTAATAGAAGTAACGCTAAATACTACTAAATGTAGCCCCTATTCACATAAAGCTTTACGTTCTATGTAGTTACTCTCTTATATACTACTATGCGGCGTAAAGGGTATCTTCTTAAAGGGAAGAAATTCTAGATACTAGAGTTTATATCTAGTGTTATTAGCGTTATAATACCTAATTAACTCCTTAAGCTTATTAAAGATATGCGGCTTACTACCTTTATAGAGTAAGCATAGAGTAGTACTAATAACTAAGGATGTCCTATCTAGGATATTAGATTCCGTACCATGTATTAACTACTATAAGAGATTAAGATTTTCCTTAGTGTATACTATACTATTAAGTACGGTAATATTAGCCTCCTACGATATCTTATTAACCCTTTAATTATCCTATTCTTTAGTTCCGGGCAGTATAGATATGGGAAAGAGATATTATACTTCTACTAGAATCTATTAAATGTTAATACCCCTAAGCTCTAAGATGTGATCCTCTTATCTAGGCTCGTTAACTAGCTTAGAAGAGCTAATACCTTTAAGCTAATTAACCTTATATTAGAATACCTTAACACTAATATGAAGCTTAAGATAAGGAACTTTAAAAATTCTACCCATAATAAGGAGGAGATACTTAATTAAATCTATCTATTAAATACGTAGGTCTAATTACTATGCTTATAGCTTAAAGGAGCTTTTAGTAAAGAGATATCTAGTTACTATATAAGGAAATTAGCGCTCTATAATATGTTTAATCTCATAAAATCTCTCTACTCTTTCCATCTTATTTAGTAAAGGAGCTACCTAGACCTAGTTAGTAAGAAACCCTTTAATTCTAAGGACATTCGGATAGCCGGCTTAATGTATCTTAACTAATAAGTTAAGTAATTCAATAAGCTCTATGTAAGATAAGGCGAGTATTATACTTAAATTACATATCCTATACTACTATAATAGGGTGTAGATATAGGAGGATTTAAAGAGTTTATTAATAATAGTAATATACGCCTAGATAAGATTAAGATTAAGGGATTTATTAACGATAGTAATGAATAGCTTAATGTAATTAATGATCTAGTAATTAACTTACTCACTATACTAAATAAGGAATAGGAATAGTAGAAAGCTAGGGTCCCTATAAACCCTTATAACCCTATAAATCCTAAAGACCCTATTAACCCTACTAACTAATCTTATAAAGGCTATATTATAATATGCCTATAGATGGGTAGACTAAAGCGCTAGAGACTCTATCCTACTTCATCTAGTGCTAATAAATTAACCTTAATTAATAATCTAGCACTCTAGTATATTTAAAACTCGTCTCTCATCCTATTTCTTAACTTTACTTATCTCTTTATCTTCTAATACTATAACTAACCCTACTCCTATCCCCTTTCTAGTAAACGCTATAAAACTATATAAGATGCCGCTTATCCTAGATTAAGACTTTATTCCTTAATTTATTATTAAACTCTAAAATAGGCCGGCTAAGGTTTTTCCCTAGTTCTATTAGGTCGTCCGTACCGTTAGTATTCTAATATGAGGCCTTAGTTAGAGTATTCATAATGTCTAAGCCATCTATGTCGTAATTAAGCGCGCTAGTAGAACTCTAGATCATGTACTATTTACGATTAAATACTCTTCTCTTCTAATAGGTTAGATGTTACGTTCTATCCGCGAGCTTTAAATGCGTATAGTTACTATAGCTAGCTAATAGCACCCCCTTATCCTCTAATCATTTAACTAAACAGCCTATTTTTATTTCTACGCCTTATATCTTATAATTAAGGCTATCCCATATTAGACCTATTAGTAATGCCTAGGGATACTACCCTATACTATTATTAAGGACCTAGAAAACCTAGGTTACCTTTTTAGTAGGGATTATACGAACTATAGGATGGCTAGTAGGGCGTATATATAGCTAGATAATAGGCTAGGGGCTCCCTAGGATAACGGTAATAGAAGTAACTCCCGTTAGATAGGATCTAGGCCACCGATTAGTAATCATGTAGAGAACTAAGTTAGGGTGATTATTATTAGTAGTAGTATCGTTAAGGAGGAGGACGATGACGATAACGATAATAACGATAATAATAATAACGACGATAACGACGATAACGACGATAATAACGATAACGACGACGACGGTAACGACGGTGATAGCGAGAATAAAAATAATAATAATAGTAAGAATGAGGAGTTTTAGACTCCTATCCCTATTACTAGGCTAGTATAGGTAGTAGGCTTAGTCTCTTTTCCTATATTATTTAGAGTAGCATTTAGGGGATGAAGCATGATAAGAGTATTATAGAAGATTAATCATCTAAATAATATAAGTAGATTAACTACCTAAGGTGTCTACTAGATAAGATAATATAGGAGTAATAACTCTACTTATATAGTAGTATTATTAAAGAGATGAGGGAAAAAGGGATTACTTAGGAGGGTAGGGTAGATATCTATTTTAAGGATAGTAGGTTAAGAGGTTTATCTAATAGGATTATAAAGTAAATATCCGGTCTAATAATAATATAGCTAAGATAGCCGATAAGCACCTTATAATTCTTAGAGTAAGACTTAACACTATCTCTTAGGCCTTATAAGATGTAAGCGGCTGTAATATACCTATCCTAGATAGCCTAGATAACCTAATTAACTCTTTTAACCCTAGGATCCGGTTAGGGCTTATAGAATCTATTACGTAAATAGCATAAATAGTACTAGTTATATATAACGCGATCTCCTCCCTTTTCGCCGTTTAACTAGCTATAAAGCTAACCTCTTAATTAACTTAGGTAATCCTATCATCTTAATTAACCCTATTAACCCTAAGATTCAATTAGGGCACTTAGAATCTAATGTACTAGCTATATATAACGAAACCCCCCCTTCTATTTACTATTTAATCGGTTATAGAGCTATTCTCTTTAGTAACTTAGGCTACCCTATAAACTTAACTAACCCTAGGAACCCTATTAACCCTATTAACCCTAGAAGCTAAATAGAACCTACGGGATTTAATACGTAAGCGGTATAAATAATACTAGCTACTATAAACGGCTTATATAGCGCGAGCTATATTATAAGATGGGACTTAGATTATAGCTACTAGAAATGTAATCATAATAGAACGTATAGTACTTTATGGTATAAAAAAAAAACCGGAGAGGAGAGAGAAAAAAAAACTATAGGCGTCCTAACCTAGCACCTAAACTAAATAACACTAAACCTAAACACTAAATAACTAGACTAATACCCTAACTAACTAGCTATACTATGATACTAGACCCTCCTACTCCTAGTAGTAGACTACTAGGGGGCCCCTTAGGCTTAAGGGGATAATAACTAGAATATAGAGGCGGGGGCTACTTCTACTTACGCGGTACTAACTCCTTCTTCTAGTAGACTAGAGGATACTTCTAGATTTTATTATAGTAGTACGCGTAAGCTTCACTAGCCTTACTAATCTTATTAATAGCCTCCTACTAGTAAACCTAACATTTAAAGCTAGTATCTTAGTAGGGCTAGTACCGGGTATTACTAAGTCTCTCTATACCCGCCTAAGTCTCTATAATATAGGAGATATAGCTAACCTAGTACTAATAGTTAGTAACTATCCTATCGCCCTACGCCTCCTATTACTTAGACTTAGGGGTCTCTAAGGTAGCTAAGCTAGCTAACTACTATATATTATAGTCCTAGGTAGTATAGAGCCCTATAACCTAACTAGGCTAAAAGAAGTTAAAGGGGTAGTAGGCTTAGCTATAGGCAATTTACTAGTAGGTAAGCTCTACTAACTACTCCCTAACGTTATCCCTAGCTATTAGGCTAGTAGGAGCCGGAGTATTATTATTCCTATAGTATGTTAGTCTTTCTATACCTATATCCTAGATAGTTTATACTTACTTAGTAGCTATAGCTACTAGTAAGGCCCTAAGGGTAAGAGGCGGAAGCGATACTAACGGGGTTCTATACTATACCTATTAGCATTACTATTAAATAACACTATAGTATATAGACCTATAGTAATAGGGTTAGTAGCGGTAGTAAGTAAGGGCTAGGGGGGGGGAGGAGTAGGGGTAGGGAGGGGTAGGGTAAGCACGGCGGTAGAGGGGGTAGTAGGGAGCTACTATCTAAGGTTAGTTTTTAAGGTGTTTAAGTCCCTAGAGTTAGACTAATTACTTATATAGAGGGTAATAATGGTAGTACGGGTGGTAAGGGTAAGCGTAAGCGTAGGGGGGGTAGTAGGGAGCTACTATCTAAGGTTAGTCTTTAAGGTGTTTAAGTCCCTAGAGTTAGACTAATTACTTACATAGAGGGTGATAACGGCGGCATAGGTAGTAAGGGTAAGCGTGAGCATAGGGGGGGTAGTAGGGAGCTACTATCTAAGGTTAGTCTTTAAGGTGTTTAAGTCCCTAGAGTTAGACTAATTACTTATATAGAGGGTAACGGCGGTATAGGCGGTAAGGGTAAGCGTAGGGGGGGTAGTAGAGAGCTACTATATAAGGTTAGTCTTAAGGTATTTAAGTTCCTAGAGTTAGACTAATTACTTATATAGATGATAGCGGCGACGGTAAACTACTAAACTATAGTAGTAGCGGCGACAACGGCTGCTACTATTACTACTACTACTTACTAGGCAGCATAGGTAGGCTACTTATACTAGAGGTTAGTCTATATATAAGGTAGTAGAGTTTAGTTTAGCTTATAGTGAGTAGGCAGGTAATAACATAAGTAAGGCTACGTTTTACTACTACTACTACTATAGTAGTAGTAGCCTATCATAACATGGTTTAGTAAGTTAAACTAAATCTCTAAATAGTCTATACGTACGTAATAATAGGTAGGCGTACGCGGCTAGACCTAAGCTAACCTTAGTTAAAGCGGCTAATAAGATGAGGAATGTCCTCCTTACTAACCTAACTAAAGTTAGTAGAGGTAGTAGGCTAGGGCTATACGCTACTATAATAGAATAAGAGCACTCTATTATATTAGGCCGAAGCCCGTGGGAGAGGGGGGAGGGTAAGGCGGGTAAGGCGCGCGTAGCGTAAGGGGTAAGTAGAGCGGTAAGCGGGCATGTTATTATTATTATTATTATTATTAGTAGTAGTGGTGGTAGTAGTAGTAGAGGAGGATAAGGAAAGGTAATAGTTATAGAGGAGAGGTAGATAAGAGGTTATAGACGATAATATAATACTAGAGCACCTAGCCGCGCGCCTACCCTCTAGTATGCCTGCCCTCTAGTATACCTACCCGTAGAGCTTAAGCTAATAATAAAGCATATAGACTCCCTTTAACTATTATTAGCGGTATTCTATAAAGATAAGTAATATCTTTATTATATACCGTATGGTAGATGGTTTATAGTAGAGAATGTAGTAGATTCTTTACTATAAGAGAACTTCCTTAAAGGACTAACTAGCAGGCTACCTAAGGGTGTTTATATAGAAGAACCTATAGATTCTAGAGAGTTCTATCTCTAGGTAATTAGTAATAGGTTCTTCTATTAATAGAAGATGATTTCTAATCAATCTAGACTAGAAGATTCTAGGCCTTAGTAATGAGACAATCTAGAATAAGGGCTAGAATCTAAAAGAACCCGTAGGAATAAGTTCTTAGTAATAGAAGAGGTCTAGAAGAGTCTAGAACAGTCTAGACTTATTCTTAGGCCTCTAATACTCCCCCTAACTTATTACGCAGGGTAATAGAGAGGAATTTAGTAAAGAGAGCCTTAGTAAGTACCTTAGTTAAGGCGTCTATAGGCATCTTCTTTAGTAGTAGTAGGTTCCCTATTACTATAGAGTAAGTAATAAGAGATATCTTCCTCTATATTACTTAGGCCTTCTATAGTAACATAGCTGCTACTACTAGGGATTCTAACCTCTTTAAAGGTCTCTCTAAGAGGATGAGGTACTTCTTCTATAGGGCTATTAATAGTAGCCTCTATAGTAGTTAATTCCTTAGAGGATTTTTCTCTAAGGCGCTCACTTCTCCTAGGCTCCTCCCTACTAGTATCTATAGTAGTTATAGACCTAGATCTTAGTCTATTAGGAGGGCTAGTTATAGAAGAAGGAAATATAGGCTTAGTATAGTCTATATCTTCCTTATCTTCTATACTTTTAGTATAGGGAGAAGGAAATTCATCCTCTTTAAAGGTAACATCCCTAGTGCGTATAATAGCTTGTTTTTCTATATCCTAGCATCTATAAATATGCTCCCCCTTAAAGCCTAATAATATACCAGGCCTAGAGCGTGGAGAATACTTAGAGGATATAGTACGCTTTTCTCTAGGGATGTTTATAAAGACTTTACTTCTAAAAGTCTTTATATAAGAGAGATTTATAGTAGGAGACCTGCCCTTAGCTATATTTAGCCGGGCTAGAGGCGAAATACCCTCTAGGGACTTCTTAGGGGTCCGGTTTAGAATATAAGTGGCGGTTTTAATAGCCTCTAGCTAGAAGGTAAGGGGGACCTTAGAATTTAAGAGAAGGCAACGGGTAATAGTATCTATTAACCCATATGTCCTATCTATAAGCCCGTTTTACTCTGGGCTATAAGGAGAACTCTTTTCTAGAGTTATTCCTTTATTTTTAGCTAGTAAATCTAGCTGAGTTCCCCTATATTCTAGGCCATTATCTAGCCTTAAAGACTAGACTTTACCATGCGGCTCTATAAGTTTAAGATAGTAAACTATCTTATTATAGGCTTCTTCTTTAGTAAATAGGGGGAATACCCATGTAAACCTACTATAATAGTCTATAAAGGCTATATAGTAGGTGTATCCCCCTATTCCCTTAGGAGTAATAGGTCCTACGACATCTAGACCTATCTTCTTATAAGGTTTAGAGACCGCTACTAGTATAGTAGATATAGTACGCTTAGATTTAGCTAAAGGGCATATAGAATAGTCTATTTTACTACCCTTAATAGGTAGTGGTGCCCTAAGAGCTTCTAAGTTTATATGCCCTAACCTATTATGCTATAGGTTTAAATCTACTATGTATGAGTGATTTATAGTAGATTCTACCTTAGGTAGTATAAATAGGTTATTCTGAAGTAAAACTTCGGCATATATCTACTCTCTTTTATCTATAAGTCTTAAGTTCTTTATATCTAGATATATACCATGTGTATATAGCCTAGATATAGAGATAAGATTTATAGATAAATCGGGGATATAGAGAGCGTCTAGAAGGGTTAGATTTATCCTTCTATTAGCGTACTTAAAGGTAATAGGTATAGTACCTATTCCTTTAGCATAGATCTCTCCTTTACCTAGTTTTATAGGTAAATTTACTTCTTTTAAAGAAGTAAAGAGATCTTTATGTCTAGACATATAGGCTGTAGCGCCGGTGTCTAGAATCTAGTTATTTAGGCCGGGACCCGCGGTAAAATAAGAGGTATAACCCGTAATGTGTAGGGTATCCTCTAAATCTATAGAACTACTATTATTTTCTTTACCCTTTAAATTCCTAGCTCTTTTATAGCAGTCCTTTTCTAGATGGCCATTCTTTTTGCAATAAGAGCACTTCTTAGTACTCTTATTATTATAAGTAGAGGCGTTCTTTTTAGAAGAAGATTTCCCTTTATTACTAGTTATAGTAATAAGGGTAGTATTGCTTTCTTCTTCTAGTTCTCAGCGCCGAGACTCTTCTACTAGACGCTCTATAAGGTGGTCTAGAGTAGTCTCTTCTTTTAGCCCTAGCTAGGCTACGGCGCTCCATGAAGAATAGCTACTAGGTATATTACTAAAGAATACACCTAGTTTCTACCTCTCCGTTAAGGCCATCTTAGTCTGAGATAATAGGGTTATCTCATCTAATAGATTAGCCACCTAGGTATTAATATCTCCCGTATCTTTAAGGCTTAGTAGCCTTATAAAGTGTGAGACTTCCCATGAAAGTCCCTTAGATTCGCATCTTTTTCTAAGGGCTTCTCCCATAGAACTTATAGTTCTATAATGGGCAATACTAGAATAAAGTTTAGGATCTATAGAGGTCCTAATGAAAGTCCTTATTCTAGTATTATTAACCTCCTAGGTAGGATCTTCTACTTTAGGTTAAGATTTAGAGTCTAGATAGGCTTTTAGCCCTTCTGTAATCACTATATCATTTATAGTAGATTACTAAGACTCCTAGTTCTTAGGGCCTTTAAGTTTAGGAATGCTAGGGAATTCTTTTCCTATATTTCCTAGTAGAAGATGTTCCTTTCTTAAGGTATATTAAAGATTTTATACCTTATAGAGGTCTTTAGAGTATAAAACTCTATGTACTTATAGTTTTAAGCGGAAACTATAAGTGTATGAAGTCTCGAAGTTTATTAGGTGCTAATGGGCCTGATGCACCTAATAGAAAGTGGGGAGATTATTAGAGTATCAATATTTTCTCTAATAACTTAGCCGGGAGTAGAGATATAAGGAATCTGATTTCAGATCCTTGTCCGCCGAGTTTTTCTCTTTAAAACGGTATACTACTTTACTTACTAAGCAAAGTATTCGGGTCGATGCGGGTCGAAAACATTTCGAAGTGTTGTGAAGTTTTAGTGTTCCTCGTGCCAAGACACTAGCGGGAACTAGTGTAAACGGGTAACGCTTAGGCCTAATATAGTATAGAGGCCGCGCAGCCACACCTTATATTAACGTAGTTGATAGAAATGTGAGGAAATCTAGAGAAAGGCGGAGAAAGGTAAAGAATAGGTAGCGAATAAGGTTATTCTAGACTACTAGAAGGTTCTAGAATAAAATCCTAGGCAGATATAGGCCTAACGGTCCTAGGAAAAATTCGATAGGCTAAGAGCCTAAGGATAGGGCTTAGGATACTAGTCCTTACCCTAAAAAATGCCTTACTTATATAAATAAGTAGGCTTTCCCTAGACTTCTTTATAAGTTTAGCTTAATAGCTATCTACCGAGATAGTCTTACTAAGCCTCACTTATAAGAGCGGTCTAGTATAGAAAGAATAGTATATTCTTTCTTATAAGTAGGGAAGGAAGTAAAATCCTACTTATAAATTATAAGGCAAGCTATATAGTAATCTATAGATTACTATTAGCCGGGCTCATAACCTGTTAGCGGTATTCTATAAAGATAAGTAATATCTTTATTATATACCGTATGGTAGATGGTTTATAGTAGAGAATGTAGTAGATTCTTTACTATAAGAGAACTTCCTTAAAGGACTAACTAGCAGGCTACCTAAGGGTGTTTATATAGAAGAACCTATAGATTCTAGAGAGTTCTATCTCTAGGTAATTAGTAATAGGTTCTTCTATTAATAGAAGACGATTTCTAATTAATCTAGACTAGAAGATTCTAGGCCTTAGTAATGAGATAATCTAGAATAAGGGCTAGAATCTAAAAGAACCCGTAGGAATAAGTTCTTAGTAATAGAAGAGGTCTAGAAGAGTCTAGAATAGTCTAGACTTATTCTTAGGCCTCTAATAACTATATTTAAACTAATTAGCTACTAGGGTTCTTTAGGTTAAGTAGGCGCTTTAATTTACCCTCTAGGTTTATAGGCATTTAGCGATAAAGCATATAGACCTTTAGCTATACTTAACTAATTAGCTAGTAGGGTTCTTATTAGCGGTATTCTATAAAGATAAGTAATATCTTTATTATATACCGTATAGTAGATAGTTTATAGTAGAGAATGTAGTAGATTCTTTACTATAAGAGAACTTCCTTAAAGGACTAACTAGTAGGCTACCTAAGGGTGTTTATATAGAAGAACCTATAGATTCTAGAGAGTTCTATCTCTAGGTAATTAGTAATAGGTTCTTCTATTAATAGAAGACGATTTCTAATTAATCTAGACTAGAAGATTCTAGGCCTTAGTAATGAGACAATCTAGAATAAGGGCTAGAATCTAAAAGAACCCGTAGGAATAAGTTCTTAGTAATAGAAGAGGTCTAGAAGAGTCTAGAACAGTCTAGACTTATTCTTAGGCCTCTAACACTCCCCCTAACTTATTACGCAGGGTAATAGAGAGGAATTTAGTAAAGAGAGCCTTAGTAAGTACCTTAGTTAAGGCGTCTGCAGGCATCTCTTTAGTAGAGATATAGGAGAATCTTATAAGATTTTCCTTAACTAGCTACCTTAAGAAGTGATACCTTATGTCTATATTCTTAGACTTTTTAGTAGCATCTTCCGTAGTAGCTATAGCCGGTATGTTATCCCCTTTAAGGACTATAGGAGTAGGTATAAGGTCTTTATAACCTAACTCTTCTAAAAATCCTTTAATATAAAGGATAACCTTAGCTAGTATACTATAACCTATGTATTCTGCCTCCATAGTAGAAATAGAGACATAGGTTAGTCTACTAGCCTTCCAGGCTATAGGCCCATTAGTAGAGTAAATAATATAAGCTGCTAGAGAATGTCTATTAAGCTCATTCCCTAAGTTAGAGTCGGAGTAGGATTCTAGATTAAAACTAGTACCCTTATAGGTAATAGTATAATCTTTAGTTCCTTTTAGATAGGATAAGACTCTTTTAGCAGCTCTAAGGTGCTCTACTAGAGGGCAGCTTAAATACTAGCTTAAAGAAGCTAGTATATAAGCTATATCAGGCCTAGTATAGACCATAGCATATAGAAGAGAGCCTATTAAAGATCTATACTCTTTAATAAGGTCTTCACTAGCCTAATAGTCCGCGGGTGGTCTAGGAAGCTCCTTATATAAATAAGGAGTCTTAGAAGGCGTAATAGAGCTTAGAGAGAAAGTCTCTAAGACTTTAGAAAGATAGCCTTCCTATGATAAAGATATAGTCTTTTTAGACCTATCCCGGGTGACTTGAATTCCTAAATAATAGGAAATAGGTCCTAGGTCCTAAATAGTAAACCTAGACCTTATTAATTCTTTAAAAGAATTAATAATAGACATATCCTTACTAAAAAGTAGGATATCGTCTACGTATACTAAGACCCATATAAATAAGCCTTCTTTAAAGGTCTTAGTATATAAGTAGGCCTTAGATAGAAGCTGTTTATAGCCGTTCTCTTCTAAGAAGTGGCTAAAACAGGCTGCCCATGCCCTAGGGGCTTATTTTAGGCCATAGAGAGCTTTCTTTAATTTACAGACTTTATTATTAAGCTTAAAGCCTGTAGGTTAATGTACATAGACGTCTTCATTTATTTTCCCATTTAGGAAGGCGGTTTCGACGTCTATATGTACGATTTCTAGGTCTAAATGGGCAGAAAGGCTTAGTAGTAGGCGTAAAACTATAGGTGAGACTGTAGGACTAAAAGTCTCTTTATAGTTTATACCATACTCCTGATTTTGGCCTTACACTACCTATCTAGCCTTATAGCGGGTAATATTTCCCTTATTATCAGTTTTAATCTTATAGACCCATTTGCCTCTAAGAATTTTATTATCCTTAGGGGGGTCTACTAAGATCCAGGTTTAATTCTTAATAAGGGAATTATATTCTTCCCGCATAGCTCTCTGCTAGTCTAGGCTATTAGAAGAATTAATAGCCTAACTATAAGTAGTAGGTTCCCCATTACTATAGAGTAAGTAATAAGAGATATCTTCCTCTATATTACTTAGGCCTTCTATAGTAACATAGCTGCTACTACTAGGGATTCTAACCTCTTTAAAGGTCTCTCTAAGAGGATGAGGTACTTCTTCTATAGGGCTATTAATAGTAGCCTCTATAGTAGTCGATTCCTTAGAGGATTTTTCTCTAAGGCGCTCACTTCTCCTAGGCTCCTCCCTACTAGTATCTATAGTAGTTATAGACCTAGATCTTAGTCTATTAGGAGGGCTAGTTATAGAAGAAGGAAATATAGGCTTAGTATAGTCTATATCTTCCTTATCTTCTATACTTTTAGTATAGGGAGAAGGAAATTCATCCTCTTTAAAGGTAACATCCCTAGTGCGTATAATAGCTTGTTTTTCTATATCCTAGCATCTATAAATATGCTCCCCCTTAAAGCCTAATAATATACTAGGCCTAGAGCGTGGAGAATACTTAGAGGATATAGTACGCTTTTCTCTAGGGATGTTTATAAAGACTTTACTTCTAAAAGTCTTTATATAAGAGAGATTTATAGTAGGAGACCTGCCCTTAGCTATATTTAGCCGGGCTAGAGGCGAAATACCCTCTAGGGACTTCTTAGGGGTCCGGTTTAGAATATAAGTGGCGGTTTTAATAGCCTCTAGCTAGAAGGTAAGGGGGACCTTAGAATTTAAGAGAAGGCAACGGGTAATAGTATCTATTAACCCATATGTCCTATCTATAAGCCCGTTTTACTCTGGGCTATAAGGAGAACTCTTTTCTAGAGTTATTCCTTTATTTTTAGCTAGTAAATCTAGCTGAGTTCCCCTATATTCTAGGCCATTATCTAGCCTTAAAGACTAGACTTTACCATGCGGCTCTATAAGTTTAAGATAGTAAACTATCTTATTATAGGCTTCTTCTTTAGTAAATAGGGGGAATACCCATGTAAACCTACTATAATAGTCTATAAAGGCTATATAGTAGGTGTATCCCCCTATTCCCTTAGGAGTAATAGGTCCTACGACATCTAGACCTATCTTCTTATAAGGTTTAGAGACCGCTACTAGTATAGTAGATATAGTACGCTTAGATTTAGCTAAAGGGCATATAGAATAGTCTATTTTACTACCCTTAATAGGTAGTGGTGCCCTAAGAGCTTCTAAGTTTATATGCCCTAACCTATTATGCTATAGGTTTAAATCTACTATGTATGAGTGATTTATAGTAGATTCTACCTTAGGTAGTATAAATAGGTTATTCTGAAGTAAAACTTCGGCATATATCTACTCTCTTTTATCTATAAGTCTTAAGTTCTTTATATCTAGATATATACCATGTGTATATAGCCTAGATATAGAGATAAGATTTATAGATAAATCGGGGATATAGAGAGCGTCTAGAAGGGTTAGATTTATCCTTCTATTAGCGTACTTAAAGGTAATAGGTATAGTACCTATTCCTTTAGCATAGATCTCTCCTTTACCTAGTTTTATAGGTAAATTTACTTCTTTTAAAGAAGTAAAGAGATCTTTATGTCTAGACATATAGGCTGTAGCGCCGGTGTCTAGAATCTAGTTATTTAGGCCGGGACCCGCGGTAAAATAAGAGGTATAACCCGTAATGTGTAGGGTATCCTCTAAATCTATAGAACTACTATTATTTTCTTTACCCTTTAAATTCCTAGCTCTTTTATAGCAGTCCTTTTCTAGATGGCCATTCTTTTTGCAATAAGAGCACTTCTTAGTACTCTTATTATTATAAGTAGAGGCGTTCTTTTTAGAAGAAGATTTCCCTTTATTACTAGTTATAGTAATAAGGGTAGTATTGCTTTCTTCTTCTAGTTCTCAGCGCCGAGACTCTTCTACTAGACGCTCTATAAGGTGGTCTAGAGTAGTCTCTTCTTTTAGCCCTAGCTAGGCTACGGCGCTCCATGAAGAATAGCTACTAGGTATATTACTAAAGAATACACCTAGTTTCTACCTCTCCGTTAAGGCCATCTTAGTCTGAGATAATAGGGTTATCTCATCTAATAGATTAGCCACCTAGGTATTAATATCTCCCGTATCTTTAAGGCTTAGTAGCCTTATAAAGTGTGAGACTTCCCATGAAAGTCCCTTAGATTCGCATCTTTTTCTAAGGGCTTCTCCCATAGAACTTATAGTTCTATAATGGGCAATACTAGAATAAAGTTTAGGATCTATAGAGGTCCTAATGAAAGTCCTTATTCTAGTATTATTAACCTCCTAGGTAGGATCTTCTACTTTAGGTTAAGATTTAGAGTCTAGATAGGCTTTTAGCCCTTCTATAATCACTATATCATTTATAGTAGATTACTAAGACTCCTAGTTCTTAGGGCCTTTAAGTTTAGGAATGCTAGGGAATTCTTTTCCTATATTTCCTAGTAGAAGATGTTCCTTTCTTAAGGTATATTAAAGATTTTATACCTTATAGAGGTCTTTAGAGTATAAAACTCTATGTACTTATAGTTTTAAGCGGAAACTATAAGTGTATGAAGTCTCGAAGTTTATTAGGTGCTAATGGGCCTGATGCACCTAATAGAAAGTGGGGAGATTATTAGAGTATCAATATTTTCTCTAATAACTTAGCCGGGAGTAGAGATATAAGGAATCTGATTTCAGATCCTTGTCCGCCGAGTTTTTCTCTTTAAAACGGTATACTACTTTACTTACTAAGCAAAGTATTCGGGTCGATGCGGGTCGAAAACATTTCGAAGTGTTATGAAGTTTTAGTGTTCCTCGTGCCAAGACACTAGCGGGAACTAGTGTAAACGGGTAACGCTTAGGCCTAATATAGTATAGAGGCCGCGCAGCCACACCTTATATTAACGTAGTTGATAGAAATGTGAGGAAATCTAGAGAAAGGCGGAGAAAGGTAAAGAATAGGTAGCGAATAAGGTTATTCTAGACTACTAGAAGGTTCTAGAATAAAATCCTAGGCAGATATAGGCCTAACGGTCCTAGGAAAAATTCGATAGGCTAAGAGCCTAAGGATAGGGCTTAGGATACTAGTCCTTACCCTAAAAAATGCCTTACTTATATAAATAAGTAGGCTTTCCCTAGACTTCTTTATAAGTTTAGCTTAATAGCTATCTACCGAGATAGTCTTACTAAGCCTTACTTATAAGAGCGGTCTAGTATAGAAAGAATAGTATATTCTTTCTTATAAGTAGGGAAGGAAGTAAAATCCTACTTATAAATTATAAGGTAAGCTATATAGTAATCTATAGATTACTATTAGCCGGGCTCATAACCTGTTAGCGGTATTCTATAAAGATAAGTAATATCTTTATTATATACCGTATGGTAGATGGTTTATAGTAGAGAATGTAGTAGATTCTTTACTATAAGAGAACTTCCTTAAAGGACTAACTAGTAGGCTACCTAAGGGTGTTTATATAGAAGAACCTATAGATTCTAGAGAGTTCTATCTCTAGGTAATTAGTAATAGGTTCTTCTATTAATAGAAGACGATTTCTAATTAATCTAGACTAGAAGATTCTAGGCCTTAGTAATGAGATAATCTAGAATAAGGGCTAGAATCTAAAAGAACCCGTAGGAATAAGTTCTTAGTAATAGAAGAGGTCTAGAAGAGTCTAGAATAGTCTAGACTTATTCTTAGGCCTCTAATAACTATATTTAAACTAATTAGCTACTAGGGTTCTTTAGGTTAAGTAGGCGCTTTAATTTACCCTCTAGGTTTATAGGCATTTAGCGATAAAGCATATAGACCTTTAGCTATACTTAACTAATTAGCTAGTAGGGTTCTTATTAGCGGTATTCTATAAAGATAAGTAATATCTTTATTATATACCGTATAGTAGATAGTTTATAGTAGAGAATGTAGTAGATT
Organism: Phyllosticta citriasiana; assembly: GCF_038021145.1. NCBI lineage: Eukaryota > Fungi > Ascomycota > Dothideomycetes > Botryosphaeriales > Phyllostictaceae > Phyllosticta > Phyllosticta citriasiana. Next base: position 1,380,354 of record NW_027117286.1, on the reverse strand, counting down.
CTTTACTATAAGAGAACTTCCTTAAAGGACTAACTAGTAGGCTACCTAAGGGTGTTTATATAGAAGAACCTATAGATTCTAGAGAGTTCTATCTCTAGGTAATTAGTAATAGGTTCTTCTATTAATAGAAGACGATTTCTAATTAATCTAGACTAGAAGATTCTAGGCCTTAGTAATGAGACAATCTAGAATAAGGGCTAGAATCTAAAAGAACCCGTAGGAATAAGTTCTTAGTAATAGAAGAGGTCTAGAAGAGTCTAGAACAGTCTAGACTTATTCTTAGGCCTCTAACACTCCCCCTAACTTATTACGCAGGGTAATAGAGAGGAATTTAGTAAAGAGAGCCTTAGTAAGTACCTTAGTTAAGGCGTCTGCAGGCATCTCTTTAGTAGAGATATAGGAGAATCTTATAAGATTTTCCTTAACTAGCTACCTTAAGAAGTGATACCTTATGTCTATATTCTTAGACTTTTTAGTAGCATCTTCCGTAGTAGCTATAGCCGGTATGTTATCCCCTTTAAGGACTATAGGAGTAGGTATAAGGTCTTTATAACCTAACTCTTCTAAAAATCCTTTAATATAAAGGATAACCTTAGCTAGTATACTATAACCTATGTATTCTGCCTCCATAGTAGAAATAGAGACATAGGTTAGTCTACTAGCCTTCCAGGCTATAGGCCCATTAGTAGAGTAAATAATATAAGCTGCTAGAGAATGTCTATTAAGCTCATTCCCTAAGTTAGAGTCGGAGTAGGATTCTAGATTAAAACTAGTACCCTTATAGGTAATAGTATAATCTTTAGTTCCTTTTAGATAGGATAAGACTCTTTTAGCAGCTCTAAGGTGCTCTACTAGAGGGCAGCTTAAATACTAGCTTAAAGAAGCTAGTATATAAGCTATATCAGGCCTAGTATAGACTATAGCATATAGAAGAGAGCCTATTAAAGATCTATACTCTTTAATAAGGTCTTCACTAGCCTAATAGTCCGCGGGTGGTCTAGGAAGCTCCTTATATAAATAAGGAGTCTTAGAAGGCGTAATAGAGCTTAGAGAGAAAGTCTCTAAGACTTTAGAAAGATAGCCTTCCTATGATAAAGATATAGTCTTTTTAGACCTATCCCGGGTGACTTGAATTCCTAAATAATAGGAAATAGGTCCTAGGTCCTAAATAGTAAACCTAGACCTTATTAATTCTTTAAAAGAATTAATAATAGACATATCCTTACTAAAAAGTAGGATATCGTCTACGTATACTAAGACCCATATAAATAAGCCTTCTTTAAAGGTCTTAGTATATAAGTAGGCCTTAGATAGAAGCTGTTTATAGCCGTTCTCTTCTAAGAAGTGGCTAAAACAGGCTGCCCATGCCCTAGGGGCTTATTTTAGGCCATAGAGAGCTTTCTTTAATTTACAGACTTTATTATTAAGCTTAAAGCCTGTAGGTTAATGTACATAGACGTCTTCATTTATTTTCCCATTTAGGAAGGCGGTTTCGACGTCTATATGTACGATTTCTAGGTCTAAATGGGCAGAAAGGCTTAGTAGTAGGCGTAAAACTATAGGTGAGACTGTAGGACTAAAAGTCTCTTTATAGTTTATACCATACTCCTGATTTTGGCCTTACACTACCTATCTAGCCTTATAGCGGGTAATATTTCCCTTATTATCAGTTTTAATCTTATAGACCCATTTGCCTCTAAGAATTTTATTATCCTTAGGGGGGTCTACTAAGATCCAGGTTTAATTCTTAATAAGGGAATTATATTCTTCCCGCATAGCTCTCTGCTAGTCTAGGCTATTAGAAGAATTAATAGCCTAACTATAAGTAGTAGGTTCCCCATTACTATAGAGTAAGTAATAAGAGATATCTTCCTCTATATTACTTAGGCCTTCTATAGTAACATAGCTGCTACTACTAGGGATTCTAACCTCTTTAAAGGTCTCTCTAAGAGGATGAGGTACTTCTTCTATAGGGCTATTAATAGTAGCCTCTATAGTAGTCGATTCCTTAGAGGATTTTTCTCTAAGGCGCTCACTTCTCCTAGGCTCCTCCCTACTAGTATCTATAGTAGTTATAGACCTAGATCTTAGTCTATTAGGAGGGCTAGTTATAGAAGAAGGAAATATAGGCTTAGTATAGTCTATATCTTCCTTATCTTCTATACTTTTAGTATAGGGAGAAGGAAATTCATCCTCTTTAAAGGTAACATCCCTAGTGCGTATAATAGCTTGTTTTTCTATATCCTAGCATCTATAAATATGCTCCCCCTTAAAGCCTAATAATATACCAGGCCTAGAGCGTGGAGAATACTTAGAGGATATAGTACGCTTTTCTCTAGGGATGTTTATAAAGACTTTACTTCTAAAAGTCTTTATATAAGAGAGATTTATAGTAGGAGACCTGCCCTTAGCTATATTTAGCCGGGCTAGAGGCGAAATACCCTCTAGGGACTTCTTAGGGGTCCGGTTTAGAATATAAGTGGCGGTTTTAATAGCCTCTAGCTAGAAGGTAAGGGGGACCTTAGAATTTAAGAGAAGGCAACGGGTAATAGTATCTATTAACCCATATGTCCTATCTATAAGCCCGTTTTACTCTAGGCTATAAGGAGAACTCTTTTCTAGAGTTATTCCTTTATTTTTAGCTAGTAAATCTAGCTGAGTTCCCCTATATTCTAGGCCATTATCTAGCCTTAAAGACTAGACTTTACTATGCGGCTCTATAAGTTTAAGATAGTAAACTATCTTATTATAGGCTTCTTCTTTAGTAAATAGGGGGAATACCCATGTAAACCTACTATAATAGTCTATAAAGGCTATATAGTAGGTGTATCCCCCTATTCCCTTAGGAGTAATAGGTCCTACGACATCTAGACCTATCTTCTTATAAGGTTTAGAGACCGCTACTAGTGTAGTAGATATAGTACGCTTAGATTTAGCTAAAGGGCATATAGAATAGTCTATTTTACTACCCTTAACAGGTAGTAGTGCCCTAAGAGCTTCTAAGTTTATATGCCCTAACCTATTATGCTATAGGTTTAAATCTGCTATATATAAGTGATTTATAGTAGATTCTACCTTAGGTAGTATAAATAGGTTATTCTGAAGTAAAACTTCGGCATATATCTACTCTCTTTTATCTATAAGTCTTAAGTTCTTTATATCTAGATATATACCATGTGTATATAGCCTAGATATAGAGATAAGATTTATAGATAAATCGGGGATATAGAGAGCGTCTAGAAGGGTTAGATTTATCCTTCTATTAGCGTACTTAAAGGTAATAGGTATAGTACCTATTCCTTTAGCATAGATCTCTCCTTTACCTAGTTTTATAGGTAAATTTACTTCTTTTAAAGAAGTAAAGAGATCTTTATGTCTAGACATATAGGCTGTAGCGCCGGTGTCTAGAATCCAGTCATTTAGGCCGGGACCCGCGGTAAAATAAGAGGTATAACCCGTAATGTGTAGGGTATCCTCTAAATCCGTAGAACTACTATTATTTTCTTTACCCTTTAAATTCCTAGCTCTTTTATAGCAGTCCTTTTCTAGATGGCCATTCTTTTTGCAATAAGAGCACTTCTTAGTACTCTTATTATTATAAGTAGAGGCGTTCTTTTTAGAAGAAGATTTCCCTTTATTACTAGTTATAGTAATAAGGGCAGTATTGCTTTCTTCTTCTAGTTCTCAGCGCCGAGACTCTTCTACTAGACGCTCTATAAGGTGGTCTAGAGTAGTCTCTTCTTTTAGCCCTAGCTGGGCTACGGCGCTCTATGAAGAATAGCTACTAGGTATATTACTAAAGAATACACCTAGTTTCTACCTCTCCGTTAAGGCCATCTTAGTCTGAGATAATAGGGTTATCTCATCTAATAGATTAGCCACCTAGGTATTAATATCTCCCGTATCTTTAAGGCTTAGTAGCCTTATAAAGTGTGAGACTTCCCATGAAAGTCCCTTAGATTCGCATCTTTTTCTAAGGGCTTCTCCCATAGAACTTGCAGTTCTATAATGGGCAATGCTAGAATAAAGTTTAGGATCTATAGAGGTCCTAATGAAAGTCCTTATTCTAGTATTATTAACCTCCTAGGTAGGATCTTCTACTTTAGGTTAAGATTTAGAGTCTAGATGGGCTTTTAGCCCTTCTGTAATCACTATATCATTTATAGTAGATTACTAAGACTCCTAGTTCTCAGGGCCTTTAAGTTTAGGAATGCTAGGGAATTCTTTTCCCATATTTCCTAGTAGAAGATGTTCCTTTCTTAAGGTATATTAAAGATTTTATACCTTATAGAGGTCTTTAGAGTATAAAACTCTATGTACTTATAGTTTTAAGCGGAAACTATAAGTGTATGAAGTCTCGAAGTTTATTAGGTGCTAATGGGCCTGATGCACCTAATAGAAAGTGGGGAGATTATTAGAGTATCGATGTTTTCTCTAATAACTTAGCCGGGAGTAGAGATATAAGGAATCTAATTTTAGATCCTTATCCACCGAGTTTTTCTCTTCAAAACGGTGTACTACTTTGCTTACTAAGCAAAGTATTCGGGTCGATGCGGGTCGAAAACGTTTCGAAGTGTCGTGAAGTTTTAGTGTTCCTCATGCTAAGACACTAGCGGGAACTAGTGTAAACGGGTAACGCTTAGGCCTAATATGGTATAGAGGCCGCGCAGCCACACCTTATATCAACGTAGTTAATAGAAATGTGAGGAAATCTAGAGAAAGGCGGAGAAAGGTAAAGAATAGGTAGCGAATAAGGTTATTCTAGACTACTAGAAGGTTCTAGAATAAAATCCTAGGCAGATATAGGCCTAACGGTCCTAGGAAAAATTCGATAGGCTAAGAGCCTAAGGATAGGGCTTAGGATACTAGTCCTTACCCTAAAAAATGCCTTACTTATATAAATAAGTAGGCTTTCCCTAGACTTCTTTATAAGTTTAGCTTAATAGCTATCTACCGAGATAGTCTTACTAAGCCTCACTTATAAGAGCGGTCTAGTATAGAAAGAATAGTATATTCTTTCTTATAAGTAGGGAAGGAAGTAAAATCCTACTTATAAATTATAAGGCAAGCTATATAGTAATCTATAGATTACTATTAGCCGGGCTCATAACCTGTTAGCGGTATTCTATAAAGATAAGTAATATCTTTATTATATACCGTATGGTAGATGGTTTATAGTAGAGAATGTAGTAGATTCTTTACTATAAGAGAACTTCCTTAAAGGACTAACTAGCAGGCTACCTAAGGGTGTTTATATAGAAGAACCTATAGATTCTAGAGAGTTCTATCTCTAGGTAATTAGTAATAGGTTCTTCTATTAATAGAAGACGATTTCTAATTAATCTAGACTAGAAGATTCTAGGCCTTAGTAATAAGACAATCTAGAATAAGGGCTAGAATCTGAAAGAACCCGTAGGAATAAGTTCTTAGTAATAGAAGAGGTCTAGAAGAGTCTAGAATAGTCTAGACTTATTCTTAGGCCTCTAATAGTTCTTTAAGTTAGGTAAGCGCTTTAATTAGCCCTTAGGGGTTATAGGCTTCTGCGATCTTAGACCTTTACTAAACTATCTACTAATAATACTAAATCTTACGCCGGACCTACTTAGGCTGTTCTACTTAGTAGTATCTACTACATCTTACCCTCTCTATTAGAGTGCGTAAACGCCTAGATACCCTTAATTTTAGTAAGAATCCCACCACTAGCTATAAGGACCGCGGCTCTAAATTTAGTAGTTCCCGTTCTAATAATAGACGCCGCCTCCGCGGCGTATAAGTTATGGGAGTACTAGGTCTTAAACTATTTAGTAGACGACCCTATAGCCTTAGTATACTTAGTATATAGGGCTCCTAACTACCCCCTCTTAGCCTCCACTTTAGTATTCCTCTTAATCCTACTAGCCTACTACCTTATTATTTCCGGCCTACTTTCTCTAATAGCATAGGAGAGTTAATAACCTAGGCATCTTAGACGTCTCCTAATTACGTCTCTAGTACTTATTATGAATTAGTAACCTTAACCTATCCTATAACCTCTAATTATATCTCTAGTATACACTATAATTTAGAGATATTAGAAAGTAAGGCCCCCTCTCCTATTTATAAATCTAGTACTAGGACTTACTACTACTACTACTACTACTATTATTAGTCCTCTCTTACTTAAATAAGGAGCTATAGAGAACTAGGTAGCGTTCTATACATCCGTATAAGGTTTCACTCGGTGATAATATAAGAGAGTTAGTTATTATAGGCGTGAATACGCGCCTAATACATCTTATACTCTAATAGATTCCCTATCTCATAGGTTCCTTCACTCCCTAGGGTTAATTAAGTCCCTAGGGTTAATTAAGTCTCTAGGGTTAATTAAGTCCCTAGGGTTAATTAAGTCTCTTAAGCTGCCTGCTTAGCCTACTTCTTCTCCTTACTCTTTCTCTTCTTCTCTTATCTAGCCTTTTCTGCCTACTCTTCTATATGTTAGATAACCGGTCCTTTAAGGTGCTTAAGTAGTTACTAACCTATCATCTCTAGATGCTTCTACTCCTTTAATAATAGGACCTCCTCGCATAAAGCATCTAGTATTAATAATTCCTAGAACTCTATACTCTTACGCCTACTAAAAAAATGCGCTATTTACTAGCGCTAGGCGTCCCTTATAATTAGCGCTAGTATTAACTAGAATTGCCTTATATACCCACTATACTTCTCTTCTATAACCTCTAATAACTACTTATTAATAGACTCTAAGGTAAACCCTAGCCTATACCCTACTTTTAGACACCTTAGCTTCTTTAGCTATGGTAGGGCTAGTATAAAGATTAGGAATAGTACTAGATTATAGTGACTATAGTAGCGTTTAACTAGTATAGGAGGTAGTCTAGCGCTACGCGGCAATTTATTCTCTCTAAGATACTCTAGGAATACTCTCTAGTAGTATCCGTTAATTATATCTTTCTAAACCTTATCTAGTTCCCTCCGGTTCGCTATATCCCGTTTAGTCTATAATAGGACTCTAGATAAGTTAGTCCTAACTAGAGTACTAGATATAGTAGCTAACTACTAGGATGAGTTATCTATAGTGTTACTAGTAGGATTACTTAACTACGTAACTTATCTTAACTCTCTCCGCGCCTACTAGGTTATATTCCTAGTCCCTTTTAGATATCCTAGTAATAGGACTAGAGCCTTTTTTAGAGACCTTATATCCTCTTTTAGCCGATCCCGGCCCTAGTTATTAAAGGCCTAGTATGGAAGAAGCATGATACCTTAGCTTATTCATCTAAAGCTACGTCTACTATAACTAAGTTACTACTAGACATCTCTAAGAGATTATTTAGGTAGGAAGTCCTACGTAATAACACGCTCTACGTCTAGGACGTTAATACCTATTCTAAGAGAGGTTATTACTACTATGATACATATAGCTAAGTCCGGCTTATAGAACTCCTTATATTAATTATCCTTATTAAATTCCGTAACCCATGATATAAACTCACTAATAATGTTTATTACGCATCTACCTTTCCTATTACGACCCTAACTATATTATTTATTAGTAGCGTAGTCCTTTATCTTAGTAATAAGGATAGATTAAAGGTAAGTTACTATATTCTAGACCATCCTAATACTATTAATAAAAATAATCATCTTTAGTATCTACTTAGGGGTACTTATCCGTATAGAGGCGCTAATACTTATATCTAGTATAAAGTAGAGCCCCTTAAATAATCCTTTCTAGCCTCTTAGGATTAGACGCACGTAGATAGAGATGTTAGGGCGATTAATTAACATATAAATTACCTACGTCTAGCCCGGCTATAGCCCTTTATTTAGGAACCTAGCGTCTCTTTTAATAGCCTACTTAGTCTTATTATCTATCATGGCTAAATAAGTAAACTAGATAGTCTCTAGGCTAAGGAAACTATATAGCTCCTTTAAAGTAGTAAAGTATAGCCGGAAACCTGCCTACTACTTAATAAGATGACACTTATTAATAGTAAGCATGCTAATCTTAGTCTTAATAGACCGTAACGCTATATAGACCTCCTCTTCTACCGTCTACTTAGGCCTAAAGAGGATATAAGTATATTTCCCTACTTAGACCTCTACTAAGAGTCTTAGGTTCTCTACTTTACTCTCTAAATTAATAAGATAGGGCCTATATCTACTTAATCTTCTAATATTAGCCTACTATTTATTACCTAGTTTACTAAGTAGGATAATCTAAATAGTTACCTAGCCGGTTAAGATAGTATATATGTATAAGATGAGGCTTTTCCTAAATCTAGTCTAAGTAATTAGAATTATATGACCTTTCCTAAAGATTAACCTCCGTAAGGTACGAATCTACTCCTAATATAGCTAGAGGTTTACTCTAGGCTTCATCTTATTAAGGATTCTTATAAGATAGAGTTATAATGTTACTTCTTAGAACTCTATATTATCTAAGTAACGCGCTAGGCTAATAACGTCTTTTAGGGCCTATAGCCTTATTTATGGAATCTAACTAAAATAACGTGTAAGGTTATGCTCTACTTTAGACGTAGCATTAAACTAGGGCTCTAGGATAGTTATTTAGGTTAAAAGATTATCCCCTAACTATAACGCCTTATCGCTAATACTAGATCTAAAACTTAATATAAGGTTAGAGCCTATACTAGATTATATATAAAGTTAATTATGTTAGCCCTTAGGTATAGATTTTAGGGTACGTAGTATATAACTACTACTATATTAGCTATTAAGAGCGGCCGTCTATTTTAGTAGTTTAGGTTATAGTTCCTTCTACCTACGCGCTTACGCCTAAGATCACTTACCCCTATAATTACCTACTATTAGCTCTTAGGGTTCCTTAAGTTTATAGGGTTCCTTAAATTTATAGGGTTCCTTAAGTTTATAGGGTTTCTAGGGTCTACTAATATAGACTTAGCTACACGCGTTTAGTATATACTTTAGAAAGGTAAGTACTTTAATATCTATAACGTAACTAGTACTAATACTAATATTTATAATGTCCTAGTAAACTTTTATAATGCCCTTACGTCTTTAATTTAACATCTCTTAAAATTCTAACTACTAGTTACGTACTATAACTAACCGAATAGGATGTATAGATACTACCTAGAAACCTACTAAAACTTAGCCTAAGTTATCCTCTTTTAATATAATAGGATTTAGAATCTAAAGATAAAATAGTATATATATAATTTAATAGGGGTTTATGTTATTATTATTAGATTATACCTTTAATCTAGAGGAGGGTCGCCCTATATACTTTAGGGGGGCATAACTTTTAATACTTTAATATAAATTAACATGAACTCTTAAGACTATATAGCTAAAATAGATATTCTATAAAAGTATAAGCTTTAAAGAATATAGGAAAGTGTAAAGTAAGGTAGTATAATAATATATTATAGAGTTATAGCATAGTAAATTCTAGCCTCCTAAAACCTTACATATAAATAAGTTTAAGTTACTCTTAGACGCGTCACTAAGGGCGCCGCCTTATGTGGGCGCTAGCTGGATATAGCTTAGATTAAGCCTTAACACTCTAGAGGCCCTAGGGTTGTTTAGTAATCACAACGCCCGAAGCGACACCCGTCTGATTCATGAGATAACACCCGCAATAGCTTGATCGCTGAACGTCTGTTCATTCCAAAGACGAGGAGCATTCGACGTCTCGTCACGCTTCGTACGCCGAGTGATTGAGTGTGCCCTTGGGACACTTCTCGACATTGAGATGAAATTGATCGTTGCTAACATTGCTACAAGTTCGGACTGAATGACAATTTCTCGAAGCAGACTGTCAAACGAATGCTCCCGATACCTCCAAGATCACGACCCGATCATAAACTTCGGCCTATCGACTCTCTAAGCGGTAATGTATGGGATCCCCGTGAGCTTCAATCCACGTTCGTCCAGGACGGGCTCTTTCAAGGGCCGCAGACGGTTATGCGGATCCTCAACACCGTCGCGCTTCGCAACGTTGCTGCCCACATGCCTCGCGTTTGGCCAATGCGTTGTGCCAACACAGGCTACAATTGTCAGTGAGAGCCAGCAAGCCGAAAGCGGATGTACTCACCTTCGAAAGCCTCTCGCTTTCTCAACAAGTCCTCCTGCGTCGCTTCAGTCACCGGCATGTAGCAGGTGTAGATGCAGAATCTGGGCTGGTCGGTCGTCGACGACAGGTTGTAGTGAGGCGTCCTCGAATCCCACAGAAGCAAGTCGCCCGGTTCCGCGCACAGCTTCTCCCACTTGCAGCCGTGCTCCTCAAGCCACTCCATCCCCTTGTCCGTGAACCCGTACCACTCGTTGGTCCACGCAGGGATGCGGTCTTCCCAGGCCATCTCGCGGTGGAATTGTTCGGAAAGGCGATGGCCGCCCTTGCACACAATCAATCCTCCGTCGTCGGGCCCGTTGGGCAACAAGTTCACGAGTCCCTGCAAGCAGCGGAAGCCGCCCTTTTCGGGATCCTGGTCCTGGTGTGGCCAAGGCTTGTTTGGCGCAATGTCCTTGCGGTTGGGGAAGCCAAAGTTGACGGCGTCAAAAGACACAATCAGGTCGGGCGTGTCGTACACCTTTTCGAAGGTGGATATGACACCAGGCTCGGTCCGGACGGCCCATGCCCAGTCTTCGTGCGTCACGGCGTAATTGAGGCACATGCCTTTTTCAGTGATGACGGGGAGCTTTGTGTGGTGAACCGTGGAGAGGTCGTTGCGGTCGAAGCCCAGATTGCTGTCAGGGTGAAGTGTTAGCAGAGTGTGAGTCGACGAGTCGAACGCTCCCTGTTCTCTCCTTCGAAGAAGCATGAACTCTTCTCATCGTTCGATTCCTCTCCCCTCAGCGATTTATCAATACTTACAAGCTCTCCAACCAGGAAAACATCTGGTCCGCAATCTTGTCAGCCCGCTCACGGGGAATCACTCCCTTCACAATCGCAAAGCCATCCCGCGAGAGGTCGTCACGGAAGTCACCCCACTTCAAGTCTTCTTCTGAGCAGAAGAGACGGTTAGGTCCAGGAGCCTGCGGTTGAATCTTTGGAGACATTTTTTCTCGTTGACGTCTTCCGGTGTGCTTCGAAGCGCTTGCTTGAGTCGAACTTGGCCGCTGCATTCGAATCTACATATATGCAATGATCAGGGCGCCACTCATCACAAACAGAATCTGGAGCTCCCCGGACCCCAGATTCCTACGGCGCGTGGTTGTGCCCACTTTTCCCCAGAGCGTGCCCGCAGTTCCTATCAGCGCTCCCACAACGGGGCTTCTCCCCCACATTTCCGGAAAGGCAGCTGGACTGCGATTACATCACATGATAGGCGCAAGATGCTTGTCCTTTTGTCACTTTGGTTGCGTTCTGGGTCTTTTATAATCCTCCTTCACATTCAATCTGCGGCTTGACAATGGATCATTCCAAGACCTTATCGGACACGTTCCGCATAGTAATTGTCGGCGGTGGAATAGCTGGTCTTTGCGCGGTACGTGCGCGTCGATTGATATACTCGGAATGAGAATTGACTGTCAAGTACAGGCGATAGCTCTACGCGCCCCGAACAGAGAAATTTTGATCCTCGAGCAGTCGAGCCTGCTGAGAGAAGTCGGAGCAGCCATCTCACTGCAGCCGAACGCTTCCAAGATCCTGGAAAACAATTGGGGCCTGGGAGACAAGATACCGGCCACCAAGAAAGTCGTTGACCATGGTTTTCGCATTTATTCGACAGATGGAGACCTGGTCAAGGAGATTCCCTTCGTCAAGAAGCGGGAGTATGGCGCTGTGAGGCCAAAACTCTTCCCATGACAAGCACAGGGAGCAGTCCTAATCGGATGCAGGACCGCATCATCTACCACAGACAAGACTTGCACTCGATGCTGAAAGCAGCAGCAACCTCGTCGGATTTTCCAGGAAAGCCAGTCGAATTGCGCCTGTCATCACGCGCGATCGACGCCGACTGCGACGCTGGAATCGTCTTTCTAGAAGACGGATCCAGCATCTCCGGCGATCTTATCATTGGAGCGGACGGCATTCACTCCAAGCTGCGCACTGCCATCTTGGGCAAATCCCAAAGGGCCATTCCTACAGGCCTTTCTGCCTACAGACTAATGATCCCCATCAAGAAGCTCCAAGGCAGCGACTTCGCCAGAAAAATCAATCCCGCAGAGCCCTTCACATCCATGATGATGGGCTACGACCGACGCCTAGTCATGGGGCCGTGTCGCGGCACCGAAGACTACGCGATCGTCGCGCTCGTGCCCGACAAGACGCTCGACGTCGACACGTCCCAAACGACGTGGAACACGGAGGCCTCGCTTGACGAGATTGAAAAGGCGTTTGACGTTTTCCCGCCCTGGGTCACGTCCATCTTCCAACACTCGCCCGCCATCGGCCTCTGGCAGCTGCGCGACCTCGATCCCTTGGAGAAGTGGCACAGGGGCCGCGTCATGATTATTGGTGACGCCAGTCACGCGATGCTGCCGACTCAGGGCCAAGGTGCTAGCCAGTCTGTTGAGGATGCCGAGGCCTTGGGCGCCTTTTTCGAAGACGTCGACTCGAGAATTGCGGGGGAGGAGGTCGAGCGCAGACTTGCGGACGTCTTTCGCTGTCGTTATGAGCGTGCTTCGTTAATCCAGGAGTACTCGCGCAATGCGGCGAAGCCGGCGACTGCGCAGGGATCTGAGGGCAGGTCGAAGGTGACTCTGTAAGTTTGCGTTCTATACAAGGGGTTGATTGAGTGCTGACATGTTTGAATAGGAATACCACTGAGTTCATGGACTATAATTGTCAGTACAATGGTGCGAAAGACTATCTACAACGCTTTCCGGCACTTGGGAGGCAGCAGGAAGTTGTAAGCTCTTGAAGGGGTTGGAGTGAGGAAACGCAAGCGTTATTTGCGCATTCGAGTTTGCACTGATCAATCTTCCGAAATTATTGGTTCAGAATGTTTCAATTGCAGTGCGATTTCCCCTTGGGCTTCTGAGCCTTAGTATAAAAGCGGAAACGCACTCAACCATCTGCTTGCTCCCCATGTCGACTTTTCTGGTAGGATCGAGTGCGCCCTACAGTAACCCTAGAGGCTCTTAAAAGACGAGTGATTCCTAATCCTACAACTTCTGAACGCCGAATTTTCCGTACTTCGACAGCGCTCTCAAGCTTGAATGTTAACCCTCCGCGTCCCCATTCCGACACAAATCCCCTCCAGCCCCTGGTCCATCTTGCTCCACAGCAACTCCGAACTACGAAGGCAAATTCCCCAAATCCTGCATCAGCTTCCTCAGACTCAAAATCAACGGCGGTAGATCCTCCACCTTATCCGAGTCGGGATAATTACCCTCGAGCACCTGAATCCCGACAGCCATGACCCGACGCAGATCAAGTATATCGCACGAGGTGCCGACGGGGTCCAGCGGGTGCTCCAGCAACCGCAGCACCGCGCGTCCGCGATTGCACGCCACGAACGCAATCGAGTCCTGGCTACTCGGGCCATCCAGATGAATGGGCGGCGCCATCGCCGCCGCTTGATCCAGCGCATGCGTCTCAGCACATGCACCGACACCACCGTCGGCGAAAGCGACGGTAGCAGCAGCAGCAGCGTCTCCAATCGCACCATCCTCGCAACCCGCGCGCCGCCTGCCCGCGCTGCAGTGCAGCACGCCATACGTCCAGATCGTCAGCGTCGCATAGTACGTAGCGATAGAGTCGAAGCCGCGCAGCTGGTACGGCGGCACGTTGCGTGCGGCGCGCAGCGTCTGGCCGGCATGCCAAATGGCGGTGCGGGCGGCGCGCTGCTTGCGCCAGCGCTCGAGGCCGGCGTGCGAGCGCTGCGCTTCGTCTTCGCCGAACTTGCCCGCGAAGCGCTGCACGTCTTCGAGCGAGACGTGCAGGTTCATCATTAGGAATTCGATGAAGAGGGCTTGCACGGCGGGGAGGGAGGGGTTGAGGGTTTGCGCGTTTTGTAGCATTTGATATCTATGCGGTGGGGGCTGTTAGGGGGGATGTTGAGGGAAGGGTGGGACGGGGGTTCTTACAGGTCTTGCCGCCGGCTTTGGATCCAGAGGTGCGTTTTTGGATCGTCTTCTCCTGTGCCGTCTTCTGTGATGGACACTTGCTTTCGGTGGTCCCATACCAGCGCCGCTATGCCTGCGACAAAGATTGATAGTGAGAGCGTCTGATCGGCGTCCCCTGGCAGCAGACTGATCCTGTCCGGCTTTGTCAGGAGGTCCTTGAGTGAGTTGTGGATCGGGCCCGGGCCACGAACCGAGGCCGCCGCTGCATGGGCGGCCCTCCAAGCGGAGGGAGACTGCGCGAGCCAAATGTCTCGTGCTGCGGGCAGTGGGACGGAGAGCTCCGAGTATGAGGTGATTGGGTTGCGGTTCATGGCGAAGGTGACGTTAATGTCGTGCTGGAATAGGTGGTAGACGAGACTTGACTGTGTCAGTGGATGTCGGCAGGATTGCAAGAGGCCACTGACCGTTTGTAAGACTCTTGTTTTACCCATGCGCGCCACTTCTGCTCTAATACTGCGTCACTGTCGTTTGCGTTTGGAGTGATCCTCGTATAGAAAGATCGATTGAACGCTCCAGCTTTGCGCAGTGCCTTGCATTTAGGAGTCAGTAAATTAAAGAGAGACTACTTCGAAAACGTACTGTGCAAAGAGGTAAAAGATCGCTCTCAGCTATCTCCATCTTTCTCTTGTACCCACAAAAGATTCCAATGTCGAGCCACAACATGAATGCTTGAAGGTACTGCAAGTCGCGCAGAACACTGTTGTCGCTTTCAGCCTGTAGAAGTCAGCAGATGTCAAAAAGGCTTTGTATGCAAATATACCAGGTTGTTCAGGGCGACTCTGGTGATCTCTTGAAGCATTCCTCCCGTCTTTCCAACGGACATGATACCAAAGCAAACACAGCCGGCGGCCACCAAGGCAACGAGGAGCTCGGTACGCGTCGTGCTCGCGCAAAAAGTGTGAGGATGTATCCAAGCGTCCGTCTCGACTTTCTTTGCAATCCCGTTTTTGACGAGGATGTCCAAGAAATGCGCCGAGGGAAAAGACGGAATAGATACCTTTGTCCCCACAGTTCGCGTTACCAGTTGAAAGATGCGGTCACGTGCTTGTTGGTCCAGCTTGTCTTGGATGTAAAGCTCAACCGAGTAGGGCCAATGGGGACTCGATGCAACGTTGACGCCGTTTTCGTCCTCCAGCGGCATTCGGACGTGCTCGCTGAAAGTGCTTTGGTTGGACGACGGATTCCAGAACCTATGGATCATTCAGCCTACCTTGATCCCCATCTGGCGTGAGTTTGCTTACCATGGCGTCCGCTTGAAAATCTCAAATCTAGACTTGCTTGAGGCCTGATCTTCCGCCGCGGCAGCCCCTGACTCCGTCACCGCAACATCCCTCGGCTCTGACGCATCAAAGATTGGAAAACTGTCAAGCCCCAAGTCAAAGTCGAACGTATCAATGTTTTCAATCAAATGATCTGACTGATTCATGAAATCCAGCAAGTCGTACGGCACCTGCACTGAGGGCAAACTTTGCGTCAGGTCAAACTCTGGCGCCATGCTTGTTGAGCCACTTTGTTCTTCGGGGTCTCGCAGGTTCTCGATGCCATCGACCAAGCTGCCGCTGATGGCGGCAAAGTCGGTCTCTGCAATCAGTGATGTGGGATCACCGCCGCTCGATGTCTGCGGGTCTACGAAATCTGCAACGCTGCTGCGTCTCCCTGGAGTTTCGCCTGTCGATGCAATGCTAGATAGACGGCGATTTCTTGCGCTTGATCCTTTCCGTGGACGCATCGACATGGGAGTTCTGTCTACGCAAATTTCGGAGTGCGTTTTGCAACGCTGTGAAACCAGTCAACGTGGGTCAAATTCTTGCGATCTCAGAGGCTGGTTTTCAAAGTCGGAACATGCAACTGCTCGAAAGCTTCCTATCCTCTTTATGCTGAGCTGTGTGGATGCTCCTCAATCCCGAAGCAGTTTTGGACTTGAATGCTTCTTGCGTGTCGCCTCCTGGAACCAAGCCCCGCTTCGGACAAAACATACCTTGCATGGCCTGCTTTCGTCGCATTTGCTTTTCGACTGCGCGCAAGCCTCACACGCTCTGGTGGCTCTACCAACTCGTCTTTTAGACTCTGGTTTCCCCTCGATCTCATTCCGCTCATGCGCCGCCTCATGCCGTCTCAAAATATCCCTGCACCAGTCAAGATCAAATTCAAACTCAATTTCTAGCCAGGGGGCACTTGACCAACCTCCGATTGAAACCCTTGGAGCACTCCGAGCACTTGAAAACTCTCGCATTCTGATCTGAACGGGCATTGTCAACGAACTGGTTGGGCTACCAAAGGGGGCCAGCCATGCAGTCAGAACTTACGTGAGGTCACATGCCTGCTTAGATGGTCTGCGCGCTCATAGGACCGATTGCAGTACGGGCAGAAATGCATTTGTGTTGAGCCGCGCGCGAATAGTGCTTCCCATGAACCGGGGACTGCGGGGGGTTTAAGAGATGTGGGGTGTGGGGATGCTTAATTTTTGGCTGCGTCTCCAGGGTCCGTGGAAATGCGGGGTAGAGGTTAAGCTTGATACGATGCAAGTGGTTGGTTGCTCGCTGGAGTATTTCGCCGAGGCCATTTGTAAAGGCTCCGCTTTGACTTGTTGGGCGAGAAGCGGGCGGGCACGTGTGGCGAGCATTTCTTGCGTGGACGCGGTTGCGATGGTTGGAAAATTAGCGCGAGGAGGAGTGAACGACTCTTGATTGTATTGACGTTGGCGAGTTGATTGGCAACGTGAGATTCATTCCTGTCCATCATTTACAAGTTTCTTACAAGTTTCCATCCGGAAAGCTTCCTTGCGGGCCCACATCCCGTATCTTGTGACACTCCATTCCATCGGCCCCATTCTAGCTAATGTGTCATGGTAGGCTTTGAAGGATCATGGCTTCTCGTCCATCTGCCGGTGAAGGCACGAATACGCTTGCCTGTGAAGAAGACAACAATCCCGAGAAGACCAAAGAGACCAGTCAAGCCAGCATACGTGCCGAATGACCCGTCGTAACCACTTCGCTCGATGAAGTCCGCAACGCCGAAACTGACGCCGAAGCTGACAAAGCCTCTCAGTGCGCAAATGACCACCAACATGGGACCACCACGCGCTGGGTAACTATCTAGGAGGTAGGTGATAGCAGCAATGTTGCCGCCCACAAAGCAAAAGTAGTATCCGGCGTTGGCGAAGACGAGTGCGAACCAGTGGTAGTCTTCTGGGTGCTGGCAAGCTTCTCCGTGGAGGACGGCGGCGATTATTCCCACAATTATAGGCCCGACCAGGGGCAAGAGGCGGGTCTCAGGCTCGTGAATTCCGCCATTCTTCTTCGCCCGCCATTTGATGATTTTGTCCGAGCCCGTTCCTAGTAGCGGGAGAGCGACGAGAGCTGTGACTATCTGACCGGCGTTGACGTAGCTGGCTGACGACGATGACCAGTTGTACGGAGGTGCTTCGATGACCGCGCCGTAAGTAGTCCCGATGGCGACATTGACGCCAATTGTCAAGCCGTTCAAGCAAAATGCCCAGAAAACGTTTGGAAAGAGCAGCACCTGAACCATACTCTGTGCAGTGTTAGTAGGTGTTGTGATTGGAGACATTGTTGCTTACTTTCAACGTGTACCAAGCCTCCATCCAGTCCGCCTTGCCCACGAACAGCCTCATGTCAGAGAGAACTGTCCGAGGCTCAAAGTTGACAAAGTCAAGCTCTGGTCGAGTCGCCTTGGTCACCGGAGTCGATACTTTGCCAGCGTCGTCTCTGGTTCCGGATCCGTATTGGACACCGCTCGACTCGCCTTGGTACGCGCTCAGGGGTCTAGAGTATCGCGACTCGGGGACAAAGAATATGGACAGAATGCCCTGGACGGCCGCAATTCCTGCTCCAAGGACGTACCAGTATCGAGGAGTGATAGCCCCAGCAATCGGAGACGCGCACAAAATCAAGACTGCGCTGAGAATCGTTTGCGTTGCCGACTGGATCATGAGCATGTAGCTACGCTCATGCAAAAAGTGGATCTCCTGCGCTTCTTATCAGCGACATGTTGGGTGCAGAGGTACAAGGAGCATTCATACCTGAACCATCAAAGGCACCAAAGCTTCACTTTGACCAGCCGCCAGGCCAAGGACTAAGCGTGCGGCATAATGGTACTTGTAAGTGTTTGCGTATCCGCAAAGGATCGCAGACACGATGAGAAGCAGAGTTGACGCAAGAAACACGGGGCGACGACCGACTGCGAGTGCCAGTGGCATAGAGATGATGTTTCCAATGCCCATGAACATCGAGGGGTACGTCATCAATGCAGTGATGTCGGCGTACGTAGCCCCTTCCGCCGTGTAGGCAGGAATGTAGAAACTGAGCAGTCCTCCGAGCCCAGAAACAAGACTGAGACCAAGAGAAGAAACTTTCTGTCGTCAGCATTGCATATTCCCAGAGATCTCGGAGCATTCGAAGTTGAACACGGACAGATTGACACCAAAGTGATAAACATCATCTTCCGCCACTTGGACAAGTTCAATGGATCTGCTCGACATCAGGCTTGATTACAGCGGCGACGCAACGTCAGTGGGCATTCAAACCGCGAGGGTCTGCGCTGGGCGCAGGAATCAGATACAGGTCTGACTCCTCAGCAAGTTTGACCGTCCCCGTAATTTCGGAGACCGGCTCTTGCAGCGTTCCAAGCTGGTCGACCACTTCGCGGTGTTCGACATGGCCGTGTTTGGCATCCTCGAGTTTGGACATTTTCGAAGGTGGTCTTGAATGGAGAGGGAGAATTGAGTCGGTCGAAGTGTCATGAGGTTGAACTGGTCGAGGACATGGTTGAATATATCTGTAGAGCCACGAGTGCCAACATGCCTGCAGAGTGTTGTCCGCAGTGAGCGTCCACGCATCCACTTCGGCACGGCCTGACGAATCTTGCTCTGGGGATTACCCGTCATCTGACTTGTGGGTGGCTGGACGGATGTGCGGGGAGGATTTGTGGGCGACCTGTGGGCAGTAGAAGCATTGGCTTGTCGCGAGTAAGGTGGCTTCGCACCCGCACAGTGATTAGCCAATTCGGGAAGTCGCTTCTCAACACCCAAATGTGGCAGCTCTTCGCCGGATCTCTCCAGGGTCTAGATACTAGCAAGATGTGGAGTATATTTGCAGTCATTCTATTCGTCGAGTTGACCTCCTACGATAGAAGTCGTGTAGAGAGGAGACGAATGCATCCAAAGGTCGTTGCAGATGGTCGTGAGAGTTATTCAGTCGGGGAAACAGTAAATCGGTGTCGTCCTTTCGATTTGATAGACACTTTACTATGCATTCAATCTCCGGCAGGTCTGCAGAATGAAAACCGAAATTTCCCTTCAGGATAGAACTAAGAAGCTTTTAAGCCTCAGCAGGCTCATAGCATGAGGCGCATTCAGATTCCCCCCGAAATGAAAACAGGAAGCATTCGAGCCTCTCCAAGTGCCAAGTATGAGGAGAATTCGACCTCCCAGTTTCGTAGACATAAAAATCTTCCAACCACCCCTTCCACGACAATGTTCTTCATGTTTGCAAAAGTCTTTTAGATCGAGGAGATTCTAGTCCTAACTAGAAGGAATGGGGACAACCGGAAGAATAACCTTGCTCGGATGCTCAGGGCCAGAATGAATGAAATGGAACCCCTTATTTCTTTCATGCTCCGGGCGCGGTGCAGAATACGACTTGTACTCCGCGATACTCGGGAACTGGCCACCAACCTACAAAGCACATTAGCGAATCCCAAAGAAATAAAGGTTCAGTCACTTTACCTGCACACTGACTGATTCACCAGCGTCAAAGTCGATGCTGACGTTCCAGATGCCGATCTCCAGCTTCACAATCTCGCCTGGCGGAATCTTCTCTTCTTTCTCATGCGGGTGGAACGGGAACTGCGGATGGATGCTCTTCGACTCGTCGATGGCGCGATGCGACGCTCGAAGGATCCCGATGCTCCCTTGGTGAAGATTGAGACTTGCGCGCTGCTTTTCGGGGATTTCGTCGATACAATTTACTGGCGTCGCCTCGATTGGGAAGTTCAGGTGCATGAGCGTCTTTCCATGGCGGTCTTTCTTGCGGATAATGACAAAGACGCAAAGGTCATCCTTTTCCTTGCATGACATGTAGAGAATCGCCTTGGGGAGGCCGAGCAAGCGCGTCTTTTCCGGGAAGGTAAAATCGAACTCTGCGATGCTGCCAAACTTCTCTGAGTCGTACTGTCGAACAGTTTCCTTTGTTGGTGGCTGTTGTTGGAGCTTTCCATCTGAGAAGAAGAATTCTTTGTACTCCGTGTTTGGCACCGGGTAGTCTTCCAGGACAATATCTTCGATGGCGGGTCTGTCGCCGAATTGGAGGACCGACCACCGTATCCGCGGCGTTTTCTCCCAGTCGTTGTTCTCTCCTTTGAGGTATCGGTCAAAGAACAGAGCAAGCTCCTCATTTGAATGCGGGACAGAGTAGAGTTCAAACCACTCCTGCTTGCTGCCCCACTTGATCCACTTCTTGTCGTGTGGAATCTCCAACCAGGCACGGATGGAGCCCATTGTATGCAGCGACGACACATCTGAGCCAAGGATAAAAGCAGGGCATTTGATGTTCTTCATTGCGGCGCGCTTGTCGTTCCAATAGGCATTCGCTGTCGGGGAGCGGCGGTACATCTCCGCAAAATCCTCAACCCCTGAGTTGCCCTTGATGATTTCCTTGGTGATGAGATCAAAGTTGCTCATGGAGAAGACACCTCCGCGACAAAACTGTTCCCGGAACAGGTCACCTGCGCCCTCCCAAGGGGCAATGGCCTTCAGAGATGGGGGATGCAGTGCGGCGGTGAACCACTGCGAAATAGCGAGCGCGGAGTTTCCTGCCATTCCAACGCTGCCATTACACCAGTCCATTTTTGCAATTGCCTCCACAACGTCGTAGCCGTCCTCGCCATCCTGGCTGCCCATCACGGGGATTTGTCCATCACTGTTACCGGTCCCACGCGTGTCGACACTGACAATGGCGTATCCTTTCGGACACCAGCGCAAAGGATCCAAGCCCTCGAATTTTTCGAGGCCACTCAGCTCTTCGCGCTTGACGCAACAGTGCCACACCGTCATTGGCAGCATGCTCAGGGCGCTATACGCCTTGCCATAGCACGACCAGCCAAGAATGGCCGGCACTTTGGTCTGGGCGTCAGCGGGCCGGTACACATCGACGTACAAGCGACAGCCATCGCGGACGACGATTTCAACGTCGCGGTCAATCCTGATGTCGCTCTCCAAAGGCCGCGCGTCGTAGCCATTCCAGCCCTTGGGAAGCACCTCGCTCTTGCCCGGGTTGAAGCCTTGGTAGTTGTTGACGCCGATCGTCGGCTTATCAATTGGCTTGTAAGCCACCTGCACAGGGACAGGCATCGTGTGGCTTGGTCTTGGTGGTCGAGATCTTTTCCTGAGACGTCCAGAGTAAGTCGGAGCTTGGCTTCCTCGTGATTTGGCTGGCGGCCACAGTGGAGGCGATGGACCAGTGGGTTGGGAATTTGAAATGGCTGCGCCCTCATTTTCCGTTTCGCTACTTAACGGATCGCCAGTCGACGGGATTGGGAGTCGTCGGTGGGCCACAGTTCCCTCCCCCAGAGTTCGGAACGCCATGTGGGGGCGGGATTACCCGCTGGGAACTGTGGGCGTCGCGACTGCCGTGGGAGATGTGGAGATGCGGAGTAGCGAGAAGCGCCACCACATTCCCGCTCTCGAATGCTCCTCGTGTTCAGACAACCACCCCATAATCCCGCTCGCGGATGCTCCTCGACTTCAGACCCGTCCCAATGCATTTTATAAACCGAGCGTTACGATTGAAGCTGAAACACACCAGAAAAATCATTTCCTTCAACCCAACACGCAAATCAACATGGGCAGCCTCGAATGCACTGACCTCTTCACCCACGACGGCACCATTTACGGCGACTGGAGGGACGACTTCCACAGAGATGGTTGCGCCGTAGTCAAAAACGTCATCAGCCCCGAGCGCGCGGCATACTACCGCCAAAAACAGATCGAGTGGCTGCAGTCGTTTGACCGCGGCTTCGACCCCAACGACGAGAGCACCTGGACACAAGAGCATCTGCCCGTTTCTTTCAAGGGCGGAATGTACTTCAGTTACAGCTCGACACATGAACGCTTCGTTTGGGAGGCTAGGACGTAAGTCACCGACTGGAGCCTCCTCGTATTTCCATCCTCGTATTTTTTTTTTTGGGCTGACAAGGACCATTCGTGCAGTGAGCAGGGCGTCATCGACGTCTTTTCGAAACTGTGGGGAACCGACGAGCTTCTCGTGTCGTTTGATGGAATGAACATCACACTTCCCCGCCAAAAAGACCTGAAGTGGAGTCCGTGGCCGCACACTGACCAATCTCCCGAACGTCTTGGCATGCAGTGCGTGCAGGGGCTGTTGAACTATGCTCCCAATGGCGACAAGGACGGCGGTCTCATTCTCATGAAAGGGTCCAGCAAGCTGTTCAACGACTTTTTCCGCGAGACACGTCAACAAGCAGACCATGAAGACAAGCCCCCGGAGTCGGAGAACTTCAAGGACCTCTTCATCTTCACTGAAGAAGATGTGCAGTGGTTCAAGGATCATGGTTGCGAACTGGTCAAGATCAATATGGACCCAGGAGACCTAGTGCTTTGGGACTCGAGGACAATGCACTACGCCTGCTTCCCCGAGGGTTCGCAAATCCGCCACGTCCAATATATCTGCATGACGCCGAGGAAATTCGCCAAACCAGAGGACGTTGAGATGAAGAGCCAGCTGTTCAAACAATGGCAAGGAACCACTCACTGGCCTCACTGGTGAGTCGTTAAGAACTTTTAATTTCAAAGGTCCAAGCTCACTTTGAACAGCAACCTACGCGTGCAGGGCCCTCCACTCAGGGATGGCAAGGTGGACCCGCAGAACAGGGACCGACCTCTGGAGCCTCCCGAGATGACGGATCGGCTGCTGCAACTTGCGGGCGTCAAAGCATACTGAGAAGCGACGGAATGCTCTTTTTGGGAAATTTCTTTTCATGCTCGTATCTTCGTGGTGATCATTCTCATGGTATCAACATAGCTGTCGTATATGGTTCATCGGAACCTCTGTCGTCTCAATCTTGACCGCGTGCTCAATATCGTCGCCGTGATTCGAGAAGACGCCAACGTCGCCCCCGATTTTCGTCTCATAAAACGGATCTTTGTACGAGTAGCTCCCGTTCTTGCCCTCGCCCTTTTCCGAGTCGGTCTCGAATTGCGATGACGACATGCCCCGCAGTCGCTGCTGCGTCTGTACGACCACCTCGTCGACGACGAAGATGCGCCCAAAGCCGAGTTTCGAGATAACGGGCCAGAAGACCGGGATGCTGGCGCACAGGATGGCAACGTCGACTTCCAGAGCCGACAGCAGCAGTCCCGGCGGCGCGTAGAATGTGGGGTCGGTGACTGGGTAAAAGCCAGCTTGAGTCTTCACAACCAAGACGACTTTGACCAGATTCATGATGGTGACTCTGCGGCAATTGGGTCAGCCTTTTTAACTTGATAACTTCGCGAATTCAAGCCAATGGATACTTACATGGCACCCAGCGTGACGAGTCCGGCAACTGCGAATTTTCTGGCTCCTTGTAGGTCAATTCGTGACAACGTGAAAAGTGGAAGTGAAAGCACGATGAAGTCCAAAACCATGGAAGTGGCCGCGTGGACCAAAAACGTGAGAAAAAAGCTGTGGCCATTGCCAATGACGCAGTGCCCTTTTTCGAGCAATTTCCAAAACTTGTGGATTGGTCGACAGCCGAACAATGACACCCCGAGAAAACAAAGACCCCAAATGGTCGTGAGGATGATTAGAAATACGATGATTCGAATCATTCCGCGTTGGTTTGTGAATAGGCGGAGATACTGGACAAGAAGTGACACTTTGATCAGGGTGGTGGAACAGATGTAGCTTAGTTCTGCTACCCAAAACCAATAGAGATAATCTTGAATTTGGTAGAAGCTGAGCGAGCTCAAGTGTTGTCCAAGTCCATGGTCCGGTACTGGATACTGTCAGTTCAATCGATGCTTATGACGGTGCTAAAGTAAAACTGACAAACATTCAGGAAGCTAGTTCCTATAATTGAGGATGTCTGCTGTTTTTAGCATATGAAAAAAAAAAAAAAAAAGAATTGGTTGGCTCGCTCCACATACTGCAGCGAGTGATACCAAGAGGTCATCCCACCCTGCGGCGCGTGCAAGCTTGAAGCGAGCATACAGCCTCAGCACTACTGCTGCTACCGCAAGACTCTAGGAAGCTGGAACTTTAGCGATTGAAGCAAGTTCATGGCATGGACAGTACTATACCGCAAAGACCACGCTCACTCCCAAGATTGTTGATTGCTGATTTACAAGAGGCATCGGCTCCAGATTGTCCGACGGGGTGACTAAATTATTGCCCATCGTGAGAGGTGCTTGTACAGTGGACTCCAGGGAGGCAAGAGTATCGATTAAGCGAGGAGATTAACTTCTGGCTCATCCAGGGAGGACAAGTCGATATTAAAGTCGGCGTACAAAACAGACCAAGTGGCCGCGTTCACCTGAATGCGGAAGGCAGACTGCGTGGTGAGGCTGTCCTGCGCAAGACGCAGCTCCTTCGGAGCGAATAGTCCCCTCTGGTCTACCAATTTCCTTGTGCCGATCAAAGCACTGCTCACATGGTATTCCCGCAGCCAAACCCAATGGGTAGTACGGCTGGGCTCTGATTTGCTGAACAGTCCTGTGTCGAGGGGCGGCAATCCTCAATCAGCTTAGTCGACAGTGTCGCCACCAAACAATGAGATTGTTGCTAACCGCTTTGGTCAAAGTCTGGACCCTCTTAGGTCACCGACAACGCCAGAGCTTCTCGGCTTCGATCTGCGCGCCATGCCAAGTTTCATGAGGAAGCGGCAGCGAAGATGGTTTCTTGAGCTACAATCAAGAGGGTCGGCCCGTCTGTTTGTGGAGACGGGCGGGACGCGACCAAGATGGTGCTTTGCGTCCAAAACAAAACGTGGATAGTCGAAAGGGTTGATGTGGATACAGGTGTCGTTTTGCGCGTGAGATTCTTTGTGCATTGTATCCACGAGGCAGGCGCGTGTATGCGTTCATGATCTAAGATCGAGATGGAGCTGCACCGGGTCAAATATCTTCCCTCATTACCGATGATCGAGCTCTTCGTGCAATCAAACCGTGGTACTGGCGAGCATAGTGGCTGGTGATTCGGAGAAACCGAGACATTCTACTTCCGCAAACGGGACAGGCCGAGCAATGTTCCTCGATAGGCAATTCTCCGCCACACGTTCGAAAGGTCGGCCTGTGAGCCTTGAGGACACAGGGATGAATTTTCTAATGCCTGGACCAAGGGTTCTCTGTCCGACGTGTCCGTTTGCGAGCATTGTGCTGGGCAGATACCAAGTGCTTACATGCAGGCCAAATCTTCATGTCAAACTTGTAAACGTTTTTCCAGGGTATTCTCTTGTAGAAAAAGAAGAAAAAGCGGCCGCAAGCGAGTAGAACTGGTCGTTTTTCGAGCGATGCTGCAGGTGACTGTGCAAGGCTGAGCTTGGTCAGCCCCACAGATAGAAGTCTCGTGCGGTCCCAATGATCCTTAGGAAATTTGGTTGTGGCTGTACCCTCAGCCTCAATGTCATCATCGAGACCGAGAAAGCGCTCGATGGGCTGCAGTGAGAAATAAACAATGAAAACAATAGCATCCTCTCATCAGCAAGATCAACGCCCAGCGGTTGTGGCAGCAAGATGGGTGGTTGGTCAGCAGCTGGTCTGACGTGGAAAATCTTAGATGAGCATTTGCTGCGTCAAAGTGGGCTCATTGCCGATGATCTGCGAGTTTTGTGGCACTTTTTACCTCGAAAGGACACTTTCCCGACTAACGACGGCCATTGACATGTAGGTGAGATCAAGAAGCAGTCAACCTCTCAACAGCTACAAAGCATGTTTCATAACACGCCAAGAAAGAGGGGTCTCCGCAAAACTTGGCTAACCCGGGCTGGACGACTTTGAAAACCCTGACTTGGAGGAAGCAGCTCCGGCGTAGGCGGCAACGTCGAAATTGAAAAACAGGGAAGAAATACACGGCCAAAGAGTGGCACGGATGGCCCGGCGGCTTGGAGCATGTGTATGCTCTAAACGACTCAGCATAGTACTATAGTCCCCTGAGTTGGAGTGCGCTCGAGCCTCTGTTGGATTGATGCGCCTGAAACATTTGCAGACCAGGCAGTTTTGGCGCGGGCGTGATAGGAATCACAAACGATTTGCACCGGGAGGGTGTCTTGATGGCGGGATGAGCAGAGCATGCTGACGATGGAAGAGCTGTCTAGAGTTCTCGAAGCACGAGGGTAGCAGAGTCGAGCATGGTGTGGGCGTGAAGTGGTGGATGAGGTGGGTGAGTGACGGGCAGCGGACGGCAGGGGTCTTGGGAGCTTCGGCTAGTTCCAGCTGGCGCTAATTCGCAATCGAGCCGGGCCGAAGCGTTCTCGCAGGGCTTCAGACTACGCGGCGTCGTCGTCGACTGCACCGCCTGACGCCCGTCACCCAAGCCTTCCACCTCGTCTTGACAACGACAGCCACCGCGTCTCGACTGGTCCCGAATGGCAGCCTCCTCTGCTCCTCCAACCCCCGTGTCTCTGCGCCTTTGTGTCGACGCCGAGGGCAAGACAATCTCCAACTGGCCCTCCTCCGTGCCGTGCGGTACCACGGCCGGCCAAATTTCCAATCATGCCCGCGCCTCTTGTACCCAAGCCGTAAGAGCACGTCCAATGCACGCGTAATTTTCAGCACTGCCCTGGCCTCGGCCCCGCCATGGTGCTGATTGTCCAGTCTCCACCATGCTGCTCGTGGTACTTGCGCTCACCGTCTTCCCGAACCGTACATGGTGCCTGGAATACGCTGCCCTTCCCCCGTTGGATCCAAGGCTGAAAGGAGCTGTTGATCAATCAGATGTGCCTATCCCCGGAGCGGTCTAAAAAACAAGAGCCGCCCGTTTGTGGGTACTGGCCCCTTGCCCCCAACTTGTGGACCGTGGAAGACTATATTAGCAGACGTTGCCGCTAAGCAAACGCGTCAATTTCCCACCGCTTCCTCTTCTCCTGCTCTCCATTTCACAGCCCAGCCAACCGTAAGTCGCCCTCTTGATCCATTCTGATTGTGCCAAGTCTGATCTAGCAGGTCCTTTGAGAATCGCCTTCTACTTGTCAATTTTGCGCTTCAAAATGGCTGCCTCCAAGACTTCGTCCTACTCGACTGTCTTCGCCCTCGTGGCCGTGGCCATGATGGCCCAGGGTGTCGCCGCTGAAGCTGCCACCGCCACCTCGACCACTTCGTCTACCACCTCGACCTCGACCTCTCTCACTCCTTGCCCATCGAATTGCACCATCTTCACGTCAAGCTCTGCAGCCTCGCTGACTGGTGCGGGCTTCTTCCTCCTTTTCCTGATTGCCGGCGCCATAAACTTCAGCGCCCTCATCTTCATGAACAAGCAAGACGAAGCCAAGTACAAGATCCAGCTCGCCAACGCAAAGATGCAGCAGCAAGTGTAATCATAATCAGCTATTGTCGGCGTTACCAGGAAAAATGCCGTTCGGAGTAATCGGCGTTCGGATTTTGGATTGTTTACAGCAAGTGGGCTCGGAGTTTCTATGGGTGCTCCAATAATCTTTCCGGCAGTTCAGATCGGCTATCAGCACCATCCCGGTCACTTTTTTTTGCTCCGACCAGCGGTCGATCAGGGGTTTAAAAAACAGCGACAAGCGAAGAAACAAGCACGGCAACCGCAGGAAGACGCGTCCAAGGACATGACGTTGTACTTGACGCCGGGAGGGCAACAGTCACGTCAGCGATGGTGGGCAACGGGTCAAAGATGCCCTTGGATGCCCTCTTGCCTCTCCAAGACTCTGATTGAGGACATTTCGTACACAGATACCCTATTGAATATAATTGGATAACTTTGTCGAAAAGCTTCGCACTCGAAGTTGACATGACCAAGGGCAGATTTGGCTCCTGGCAACATGACGGGGACCCCTGGCTGCGGTTGGGGCCCTGAAGCGTGCCTGGGCAACGCAACAGCAAACCACCTCATCATTCACCACCCCAAAGCAACAATAACCATCGTGATATGTGGACAAGATGTCCCTCATTTTTGCGATCCATACCGAGACACGGGACACGATATCGTGGATAAGCTTTGCTAAGCGAAACGTCATGCAGGCAACCCCACCGTATGCGCTTTGGCGGGACCCCCCGCTTCGGACGAAGCTGTCAACCATATATCGATTCTCTTACACCAAAACGACTCGGCACCATTGAATCACACCGTCGACAATGACTGCTTCACTGAAGGATAAGCGCATTCTCATCACTGGAGCGGGCAGCGGAATTGGGTAAATCCACAGTACACCAGCGCAGCGAGCTCGGCCCACCTTTGACGGGCCAGCGGGCTAACACGAGAGACTGCCTGGTACCGACAGGCGAGCGACGTCCCTCAAGCTGCACGAATTCGGAGCGCACGTCTTCCTGACCGACATCAACCTCGACGGCGTACACGAGACGCAAAAGCGATGCGCGAGCCAAGCGTCGACCGCCGCAACCAGTAGCGCCCAACTCAACGTCGCGGACAAGACGGCCGTCGAAGCATACGTAGCGAGCATAACGACGGATGGCGCCGAAATCGACCACGTCTTCAACTGCGCGGGCGTCAACCCGACGTCGTACAAGCTGGAGGAAACGACGGACGAGTACTGGGACAAGCTGATGAGCGTCAACCTGCGCGGCGTCTACAACGTGACGCGCGCGACCATCCCGCACATGGCGTCGCCCGGCGGCTCGTACGTCAACGTGTCCAGCATCAACGGCGTCCACGCCTACGCCAACCAGGCCATCTACTGCGCAACAAAATGGGGGTTGATAGGGTTTTCAAAATCCATGGCACTCGAGCTGGGCCCGCGTGGTATTCGCACCAATGTTGTGGCGCCGGGGTGTATTGACACCCCGACCAATGCTGGCATTGTCAAGGGCGGCGAGTACGTCGAGAGGATGGCCAAGGGCAATTCGCTGGGCCGTCTGGGTCAGCCCGACGAGGTGGCGGATGTGGTTGCGTTTTTGATGAGCGATGCGGCGAGGTACATGAATGGCAGTGTTCTGGAGATCGATGGCGGGTTGAAGGGTTAGAGGCTGCAGAGAGCTTCGCAGTCTCCCTCGAAGGATTGACGGCATGACCAGTCAAGAAACTCTGCCTGGAATCGCAAGAAGACGGCCATGATCGATGCGATGCACTCATTAGGTGCAATGAGAAGCGGGGGCGCAAATCTTGCTCTCTGATTTCCAATCGAGCCGATGGAGAAACGAGTCAATCAAGTACATATTCTATGCAACTTAGCCCTTAAAATCTGCAAGTCTGATCAAGCTCACACGGGCAGAGCCAGCGGATGTTCCCGTGGACATCAGTCAAAGCTCGACAGTAACAGCAAATCAACAAGACATGGACCGGGAAACAAAAAAAAAAAGAAAAAAAAAGTAAGGGTCTTTCCGCCCCCACAACGTTCAAAGCCACCACCAACGGCGGAGACTTTGACGACCAGTCAGTGAGTGATTCATTCGGAGCGTTGGCAAAAAGCGGTCTGCCATGTTTATTCCGCGCGGGGCGGCGGCCCGGCAACCCAAGCTTCGTCACTGACGTCTGAGGCTCGCAAGCACCAGCAGCAGCAGGCGGAGAAGACGCGAAAAGACGGCGTTTCTTGTGCAGAAACCCAAAATGAAGGTGGTTTGGCTGGCTTGGCTTCGTGGCTGAGAGGATGCAGTCAATGCCAGACCGAGCGTGGAAATCAAGCCAGCGCGTCACTTATCCAATGACGCGGTGCCGGGTGTCGATGGATATTGAACACTCAGAGCAGGGCGAGCATGGCGTTTTGGAAAAGGCAGACGTTGGCGCCGCGGCTGGCGAGGATGAGGCTGAGACGAGATGAGGGACGATGCGTCGTGGATTGATGAAGGACAGTCAAAAGTTTAAACTGGACACGACGGACGACGGACCGACCCGGACTCGGCTTGGGCTGTCATGTCACGACGTCGCGAGATGATCATTGGCGGCATGTCGACATGTCAGTAACGCGCAGAGATGGGCGAAGGATGCGAGTGGGCGGGCGAAGCTGCAAGGAGACGGAAAATCTGATCTGATGCCTGGCTTCCACGAGTTGGATGTGAACAAAAGAAAAGTTGCGGTCAGCGGGGGATTCTTTCAGGCCAGGCAGTTCCTCCCGTCGTTCAATGCTCCGTCGCACAGCCGTGATGCAGCTCAGGGTGGCTCATCTCGCTGTTGCTGCTGCTGACTGCCTGCCGCCGCGCCCAATTGGCCTCTGGCTCTCTGTGCCGCTCCTCCAGACCCTCCCTGCCCTGCTCCAGCCCGCCTTTTTGACGGATCCCATTCGAACACATGTAATGAGCCTTTGCCCTCCGTCAACTCTTGCTCTTGAGGCCCATTTGCCCCTTCAATTCCTCCCACCACGCCCATGCCTCGACGTCTGCACTTGCGCGCGTAAACCCAACCTCCCCCGCACCCAGCAGATGTTACCGTCGCACGCGCAGCATGAACGTATCCGTCCCAGCGCCGTAGTTTGGACCACCCCAGCCTTGCCCCTTACGAGCCCGACTGCTCTCTTGACCAAAGTACCATCAGCTGGAGCTGCCCGCAGTCTCTCTCGTCTGCCTGGGCGCCTCCAGCCGTTTCCTTCTCTTGAATCTCTCGACAAATCATGACGCCGCACCTCGCGAACCGCACGTCTCTGAAATGGGACAAGCTGTCTTTAAGTAGGCTGGGCGGATGGCTAAAAAAGGAAGAGACGGTGCTGCCATCGGAGCCGTCGGAGAAGCTGCCCGAGGACGACGACGAGAAGCGGCCGTCGAGGACGACGGTGCCCTTCAAGGTCCAAAAAGACCAGCGGATCGCAAACGAGCTGAGCCACGCGGAGCGCAGGGCCTTTTCGGCTGATCGACGAAGCACCGGCACCTCGCATCGGAGCAGCTCCCCTCCTCCCAAGTTCGCCTTGAGATGTTCGGCGCCAGACTCGTTGAGCCCCTACGCCTCCGAAACAAACGACTCGCTGGTGCCGACCGGCCGCGGACCGCCTGGAGACTCCATGGACGACGACGCCGCCGTGCCGCACCACCTGGATCATGGCGCGCCCTTGTACCCTCGACCCCCGCTCTCGACGACGGGCGACATGTCAGACGACGACGACGGCAGCTGTGACGGCATAGACGAGCGCCTCATCAAGCACGAACTCGACACCAAGTGGATCCTCAACCTCAGCATGCATTTGCGGGACAATTCTGGCCGCCAGAAATTCTTCATGACCTACGCCGAGGAACCCAACAAGTGGCGGCGCCTGACCATTACCGTCGACTACCGCAACACTGATCCCGAATCTCTCGAGGCCACGCTCAACAGCCTCCACTACCAGCGCGACAAGAGCGAGCGCATCTACGAGGCCATCCGCGACTCGTTGGCCGAAGTCCAGTTTTTCGACACCGTCACCAATCTGAGGCTCGAGACGACCGACGGCCAGCTGCACGTCCACGTCACTGAAGACGTCAACGAGACGATTCCCTACCCGCCCGTATCTTCCGTCGCGCACCTGGACTGTCGCTTTTATAGAGACCGCGACGTCCACTTTGAGTCGCATCTGTCTGGTTTTGTTTACAAGGTTTCCGTTTCCTCGCGCGTGTACATCAAGAAAGAAATTCCCGGACCCGGCTCGGTGGACGAGTTCTTGTACGAAGCGAACGCCCTCTGCCAGCTCAAGGGCTCGCAGAGCGTCATTGACTTTGCCGGCTTAATCACCGACGACGCCGGAGAACGCGTGACTGGCTTGCTTATTAGCTACGCCGACAAGGGCGCCCTCGTCGACCTGATATACGACGGCAAGGCGACGCCCGAAATGTCGTGGCCCCGAAGAGAACGCTGGGCAAAGCAGATTGTCCGCGGCCTTTCGGAAATCCACGAGCTTGGCTACGTCCAGGGTGATTTTACAGTGTCAAACGTTGTCGTTGATGCAAATGATGACGCCAAAATTATAGACATTAATCGCCGGGGATGCCCTGTGGGATGGGAGCCTCCTGAGCTTGCAAAGCTCATTGAGTCTGGTCAAAGAGTTGGTATCTACATTGGTGTAAAATCAGATCTTTTCCAGCTCGGCATGGTCCTGTGGGCTCTGGCCGAGCAGCAGGACGAGCCGGAAAGAGAAGAACGGCCGTTGGCTCTGCCCATGCCCAGCGGTCCTCCCCAGTACTATCAAGAGGTGGTGAAAGCGTGCCTCAGCGACGATCCACGTGATAGAGTTCCAGCCAAGGAGTTGCTTCGTCGTTTCCCAGACATTCATCCGCTGGCGTCCAGGCCGCCCACTGCCGCCAGACACAGCTACGCAACCCACCGTTCAGACAAGGAGTACATTGACCCCCTAACAGCAGTCGGGCACGAAGACATTGCCCAGTACCGTCGGTGCCAGGAGTCTGAGCGCCGCGCGCACCCATCGTCCTCCGCCAACCTCAGCTACGCCGACGTGCGCCCACCAACAGAGTATGAAGCCGCCAGCTCGGGGTCGTACATCGTCGCCGACGCCGGGCTCTGTGGAATAGTAGCAGACCGCAGCCCCTTCAACGACTCGCCCTTCACGCGGCCCAGCTCGTCGCTATCACCCGACGGTGACTCTGAGCACGAGCGCCACGACCCCTCGGCCTGCCCTGCTGCTGCGGACGCGACAGACCGGCACGAGCGTGCGTGGGAACGAATCTACGAGGACGGCAACACGCGGCTGGTCAACAACGGCGCGCTGCGGCTGGACCATCGCGGCAACGCCGTCGAGCAGGAGACGGTGTGTCTGTCGACGACGCCGCGGCGCGAGCCCCTGGACTTTTTAGATCACCACCAATACCAACACCACCCCCACCACCCCGCATTCTTCTCCACCGACCTCGCCGGCGTCGGCGGTGTGCAAGACGTCGACATGCCCGCCGTGCCGCTGCCGCCCTCGTCGCTCGACCTCGAAGCCGACGACCCGGAGTTTGCGCTACCGCCGCTGTCGCTGTCAAACCGCTTCTCGCAAGAACACGACCTGGTCGGGCTCACGACGCATCTCGACGACCACGCGGCGCCGCGCCGCACGACGAGACGCTCCTCTTCTCCTCGCTTCTTCAGCCCGCCCATGCACCAGGACTCGGGGTTCCACGAGTGGGACCTCGGTTTGGGCGAGGTGCCCGATTTGGCTGCCGCTGCGCACGATATCCATCTTGATGATGATGAGGGGGAAGAGGCGTTGTTGCCGTTTCGCGGGCGCGCGTCGGACGAGCGCAATCAGGTGCTGCGGACGTACGATAGCTTTGCGCCAGCGGTGCTGCGGGTGAACAGGGGGGCAGGGGGGGCGGAGGGGGCGGAGAAGCCGATGGATCTGAATCGCCGCGAGTCGGATTCGACCATGACGCCTGACCGGGCTGCGGCAGATAAGATTCGGAGCGGGCAGCACGATTCCGGGAGCCCGTTGGCTGTCTCTGCGTCTGCGGAGCGGCACAACAGTGACGTATACAAAGAGGGTTCCACAGCGCGAGAAGAAACGGCGCCAGACGCGGTGGCGGGGGCTTCCATGGACACGCCGTCCAAACAGCAGCAACCTGGCAGTGCAGGCAAGGAAGGGGGCGATTCTGCTCGATGATGGGCTTCCGCTATTTCGCACAGCTGTTTATACCCCTTGACGTCTGTCCCTCTTCCTCCCCCTGTGTCATCCCACCCGCACTACCTCGTGCGCACAACATCCCTCACGTTTTACGAAAATTTCCTTGTCTTGTTTCTTGCCTGCATATGCGTTTCTTCTGCTTCTGCTTCCTCCGCTATATACCTACATACCTATTTGTCGTACAGTACAATCGTGTTTATCTTGCAATGCATTTTTCTTGACATTGCGTCACTAGGCCCCAGTCAGTGCACCACCACGTACCTACCTAGCTCTACAAGCGGTCCGCCTTCTTCCCTCCCCTTCCCCTACTTTGTTGAACGACAACTTCACCTATGCTGACCCCTATGTCCTATTCAACTCAGTCTATCTGCTCTAGCAACTCCCGCAACGCCAGCGGTTCGTTCTTTTACCGCAGTCTCATAGACATTGAAAAGAAGGAAGCGAGACACCAACGAAGCCTTACATCGCCACATCGCTATCAACGACAACGGCACCCTCGATTCGCAACAGCCTAGGCGAAAAAGCGGCGGCAAATGATCAACGACATTGCATATCCGCACGCCGTGCATCAGCTACGTATCTCCCTCTCGTCGCCTTCATTCCAAAGCCTCTGGGCCATTGCTTGGCCGCGCTTGGCCGTGCTCGGCAACCATCACAACCATCGCATCACCCCATTGAACTGCTTCAATCAACACACCACTCCCCGTCACATCCAACACAGCATATCAGTCAGACGGCCAACCCAAGAAAAAAAAATGTACGGATTTATCTATCTACCCCACGCACATACAGCCAGGCAAAAAAACGTGCCCAGCCCAGCCCAGCCCAGCCCAGCCCCAACTCGCCACGCCCGCCACGCCACGCCCTCAAGGCATATTCCGCTCGCCCCGTCCGTGCGACGTGCCCAGCGGCGGCGCGGCGCGTATGAGTGGACGAAGAAGCGCGGCCAAGGTCTGGGTCCGACGTTTGAAGTTGTGCGGGTTTGAGCGAGGGGGAGGACGGTAGTTGGTTGGTTGCGTTGGTTGCGTTGTAAATTCTTGGGGCCCAGTCTGAGAACGAAGCGAAAGTCTTGTTTCTTTTTCTTTTTTCCTTTTTCTTTTTCTTTTTCTTCTTCTCTTCCCCCACCCCCCCCCCCCCCCCCCCAATCCCCGGGTCTTGTGAGATTCTGGGCGGGGTGCGCTGCGTGCGTGTGTGAGGGAGGAGGGGATGCGCGCATAGGTAGGAGGGTAGCAGATGTCCTCGTTGTAGGGTGGGTGGGTTGATTGGTGGATAGAGAAGGGTGTGAGGTTTTGGGTTGTAAGTGTCAATATTTGTGGGTGTTTTTCAGTCCATACATTTACATTGCGTTTGACCTTTTTATTCTTCACCTCGTCTGCTGCTAGGTCAGGTCGCACAACTAGCCGCAATGGGTTGTCCAAGCATGCGATAACATGCGTTTTACCAGTGATAGAAATTAGGCTCGAGACACCTGCATTAGGATGAGTGACGGGGAACTGGTGGTAGATGGACAGCGCATTCATTGAGTGATCTATTTGTATATAGCTAAGGAATCTCTGGAAGCGAGACGGCAACAGGTGTAAATGCGAGGTGGACTCGGTGGGTGTTGACGCACAATTCAGTTCCCATTTTACCGGAAGCTGACTTCCATGCCCTCCACACGCGACTCATGTATCGAGATGAGATCAATGACTGAGACAGACGACCAGAGCCGTTTGGGGATTCGATCCGGCAGTGTGCATGGATTACAATGTAGAGATTCTCCAAAACGACCCTGCTTCCGTGACGCTACTTGACCTACCTGCTTAGCTCGGGCCCGAAGGTTTTGCGATTCTCTAAGCGTGAGCGAGAAGAGAACGAGCTCGAGTTCGACGATTCATGCCGTCGTCGACGAAAACACAATCCCGTGGCATCTTCCATCGCCTTTCCATTAGAACATCACCAATCCATATCCGCAAGCAGGTCCTATGGTTAGCACGACACTCAACTCACACCAAGCAGAGGGAGAGGGTAATTGGCAATCAAGCTTCGTCTTCGGGGCAAGCCCTCCGGACTCGGCGACACCTTGTGTGGGGATGATACTTTTCGTATTCCACGGCTAATTCATGATCGTGTCCGTCCCTGTTGTGCCTGGTATATCCGAACCCAAAAAAGCCCTTTTGTTGTTCCCACCTTGCGCCCACACACCTCCATCACGGTCTTATCGATGACGGACGAGTTTACTGGCCAGGGCGGCGGTCGCCGAAGCGGCGAGGGCGCTCAGCAACCTGCTGCTGAGCAACGGGGACGACGTTGACGGGGATCGAGTCGAACTGCAGACGATCGTCAGCGAAAAAAAAAGGACATCGATTACTGAAGGATAAACTCACGCCAAGGCTCTTGAGCATGTCCTTGGTCTCCTGGTCAATGTCGAGCTGACCGCTGTCGGTGTTCTGGGTGAAGTCGAGAGCAGAGACCTCGGGGACGTATTGGTCCTTGCGCTCTCTCTCTTCCTCCTGCAGCTTGAAGGAAATGCCGCGGACGGGACCACGCTGGATGCGCTTCATCAGGTGGGTGGTGTAGCCGGCGATCTTGTTGCGCAGGCGCTTGGAGGCAATGATGGCGATTTCATCGCAAATCCTCTGTTTGGAAAAATCATCAGCATCGCTTGCCGTTTGGCCGTGCGAGCAGTCGCGCGAACCTTGTTGGTCTCGAAGTCGAGAGTGAGCTTGGGATAGTATCGCTCAATGACGACCTTGGCGGACTTCTTGACGGTCTTGGTGCGAACGCGACCCATTTTGGCTGTCTGGAGGTGTTGGGTTGGGGAGAGAGAGGTGGTCCGAGGAGGCGGTCGTCGTTGTCTTCTCCAGGAGCGCTAAGAACAACTGAAAAGTCGACTGTGTGGATGTCGGCGAAATTTCGACAAGCGAGGCCGACATCACGTGAAAAACTCCGTTCTTCCTTCCCGCCTTGGCATTCCTCCCCAGGTGTAGATGCAAGTCTCTGCTATCACTGCATCAAGCAGTTTTTTGAATTTGTAAAAAGAGAAAAGTTATACTGCACAGGTAGTTCACCCATTCATTGAGTAGTGGTATTCTACATTCCCCTCACGATCCTCTCTTGGCCCCTGTTCAGCCCCATGTTTCCTGTCCACCAGCACCCAAAACTATGGAAATGCTCGTCATCGCTTTATTGACGCACTGGTTGAACGACATTTATCAGTTCATCCTTGGAATGAATGTCCTCTGCCTTCGGCATCTGTTGGTAAATCACCGGCATAGATGGTTCTGGCAGTTGATCCGATCGTCTTGCCTTCTTGGTGAACTTCTCCGCTTCATCAAACGACTCTCCCTTGTAGGCTGCCACTTTGTATTCGTTCTCATGACTGGCTTGAAGCTGAATGCGGCCATTTGCGTTGATTCTTGCATGTTTCAGAGTGACCCAGAGTTTGTGACCACCTGGTTCGTCAAACGAATACCTCGAGTCGAAGGTGCTGGCAGAGGAACTCCTTTCTAGGTCGGCAACAACACCCGCCACACCAACCTTCGTTTCCTTGTTTGTTCCGATCGTGGGCGTAAGCAAGCGGGCCTTGACAGGTGCGTAGTCATCCCGAGGCCCCAAGATTGGATGGTTTTCCAAAAAGTTGCGAGTGCGAAGGTAAGAGAGACCAGCCGACGGATGAGTTCGCGGCTTACTCATCATCTTGCCGTCAAGCTGGTCAACCACACTTTGACCGCCAAGGGTAGTTTTGAGCTTGGGGTTCAGAGTCTCCTCTCTAAGGTCGGGCATGTCGAAGTACTGAATAATCCACTGGCTGAGTGGCGAAGAGAGAGTTGTATCCTCGCGAAGCATCTTCAACCTTAACTCATACTCTTGTTCTGAGATCTCAAAGCCATCTTCTTCAGGAGGTTCAGCACCCTCAGCTCTAGCCTCCTCCTTTCGCTGGGCCAGCACCATCTCGGTGATCTTCTTGTGCAAAACTTCACCAAAGCTGGGCTGGTTCCTTTGCCTTTGCTTAGCCCCTTTCACCTTGGTTTTCAAGAATTTTTCGAATTCGCCCGTGGTCATTTCACCGACCCAAGGGCCGTCGTACTTCCACTTGCCATGGCCCTTGCTGCGCATGTCGGCATCCAAGTATGTATTGTCCTCGCGCTCGTTGAATACAGAAACGTGCTGGTGCGTTGAGGATGCTCCTACGTTGCTTCCGGAGCTCAAAGGCATGTTCAACTGCTGCCATTTTTCCAAGGTTCGTACGTGATCTCCGGCACTTTCGAAATCGGTAATGAAGTTGATCGTGTCTACTTCAAAGACTCTCATGGCCGGGGCCGTGGACCTGGTGGTTTCTCGCATTGGTAGTGGCCGTTTCATACCCCAATCGCCTCGATGCAGGCTAGATGCCGGTGTTGCTATGGCCTGATAGGTCGGAAAAGCTTGAGTTGCCGTATCTGACCCGACACTGGCCTCAAAGGCGCCATCACCCTCGAACGGCGGCGGGATTGGAGGCGGAAGCGAAAAGAGTCGAGAGTTGCGCAGCAGGTTCGCGGTGGGAGAAGACAGCTTGCGCGCCATCCGTTTCGACATGGTGGAAGAAGGCGCAACGGCGTGATGCCCCGCTGCAATTGGTGACGTTGACTGAGAGTTGCGACAGTGGAGTTGTGGTTGGAAATGTCCATTCGTTTTTGCCGATCCTCCGATTGGTGCACGGACCATGCGAACGAACCAAGTCCACCTCATGGCATGGGCAGCCCTTTCATGGAATTTGCTGAAGCACTAACTTCACAGCTGGCCCGATTTGTTCCCAAATATTGAAATGCGAGGAGGAGACGAGTCACCTGTTGGCTCGGCCTTAGCTACAATCAACTGTCTGAAGCAAAGCGATCATCACGTCTTCAATGTAATGCGCGCCGGCTTCTTCGCTCAACAAGCAGATTACCGCTCGTACTCCACGCTTTGTCAAAAATCAAGATTTTTGTTCAATCGTCTACCTAGGGACTGGCAAATGCTGCTCCCATCTTCAAATGCATGCTTTGGATATTCCGCGTTAAGGGTATCTTGCTGTGCGAGTCATCTACCACAAACGCCGGCCTGGACCCAATGGAATAAACGGTTCCGATTCTGCTTCCGCGCGGCAGATGGAATTTCGCGCCGTGCTCGTTCTGGACATGTCCTATGTCAAGATCCAGTCTCCATCATCGTCTTGTTCTTGTGGGTTGCTCGGATTCAATCTTGGCTCGTATCCCTCGACGGATGCGTGGGCCGTATCTTGAGGAGCCTTCGGTGTCGAAACGCTGTCGTTTTCCATGATAATGTCCTTGACAAGCCCTCTCGACTTTGCCGACTCGACTGTTTCGCCTCTCTCCAAAGCCAAATCGGCCATAGCTCTGTCCAGTGCTTGTGCGTCTCTAGGACCAAAATTGTTCAAAGAGAGGTCGGACATGATTTCGTTCAGATATCGCGCCTCGGATTGTGTTGGCACGTCGTCAACCATGAGCTCCAAGCCGTGCGATGTTGCAGCTCTTCGAAGCCAGGCCGGCTCCTCATCCAGCTGGACCTTGACGAAAAGGGCCCGGCGCGCGCAATCTTCCGAACACCACAGCTCCAGCTTTTCTCGATCCACAATCTGCAAGTTTCGACCACGGACTAGGAATTTTTTCTTGGCGCCGTTTTTATCGACCTTGGGAGGCCTAGGGCAGAGGGCGTAGCTGCAACGGCCAGCGCACTTGCGCTCCTCAAGCAGTGAGTCGTAGTCGGAGGGCTGGAAATTCATGATCAAGCTTTTGAACTGTGACGCGTCAGCGGGCGAAGGACGCTTGGGATCGGCGTCCGGGGAGGACGGAAAGTCGAGGAGCTGGACGATGGCATCAAGAATCTGGGCCTCGACGTCCTTTTGCTGCTGAATCAAAGTGGCATGATGGAGGGCTATTTGTTTGTTCCGGTCACTGGAGCGCGGGTCTCGGCGAGGCGGCGGCCGGCGCGGTTCCTGGGGTGGCGCGTAGGCGTGGGCGTGGTGGTGGGCATTAGAGTGGACGACGGAGTGAGCTGGGGGCGCGTTGTTGATTTTCCGCAAGATGGACTTGGGCAACGCAGCGCTCGCGTCGAATTTGGGAGGAGGCATTGGAGCTGACGAGGGTGTTGATGGCAGTGCATGCATTCGCGACGGAGGCTGAGCAGCGTGAGGTGTCAGTGGCTGAGATGGGTTTGGTCAGGTCGTCGGGCTTGCTTCGCTCCAGTTGCTCAGCGTCAGGGCCTCCTCACCGCAGCCAGATGACATCCGCCGCTCTCCTTAGCTCCGCCTTCGACAAGTCCAATCTGGTTGCCTCCCAAACATCCACCATCTGCGCTGCCCGCCAGCTTCTGCCACGGTTCGTATGCTCGGCTCCCATTCCCGCTTGCACTCGCATCTCGTCAAGTGGCTGCCTCTCCCGGTTCCTCGAAGCTCCGTCGCTGACGCAATGCCCCGCCAGTCCACCCGCCTTCGCTCGTCGCAGTCAACAGCCATACCACTCCACCGCAGCATCTCTGCTTCGATCAAACCCTGTTTCACCGCAGCGGGCTGGCCGCAGTAGAACGAGGCCCTCAGTCCGCACCACGCCTCCCAGCCCTGCGCTGGACCCGCAACCGCCATGTCTTCACCCCCGTTCAAGGTGAAGGCTCTTTACGACTACAACTCGGGCCACGAGGACGATTTGAGCTTTGCCGAAGGTGTCGTCATCACGGTCACAGCCGAGGAGGATGCCGACTGGTACGTCGGCGAGTACACGGCTGCCAATGGCGGCAAACAGGAGGGCTTGTTCCCCAAGAACTTTGTCGAGCGCTTCGAGCCTGCACCTCCTCCAAGGCCCGCTCGCACCGCGAGGCCGCCACCACCGCCCGAAGCATCCTCTGCTTCTGAACAGCAACCTGTCGAAGATGCGCCCAAGCACGCGCCGCAGGTCCAGCCAGAGCCTCAGGAGCAGTCTCCTGTTATTGTCCCGCAGGCAGCAGCCCCGGAGCCTGTCAAGATCGACGCGCCCAAATCGTCCATGTCTCCTTCGCCAGTCACTTCCCATGAGCATCCTCCGGTCCCGAAAGCTTCGAAACCGGCTCCCGCGACGACCTCCGCCTTGTCAGGCACCAAGTCGCCTCCGCCTGTCGCCGAAAAGCCGCAATCCTTTAAAGACCGCATCGCCGCTTTCAACAAGGCTGCTGCGGCGCCGGTGACACCTTTCAAGCCAGGTGCGCCGTCTACCGGCTTCATCAAGAAGCCCTTTGTAGCTCCGCCCCCAAGCCGTGATGCCTACGTTCCACCTCCGCGAGAGGCGGCACCCCAAAAGGTCTACCGGCGAGATGAGGATCCAGAGATCGCTGAAAGACAGGCTCAAGACCAGGAGAATGCTGCAAAGACGGGTCTCGCCGGCGGCGCCTCTGCAGAGCCTGAGGAAGAAGATGATCAGCCGAAACCTACAAGTCTCAAAGAGCGGATCGCACTTTTGCAAAAACAGCAAATGGAGCAAGCGGCGCGCCAAGCCGAGCGCCAATCAGAAAAGCCAAAGCGGCCGTCCAAGAAGCGCGTTGAATCTCATGACACCGAACCTCTTTCCGAGACAACCGAAGGCGGAGATCCGGAAGAGGCGAATGCCGCCAAGAAACGTCATCAACACGTGCCCAAGGCCGCCGAGACCAGAATTCAAGAGCCTCTTAGCGACGGCAATGAGGCCGATCAATCTGCTGCCGGTGAAACGACCGAAGATGCCGAAGGTCTGTCTACGAGCATTGAAGACGATGAGGACAAGAACCGGGCCAAGATGGCGGCTGCTGCGGCACCAAGGGCTCCGGCTGCGCCTACTCACGAGCCAGATGTTGGCGATGAGGAAGATGCTGCTGAAGAAGAGGAGGACGAAGAAGAAGAGGAGGAGATGGATGAGGAGACGCGTCGGCGCATGGAATTGAGAGAACGCATGGCTAAGATGAGTGGAGGCATGGGAATGGCTGGCATGTTTGGTCCACCTGGTGGTATGCCAATCCCTGGGATGAAACCACCAAAAAAGACTGGATCTGGCTCGGAGAGAAAGTCTACTGAAAGCAGGCGCGAGGCTGAACAGTCGCCCCCACTGCCCGCTCAACGCGTCCCCATGATCCCGATTCCCGGCATGCCGCATCCCGCGCTCCGAAGTCCTGATTCTGAAGGAACCGAGCTCGCTGTTGAAAAGGAGGATGAGCCAAGACACTCAATTACTGAACAACATAATGCGGAAGAGGTCCCGGACGTCGAAGACGTGAGGTCAGAAGCCTCCCACAAAGGCCACCTGGAAAACCGGCCAGTTCCTACTCATCCCCAAGGTACGTTCCATACGCGTCAACGTGCCGTTGCTGCTACGCACAGACCTGAGAGGTCCTCGAATTCGAGCGAGTCTCGATACTCAACAGTGAGCTGGTCGTCTGTCACTACTGACGGCCAGTCGGAGTACGTCTTGACTATCGAGGTCTCGAGTAGGTCATGTTGAACGCAGCGCGCCTGAACCATCCTGTCCTGTGCTCGTGTTGTTACTTACACATTACAGAGAGGAACCCAGCTTCCAATGAAGCTTCTCCAATCTCACCCAGCGATCGCGTTGCACCGCTGCCTCCTCTTGAGAGTACGTACAAGTATATCTTGATTAAAACATCTGCTAACACGAGCAGCCCGCCCGGTGCCTCCTCCAGTACCACCTACTGCTGCTCACCGTCGCGACGAGGACTCAGACTCGGAGGACGAAGACACTGAAGCGCCCAAGGAGCTCCCA
The DNA here is from genome assembly GCF_038021145.1 of Phyllosticta citriasiana. Classification (NCBI taxonomy): domain Eukaryota; kingdom Fungi; phylum Ascomycota; class Dothideomycetes; order Botryosphaeriales; family Phyllostictaceae; genus Phyllosticta; species Phyllosticta citriasiana. Next base: position 1,337,830 of record NW_027117286.1, on the reverse strand, counting down.
GTCCGTGGACCTCCTCCACCTGTCCCTCAATCGCCGCCTCCGCCGCACTCAGCACAGCCAACTTCTCCCCATGTGCCGTCAAGGCCTTCTACGTCTTCAGAAAAGCGTTCCAGCCGTGCAGTTCCTCCGATTCCTATGGGAAGTCCGATCGTATCGCCTGTTCAAGCCAGGCCGCCGCCGCCACCACCGCCTGGTGCCTCTCCATCGAAGGCGTCCATGGACGCCACGCTCTCTTCTGGTCTCCACGCTCAGAGAGAAGAGGAGGGCGAGACTGACTACGAAGGCGATTATGATACTGATATAGCCTCTACTGCCACTCATAAAGATGCGCTCAAGGCACATCTAAGAGACCAAAGCCAGGACGACAGCACTTTGGCTGGTGACACGCCAGTCCGTTCCCCTGTTACGGGTCCTCGTCCAGTTCCGTCGGCCACAGCCCCGCGCGCGGTCCCTCCTCCTCCACCCCAAGAGCCACCACGCTCAAGAGCGTCCATAGATGCGCCAAGGGGTGCGCCGCCTCCGCCTCCGAGGGAATCTCTGGATTACCCTCGAGCTGCGCCTCCCCCGCCTCCCAGGGAGTCCCTTGATGCGCCACGAACCGTACCGCCACCACTTCCCCGTGATGCGAGGTCGCCGATCGAACATGATGGGTATGACCCGTTCAAGAATGCTCCAGGCTCTAGAGCGCCTCAACCGCCTCCGGTGCCGCCGCCTGCTGCTCGAGAACCAGCAACTCCCGCTGAAGAAGCGGAGGAGGACGAGCTGTACTCCAGTCCACCACCGCGCCGGATGAGCCAGAGAATGAGCCGACATGCGGCTCACCCGCCGCCGCCTCCTCACCAGGAAATACCCGAATCCATGATTCCAAATTCTCCTGGACGCAGCTCTATGCAGGCCTCACGCCGATCGGTTGACGTGGAACGGGCCGTCGGCTCGCGCCGCTCGATGGATCAGGCGCGTCCTTCCTTGGATCACGGCCAGATTGCAAATGATGTCGACTTGGGTCACAATAGCAAATGGTGGACTCAGCCCAACACGCCGCCTCCCGTTTTCCAAAACCGCAAGGACGTTCTTTTCGAGATGGAGGAGTCGACCACCACTAAGCGCGGAGGCAGGGCGATTGTCCAAAAGGATGTGTACATCTTGTTCCAAGACTACTCGCAAACGGTCGTCACCGCACGATACTACTCGCACGACCAGGAACAGGCTTCGCTGGAACAGCGCCATGAAGCGCCGCCGCCAAAGCTTCGTCAAGATCAATTGGAGAAGGCATATGAGCACTTTGGGCGTCGCATCGCCGATGACGTCAACAATAAAAAGGACACCGTGGTTGGGGATGGCTCTCCGCAAGCCCTAATCCTGGACCTGCTTGCTCCATTCAATGACGCTCTTTTGCCTGTTGGCACGCGCGCATACGGCGCTCTCGTCTATGCCAACCTCGGAAACGCGTCGGTGCAGCAGCACGACGAGATTCGCCCCGGCGACATCATTAGCTTGCGCAACGCGAAATTTCAGGGAAAGCACGGCACCATGCATGCCAAGTACAGCATGGACGTTGGTAAACCAGACCACGTCGGTGTCGTTATTGAGTGGGACGGCACCAAGAAGAAGATTCGCGCATACGAGCAGGGGCGCGAGAACAAAAAGGTCAAGGCGGAGAGTTTCCGCATGGCTGATTTGCGCAGCGGCGAGGTCCGAGTGTGGCGCGTCATGGGCAGAGATTGGGTCGGGTGGGATAGTGCGCACTGAGTTGGCCGGAGAAGCAATTGCATGGAATGACCAAGGTCTGTACGGTTGATGAATTGAGCGGGTGCATCCATTGGTAGGTGGCGAGCAAGCGTGCTTGTTTGCGTGTCTGTCGTTGCCATCATTGTTGTAGCGTCGCATTGGGTCGTGTGAGGATAGTGATTTATGTCTTTACTGCCTTGGCAACAGCGGCGGCCTGGTTGTAGTTCCTCTTTTTGGTTGTTGTTGTTGTCGTCCTCGTCCTCGTCGTGTTGGCGCAAGGATTGCTGGAGCAATGCGCCTCCGGTGATAGTTTGGTACCAAGTAGATAATAGTCTGGTGGAGATGGAGCGTTCATTGAAGCCCAGCTATCCCCCTCAATGCTTTGGTCATAGTCTTCATCTTGCGTTTTTCTTCGAGATGTCACCATTGCAGTGGCTCAGAGTGAGGAATTCATTTCGTAATTCGCATGTGCTTGAGCGCTCCGTACAATCTACCCGCTGAATTCGATTCTTCCCGAAGCCTGCAGGAAATAATGCATCTTGTTTATGTAAACGGTTGCGCCTAATTCTGCACGTGATTGTGTTCCCAAACCCTGGCGCTTAATATCAGGAGAGGAGAAAGATCCATGAGCGAAAGGGGGGCAAAGTGTCCAGGCCGTCATCGTCTAGTTGACATCCTTCATGAGCTTCTGGATAGACTTGACCATGTCCTCTGTCGAGTAGAGCTTGTTCTTCACAGGACTATCCGGGCCCTTCATGATACTCATCACTGCGCCAAACTTCTTGGGCCCGTCCATATTGGCAATCTGCTGCTTCAGGATCTCCTCGATTTCGGCAGGGCTCAGGAAGCCGTTGGCCTCTTCAATTTCCTTGACGTACTCGTTCATGACCGTGATGCTGCCCTGCTCTCTGTCGACCAAGTCCTGCCGTTTCGCTTCGCGGAAGTTTTCCACGGCGTCGGACGAGGAGTGGATCTTCTTGAGAAAGAGGGCGCGCAGCTTGCCGTCGTTCTCGACCGGGTTCTGGCTGTGAGAGGCATTGGTGATGTCGGCCAGGACTTCGCGGATGACGGAGAGACGGGCAGAGTCCTTGGAGCGCATGGCATTCTTCATATCTTCGCGCAGACGGGGAAGGATGATGGGAGCTGGTGCAGCCTCGGCCGAGTACGGCCTAACGAAAGTGCGGAGGGAGCGAAAGCAGAGCTGCGCAGAGCGGAATCGCGACGGCAGAGCGAAAGACATGGTGCGGGTAGTTGGCCGGCGGCTTTTGGGCAATGGTCAATTGTGGAGCGATACCTGGTGACATATATTAGACGATGGTGAGCAGTATGGATCGGGACTCGAGACTAATCACCAACCTCTTGGAATCGAAGTTTGGAGAAACGTGGTGCGGTGTCAATGGGTTGTTTTGGCAACGCGGAAAATGGTGCCGTCAGTTGGGAGAAAGCAGGCGGCGCGCCAAGCCTGACGGGTAAGGTAGGTAAGCTGCCGCGCGAGGTTGTTCGGCGGGCAGGGCATTTTACAGCTTCACCGGGCAAGCTCCAGTCCTCCCACCCAGTCAGCTTTTCAACCGTCACCTCTCCGCCGCCCGCCCCTCGACCTGCCCAGCCTCTTCTCCTCCGTTCGTTCTGTGATGCATGTTCTCGGTTAAGGCGTTGCGCGTACTCCAGCATCATCCTCGACGCCGACAGGTGCCCGCCTAATATTATCAACACACATCCTCTTCTCTACAATACCACGCGCTGAACGCGACGAGAGATGAACATCGGCCCTGCGACTCCTCAGAGGCCCTTGCCAGGTGCCTATTTCGCCACTCCAGGCCCCGGAGGACGCCCTGCTCAACCCGTATTTGGACGCGCGCCCACTGCTCCCGCAAATCCGGCTCCGCAACCACAGCTAGCACCCGTCGCTGCTGTTGCGCCTGTGGCCCAGCAACAGCTCCACACACAGCCCGAGATACAGCCAATTGAGCGCGCAGCAAGGACCGTCAACGACACATTGACCCAGGAGGCTAGATACCCCGATTTGGACAGCTACATTACGCGTGAGTGCCTCGAACGCGCTGTCTATTTGTCCGGCGGCGCAAGGGAATCGGATGATGCTAAAACTTTGTACAGAGGGAATATCGTCAGACTATGACATTCCGAGGAGCAACGCCCTGGCGCCGTTCCAGCAGGTCAAGACACACAACATCCCTGACCGGATATTCGAGCAGTACAATGACGCGCAAGTCAGCACAATGTTTGGGCTGTTCGCCGAGTTAAACCACGCCTGGGTCGTCATTGACAATGCGCTTTACCTCTGGGACTACACGCACCCGAATCCCGAGTTGAAGGCTTGGGAAACTCAGTCGAATACCATTACGGCGGTGAAGCTTGCAAAGCCGCGAAGTAAGGTCTTCGTCCCCAAAATCACGCACATTCTTGTCGTGGCGACGATAAACGACATGTACATCATTGGTCTCTCGTATGCCACGGGACCTGAAGGCGTCAGTGAGGTGCAGCTATACGAAACGAAAATGCAAGCATCAGTCCGAGGCCTCGACGTGAGGTGTATAGAAGGATCGGCCAAGACGGGAAGAATCTTCTTTGGCGGCAATACAAACGACGATGTGTATGAGCTTACGTACCAGCCAGAGGAAAAGTGGTTCGGAAGCAAGTGTGGCACTGTCAACCACGTCAACAAGAGCTATCTGAGTTGGAACTATGCGGCGACGATGGTGGGCTGGGGCAAGCACCCTTCGCACGAGCACGTGGTTCAGCTGGCCGTGGATGACACCAGGAACCTGCTGTACACGCTCTCGAACAACTCGGCAATACGCGTCTTCCACATGAGGAATATGACGGCCCTGGATTGCGTCATCACGAGGGCCTTTTCAACGCTGAGGACGCAAATAGGCCACATGGTTGCTTCGTCACAGCTCATTGCTAACAACACATCGGTCGTCGCCATCGCCCCCATTACCGCCACAGAGGCAGCGCGCCTGAACCTGGTCGCCATTACCAACACCGGCTGCCGGATATTCCTCAGCGCAACTTCTGGGGGCTACTACGCTACGGACATCGCTAGCGCCCCGACGAGCATGCAAGCGCACCATGTCAAGTTCCCCCCGAGTAACGCACAAAGCGATAATACCGTGGTGCCAGTTGGAGCTTACCAAGTCCCAGCCATTAACACTAATTCCTCATCTCTCACTCTGACCACCAAAGCCGCTCGATTCCCCCCTGGCTACTTCCTCTACTTTGTCCGTACAGACGCCAATACGAACGCTGAACAACTCTTCCTCTCGACGCCGGATTCTGGTCGGATTGCCCGCCCCGCGGAACCCGCAGCCATCCCTCGCTACATCGAAAAGGGACAATGGATTCCACTCGGCAACAGCATGCAGGCCATCGGTCTGGTCTCGGAGCCGTTTGGAGCTAGCAAACATCCTGTAGGCTTTGGAAATGAGTTGGCCGTGCAGTTTGATCAGCCTACGAGCGAGTTTGCCATCCTGACGAGTTCCGGCGTGCACGTCATTCGCCGAAGAAGGCTGGTAGACATTTTGGCCGCGGCCATGAGGTCTGGTGGAGGCGAAGAGGGACTGGAGACAGAGGTCAAGAATTTTGTGCGCGCGTATGGCCGCACTGAGCTTTGCGCAGCTGCATTAGCAGTCGCGTGCGGCCAGGCATCCGACGTGACGCACGACTTCCGCGTTGCTAGGATGACCGACCAGGAGACACTCGAGTTTGCGCGCAAAGTCTTCATCGAGTACGGTGGTAAGCCCACATACAACGAGAACTTGCAGCTCGACAACACCACCCAACCTATCGACAACGTCAGACCCTCACCACGCCATGACGGCGTTGCATTATACATTGCAAGACTCCTTCGCTCTGTTTGGAAGTCGCAAATCCTAAAGGAAAACATTACCCCCAACAACGGACTGCAAGTCGAGGCCACAGTTGGCACGGCCAAGCTGCAAAGCATACAACGCGATCTCACCCATCTCAAAGAGTTCTTTGACAACAACAAGTCTTTCATCGAAGGTCTGAGCGGGCCCGAGATTCGCGGACAGACCCCTCAGGAGGAGCTCTCGCTTCGTGGCGAGCACCGTGCCATGAATGCTCTGCTAAACTTGCTCAAAAACGTCATTGAGGGCATCTCTTTTGTGCTGGTCCTTTTCGACGAAAAGGTTGATGAGATTGTGCTTTCCCTGCCTGATGACATTCGGCAGCGGGTGCGCGAACTGACCTTTGAGAGCCTTTTCTCCTCTCCCCACGGAAGAGACTTGGCCAAGGAGCTCGTCAAGGCCATTGTCAACCGCAACATCCAAAAGGGATCAAACGTCGACACCGTCGCTGATGCTTTGCGCAGAAGATGTGGAAGCTTCTGCAGCGCGGACGACGTCGTCATCTTCAAGGCACAGGAGAATCTACGGAAGGCTGCTGACGCAGGCAAGGAGTCGGAAACGGGACGCACTCTGCTCAATGACAGCTTCAATCACTTGATGAGAGTCGCTTCGAGCTTGTCCATGGAGGTCCTTCAGGTCGCCGTTGAGCAATACATTGCCATGGAGTTCTTTGCGGGTAAGTGGTGTGGAAATTCACTTGACTTGTGCTGACTGTTTGTAGGCGCCATCCGTCTGATTTTGCAGGTGGCAAGCCAGCGCGATCGTGGCAACAGAGCTCTTGGCTACATCAAGGACGGCATGCAAGAGACTGTAAGAATTTGAACTCTGCTACCTTTACAGCGAAGCTAACGACTCTTAGGACCCCAGGCGGCGAGACTACGATCGTCGCAGGGAATGCTACAACCTCGTTCACCGAGTCATCCAAGCGGTTGACGCTGCATCGCTTGCCGAACCACAGCTTGTTGACGGCCAATTTTCCGCAACAGAGACTCGCAAGCAAGAGGCGTACGACGAGATCAACGGATCCACGGATGAAGTCTTCCAAATCCACCTCTACGATTGGTACCTGGAGCAAGGCTGGAGCGACAGACTACTCGATATCGAGACCGATTACGTTGTCAGCTACTTGAGAAGAAAGTCGGAAGAGGAAGCTAGACACGCCGACCTCTTGTGGAAGTATTATGCACACCACCGCAGGTTCTTCGAGGCTGCAGAGGTGCAGCTCCAGCTCGCCAAGAGCGGTTTCGACCTGACTCTGGAGCAGCGCATTCGGTACCTTAGTCAAGCCAAGACAAACGCGTCTGCTCGCTTGACGAGCGTCAGCGATGTTCACCTAACCCGCCAATCGCGCCAGGAGCTCCTCCGCGAAGCTAGTGACCTTCTCGACCTGGCCAACATCCAAGGCGACATTCTCGAGCGTATGAGATCTGACGCCCGCCTCGGTCCAGATCGCCGCCCCATCATTCTCCGCGAGCTCAACGGACAAGTTCTCCCTCTCGACGACCTGTTTGGCAACTACACGGACCAAGCCGGGTACTACGACCTTAGTCTGCTCATCTACGCCGTCGCCGAACACCGCGACCTCACCAACATACGCGCGACCTGGCAAAACCTGTTCGAGCAGCTGCACTACACGGCGACGCAAGCCAACCAGCGGCCGTGGGAAGTGGTGGCAGACAAGGTGCGCGAGCTGGGCACGCGCCTGCAGCTAAACGAGACAGTCTTCCACGTGCAGACAGTCGTGCTGCTGCTCGAGACGTACGCGTACACGTACCAGCGCGGGTACGGCGGGCCAACCTGGGTCGCCGACGTCTTCCTCGACCTGGGCGTGCCGCACGAGCAGCTCGTTGCCGTGCTCGAGGCCATCTGGTACAACAACGAAGCGCCCTTCGTCGCGCGTGCGCGCCGCTGGATCGGCCAGGACCTCGTCCGCGTCTGCGAGGCCTGGTTCGACGAGTCGGCGCGCGGCGGCGGATACGCGTTTGGCGGCGTCGAGAACGCGGCTGCCATTATGGATCTCTTGAACCAGGTGCAAACGGCAGGCGTGCTGGACCAGGAGTTTTTGGAGCGCACGATCGACTTGAGGGGTCGGATTGAGGTTGTGCTGCGGTAGGCGAGGGGAAGGGAGGTGAGGTGGTTGGTTGATTGAGCGGTAGCTTGCTTGGGTCGGGTTCATGGGTTGGGTTGGGCCTTGTCGTCGTTGTCGTCGTCGTTGGGCGTGCGTGCGTACGCAAAAGCAAAGTCAGAGCAGAGCAAAGAGCAAAAGAAGGAAGCGAATAAAGAAAGGGGTTGATTGATTGATTCATTGTTTGTTGGTTGGTGGATCGTTACTGTTCGTCCCGTGTCATCGCTACGTTTCTAGGCAGGCATGCAGGCAGGCAGGAAGGCATGCACATTAAGTGGAGTGAGAGAGTGGTATTCGCACCACCACCTCCTCCTCTTCCTTCTCTTTCTTCTCCTTCCTCTTCTTCATCTGTAGATTTCTCTCTTTCTCATCGTTATCGCCATCATCGTCTTTCTTCTTTGCATCTCCATTCTTCCAAAAAAACGGGCATCGGTTTGGGCGCTGACGGTGGGAGTAGTGTGTTAGACAGTCAGGCAGGCAAGTAGGTAGGTAGTTACGTAGACAGCGTACGTGCATGCGCGCGATGCATGCGCTGCGAATCAATGAAAAGCTATTTGGATTACTTTGTGTGGCACGCAGAAACGGGGTGAGGGTGATCGAAGCTTTGTTGTCTGCGTGTAGAGTCTGCTTTGTCTGTTTTGGGTTGCAAAGCTCTTCCTTGCTTCGCTGGCTGGCTTTGAAAGACCGGACGGCAGGCTATGGCTGCTTGTATGGTTGTTTTCAGCTGAGTTGAGTTAACTGATGAGGTTTTGCATCTGTTGTTTGCTCTGCCGTACACTTGAAGAACAACCGATATTTTGGCGTGGACCCTGTAAGAGTGTAGTGGCCGTCTTCTTGAGCACCCATGTCTTCTGATGGGATGTACGCTGCAACGAGAGAGATGCTGAAGTTGAAGAAGACACGCAAACTCGGCAAAGTGAACAACAGGAAGGAAGGGGTGTGTGTACATGTTCACTAGTCAATCTTTTCCCAAACACTGACCTAACTTGCCCTACTCACCCATCCCCTCTCCCCCCTCCCATTTCCCCCCTTTCCCATCCCCCCCTTTCCCTTCCCCCCACCAATCCCACCACCTTACCACCCTGCCCCCCTAACGCACGCCCCCAAACTCCCCACGCCGCGCAAAAGCAACCGCACAGGCGCCAAAACAACCCACAGCGCGCGCCCCAGCGCGCCGAGCAGGTAAAAAGCGGCGAGAAGGCCCCACAGCGCCAGAACCAATTTGCCGACCAAGAGGGCGTTGGAGCGAGTGACGGTGAGAGAGAGAAGGGTTTGTGGCGATGAGGAGGTGGAGGGGTCTAGTGCTTCTGCTTCGGCTGTTGTGGATTTGGATTTGATGGGGATGTTGGTCGGTTTGTCGGCGGCGGCGGCGGTTGTGGTTGTAGTGGTGGATGATGATAGGGGTCGCGAGCTTAGCAGTGCGGCGGATTTGGCGCCGGATGATGCGCTGTGGGAGGTTGATCTCGCAGCATCTTGGGTCTTCATGGTAGCGGTAGTAGCAGCTGTAGGGGCTTTGACGGGAGCGCTGACGACGCGTTTTGCCTTTGCGGCGGCGATGCGCTCGAGTGCTGCTTTGAGCGTGGCGCTCCTGTCTCTGTCTGCCGTCGTCGTGGTCGTGGTCGTGGCCTTTGTCGATTGCACTGTCGTTGGCTCTCTCGTCGATGTCGTTTTGGATTTGGACTTCGTCTTGTGCTTCTGATGTTGTTGGTCCACGGCTTCGATGGTCTTCTCCTTCTCCTTCTCCTTTCCTCTCCCTACGGCCTTTTGCTCTTTGGGTGGTTCGGGATGCAACAGTTCCTTTTCTCGTCGGTACCCTTTTTCTCTTCTTTTGATTTTGCTCTTGTCTTTCTCCTTTTCTTTGTTAGAGTCCTTCTCTTTCACCTTCACTTTCTTTTCCTTATCTTGATCAACCTTCTTCCCAGTCGTCACCACAATCCGTGGCACACCGTTCCCATTCAGTCGCGTTGGAACCTTCTCAACAGAAACAGAGTCCGACTGATACGCAGGCTCAATGGGGTGGCACCGGCTGCTCACAACCGACGCCCGCGTCTGGGTAGACTGGCTCCACGTCTTCGGAATGTACTCATGCTTCGGCGGCACCGGTGGTGCATCCTCTTCACGTTCGTGCGCCAGTGGCTTTCGAATGATTTCAATCTTCGCAAACTGCGGCGTAAGCGGCGGTGTTGGCATCTGGTGGTGCGGCGGCGGCACCGGAGCAGGACTGTACAACGGATATCGAACTGGGCAGTCGTCTGAGAAGCGGACGTGGCGAGACGAAGACGGATCATGCGTGGGGACTGAAGGCAGTTCCATCTCGGGAGGAGAGGAACTGGCGGCGGGAAGCTCGTATACTCTTCGGCTGCCCGTCGTCACCCACGTCGCAATGGCGTCCGTCCCCCCGTTCGTCTTCGTCTTTGGCGGCGGCGGACTGACTCGGAGGGCTCCTGGTATGCGCAAATGGTCTGGATCGAACGCGGCAAAGTGCGTCGGCGAAGGTTGTGCCTGCAAAGGCGACACATCGCTCAGTGCATCCGGCGGCTCCTCGATTGCATCCTCGACGTACGGTGCAGGTGGTTTCCTCTTCAGAGTCGACACTTTTCGCAAAGGACGCCAAAAGTCGGGCCAGCGATCTCGGGGCCTCTGCTCTTCTTCAAAGGCGCGTTCCTCATGTTTTTGCGGCGCCTGACCTGCATCCTTCGCCCCGCGCAATGCGATGGGCTCGGGATGCTCCGTCATGACGCTCGAAAAAGCCGGGCTCATCCTTCCGGTATGCGGATTCGGGTTCTGCACAGTAAGGTAGTCTTCCGTGTCCTTGATGGAGAGATGCGTCTTTCCTTCGGTCGGGTGGACGTATGGCACGATCGATCCTGAAGAAGACGACAAGTCGCTGTCATCTCCGAGCTCTGGAGGTTGGAGGAATAGCTTCTTCTTCCAATTCCTACGCGTCTGACCCTGCGAGACTTTTCCTTGGCCTGCGCATTCTTGGTGGGGCGGCTCCGGCTGGAATGCGGCTGGGGTCGTGGAATGTGGTGCTCGCATGGCTGCGAGCAATGACGAACACAGCTGTGCCGACGCGTCTTGACTTCTAAAGGCGCAGCTATGTCGCGTGAGGGCTTTACGGTGGCGTGATGAGGGTTTTGGGATACATTCATGGTAGTAACTTTTGGATTCAGATCGAGGCGTGGATGATGGCTCCAAGATGGATCCAGTCCAGCTTAACTACAGCCTTGTTAGCCAGTGTCTTTGACCTTTGATCAGACAGTGCAAAGAGTCCTCGGAACCGCACTTGCTGCAAAGCACAAGGGCTCCATGACTGGGGAAAAAGCATGTGAGTGAGAATTTCATCACTTGTTGCTCACACGTCCGAAAATAGCTTCTTCATGCAAAACGCACGTTGATCAAAAGCGCATCGTGTCACAAAGCTTGCCCAAAACGGACATTCGTCTCGATTCGGCATTAATTTCGAGAGGTATTGTAGCTGGTTTTCAAGTCAACCCAACACCCAATCCGTGCAAGCCCGTATCCCATTTCGCGTCTGGGGAGATGAATATTCTCGTTGCCATGCTGAGCCGAAGCCCCTTCTGGAACTCGAGCTCGAATGGGCGCCAAGCCATTTCCAGCGGGAATCGGAAAGTCGATTGCTCGAGACATGAAGACTGGAATGTACCAAGCCCATCCCCAGCCCCCAGTTTTGACAGAACCGCTTTCGATCGGCCAAACTGAACGCGTCCTTGAACCACTTTGATCCAAATGCGGGAAATGCTTGTGTGGGCTCTTTTGACATCAAACCCCCGGCCACGGCCTCGCCTGTCGTGTGCCAATTCCGAATGAAGTGAGAAGCTTTCACGTACCTGGGCGGCTCGCATGCAACTCCGAAACGCCTGACCATGCAGTCTCACTCAACCTATGTCGGTACCAGAATCATCTTCACCTCATCGAAGGTAGGCCGTCTTTTGTCCAGCCCTTGGCTCTCATGCTCGACTCGATGGCGCTCCAGATCTGTTCGACAACCTCCCTATCTCGCCATCTTGCAGTAGCACCCTGATTCGGCGTCCACTTGTCGACCTGCGCGCAGACGACGCCCCTTCCCCAGCCCCTAACTGTTTCTGGCACGGTTTCGCCTCGCCAACCCACGTAGACGCCCAAGGCATGGCTGAAAAGCTCGGCAGGTTGCGTCCACTTGTAAGATTTGAACTGCCATGTCTGTCCCGTGGTGAAGACGGCCACCACGCGCTGCCAGTAGTCGGGCTTGAATTGATCGGGGGAATCGACAAGAATAAAGCGGAGTGGACGAGCCGGATCAATGCTAGGAATCGTACGCATCAGATGTAGAAGATTGGGACCGCCTCCCGCTGAATCTGCAGGAGTAAAGAGACCGCCGTCCAGGAATGACTTGATATTCGACATGCGCAAGAGCGACGACGCGGAGGGTGAAAGGAGGATGATTGGCTCTGGACGGCGTCCACTGGGTTTCTTGAGGTTGGAGACGAGCGCGGGGTTCGATGCTGCCATGGAGTTTGGCGCGGCGTGCTCTGCGCGTTTACCGTGTCCGAGCAAAGATGCAGCTTGCTTGCGCACATGTGAAAAGTCCTGTTCAAGCTTAGCAGGGTCCAACCATCCGCGCACGTAGTCTCATACCGTGGGCTTGATGCCGCGCAAAACACTGTTGCGGTCTCCCATCCGCCGCTCGCAGTTGTAAATCTCCAACAGACGCGGGTCTGGCTCAGCCTTGCCGGCCTTGGGCGCGCCACTCGGAACCGTCGTTATACCTCCCGCTGTACCTGCAGCAATGTCTGCCGAGCTTGCAGCTTGGCTCGTCTCTGATGGCAGCGGCTTGATATTCTCACTCTCCTCCGATCCGCCCTCAAGCCAAGTAATTAGATCAAGCTTTTCCGCAAATACCAAGTTCCTGACCGCACCACCGGCACCACCTGGAGCTGCCAGCTCTTCGTTCAGGCGTTGTACAGAGGTAATGTATTCTGGAACCGCGGCATCTTTCTTGAGCCATGTGAAATACACGCTCCGCAAGTCGATTGGCTGGCTGCCGGAGAGAAAGCGCGTGGATGAATTGAGAGGAATAGCGCGATGCTGTCCTTCTTCGTGGTTGAATTGGAGGAAGGACGCTTTGGCGAGGTTCTGCTCAACGTCCTGAGCATGGGAGGCGTCGGCGGACGTGGTGGGTATCGGAGGTTTGTTTGCCGCAATGGCCGCGCGCAGGTTCAAGAGTGGGTCGGCGTCAGTCATTGTAACGATATGCGACAATGCAGTTCGGGCTCGTGGGGAGGAGGTTGCAAGGTGGATGGTGGATGGCAGCGTTGCGGCCGCAGTCAAGCCAGGCGACGCGGCGAGCTCCAAAGGTGGTCCGAGCGTCTTGTGCACTTGGGTCCCTCACACCTTTGGAGCTCCAATTGATGATCTTCGAGGTTAATCCACTGTCAAAAAGATGTGACTCTGATTGAGGTCATGGTCATGTTATGTTCCGCTGGTGAGACCCTTTTTGTTTACTCTATCACACCGTTCATGCCGCAGGCATGGCCTGTGAGTAATGCTGATCCCCAACTTCGACATCTAATTCTCATTGCCCCCCTAGATTTGGACCTGGCGATGCTGGCCTACTCCTCAAGATGCCAAAAAGAGCCACATTCTCCCTCAATGCGACATACTCACTGTCAGCGTAGCCAAGAACCTTGTGGATCTCAGTACTCCTCAAGCCTCGTATCCTCTTGATCTCATTGGCAGAGTAATTCACAACAGCCCTTCCCACCTCCGTCGGTGCTGGATTCTCCTTCTCAAAGCCGTTCTCACCGTCAGCAGCGCGCTTGACGACGACAAGCCGCACGGCTTCTTGCTGCGCAAAATGTCCATCAGCATCTACGATGCCTACGGGGAGTAGACCAGCATGGTCAGCAAGTGCCTTGTAGGCTCCATCATCGATGTACACGACACCATGTGGAGCGAGACCGTGGAGCAGCCAAAAGTATCGATCTCGTATCGTGTGGACTTGCGGCAAGAAACGGGTGTGCAGTGGAGCCTCCAGGCCAGTGGACGGATCGACTATTGCTTGTTTTCCTGTCTTAGGGACATCTGTAATGTCGAGAGCATCTGCCTTAACTTCAAGCGTCTGCCCTTGCTTCTCAGATGCACTGGAGGATTGGACCGCCTTTTTCGCTTCCGAGTAGCGCACGATCGCTGCAATGTTTCCAGGCTTGGACGAGTTGGTGATCACAGTGGTGACTCCAGCAGAAGTAGCCAGTCGCGCAGCGACAATCTTGGTAGACATACCACCCGTGCCCAGCGAAGAACCAGCAGATGACACGTCTGCGACCAGATCCGCAATATTCTCCACAACCTCAATTGGCTTCGCGTCCGGGTTTGACCGTGGATTCTCGTCATACAAGCAGTCCACATCCGTCATCAAGAAGAGATAATCGGCCTGGACCATGCCTGCCGTGATAGCTGAGAGGGTATCGTTGTCGCCAAACTTAATTTCCGTAACTGCCAGGGTATCGTTTTCGTTGACAATAGGGATTACGCCCATATGAAGGAGCTCGTTGAAGGTGTTTTGCGCATTCAGGTACTGCGTTCGGTCGGCAATGTCGTTCCTGGTCAGAAGAATTTGAGCCACTGGCTGGGCCATGTGCGAGAAGAGCTGGTCCCAGAGACTCATCAGGCGACATTGTCCAATGGCGGCCAGCGCCTGGACTTCTGGGAGATGTTTGGGGCGGCGTTGCTTGTTCATTTGACGCAGTGCAACGCCAATGGCACCCGAGGACACCAGAACGACTCTGTGGCCATCTTTGCGCAGTTTGACGCACGTCTCGACTATGATGCTGAGAATGGAGAGTCGTGGCTCGTGAGTTTTCTCGTCAATGATGGACGAGGTGCCTAAGCCAATGTTAGCTATTTTCCGCCGTTGGACTTTTGAGGACGTGTACAGGCTGCGCTGTACCGAGCTTGATTACTACAGTGAGATGCTTCTTCATGCTGAATTCTACCTCCTGAGCACGACTGGAAGAGTTGTGAGTTGTCATTGTTCTGCCCAAAGAGCGGGATGACTCCATGTCCAAACGATCGTCGTCATGGGTCTGGAAGCCGAGCGCGGTACTTTTTTATTGTTGCCGCACTTTTGCGCATTGCGAAACTAGAAGCGCGGCACCGACTTTCAGCATCAATGCAACTATTTTTCTTCACCGCCTTCACCAAGCCCTACGCGCATCCTCCGCCTGAGCGGCGTAGCTATTGACAACCATCTATCTATCGTCCACGTCCGAGTGTCCATCAACCTCGCAGCGCATCATCCTCAAATCTCGTGTCAAATCTCGCAGTCAAACACAGCATCCCCGATCCAACATGGCCGAATCTGTCAACTCCGAACGCAAGCCCGCACCGCCAACGCCCTCCGCCGCCGACCAGGCGCAACCAGACGAAAGCTTCTACAACTGGAGCACCTTCTTCTCCATCCTCTCGGGCCAAGCATCACAAGAGGACAAGCAAAGATACTTTCGAGGTCGCGACCTAGTGAACGAAGAGAGCGACGTCAAGCGGGTAGAAAAGCAGCGGGACTGGCTGTTCCAGAACAGTAAGCGGCGCCTAAGGCCATTCATGTCCAACGTCAATTGAGCGTTCGCTAAACCCTCTTGTTGCAGGCCCCGTCATCACCTTCCTCCGCGATGAAATCAATAAGCTCGGCGGCGACATCAATCCCATGAACGTGCGGTGTCGCCGCTGCACCACGTCGCAGGGCGGCGGTATCGATCAGGACTTCGGCATCTTGATCTGCGCCAACTATATGCGCAACAAGGGACATGTCGAAGACACGATTGCGCATGAGATGGTCCATGCGTACGACTATATGCGGTTCAAGGTCGATAGGTGGAACTTGAGGCACCAGGCCTGCACCGAGGTAGGTGATGCAAGGCGCGACGAGACAAAATTGGGACACTGACGTCTGAACAGATCCGCGCATCGACTCTGAGCGGAGAGTGCAGGTTCACGCGTGAATTCTTTACCAGGGGCCAGTTGAGATTTACACAGCAGCTGCAAGAATGCGTCCGGCGGCGAGCCACCCTCTCATTGATGGCAAGACCGAGCGTCAAGGACGACGTCCACGCCGCTCGAATCGTCAACGAGGTGTGGGACAGCTGCTTCAACGACACGAGGCCATTCGATGAAATCTACAGATGAAGAGCTTCAATGGAGAGAGACTATCTGTCCTGAAATAATGGTTTCTACATTTGTATCATTACTCCCCTCTGCATAGCGCCGGCGTTTGGTCGATACCAAAATCAATCCAACTCTCACCTTCCAACTCCTACATCCGTGTTGATCCCATGCCCACCCAAGATACCAATATTTATAACGCCTTGACCCGTGCCGAAATCCGTGGCCGCACACACTGTGTCAAGAAACCGAAATGAGACACCGGTGTCCTGACCTTTGAGCGCACATGCTCGCCGATCCGCTTCAAACTCCGCGCAATGAGAAACGATTCAAAGGAAACTTTGGAGTCACCTTTTTCCAGAGACGTGTATTTAGGCGTCTGACTTGTCGCTGGTTCTGCTCTTGAGCGAGCTCGAGGTGCGATTGTAGCTTCTCTCGCCCTTCACACAGTGCTTAACAATCCAGGGATGCTTCTCAACATCTTCCAGCGGGAGACGCTTTGACGGGTCAAGCACGAGCAACTGGCAATGTCGTCAGCAACGCATCGGAGAAATCTGACTAGTCGATTTACCTTCTTGATCAGGTCCCTTGCCTCGGGGCTAACGAAGCTAGGAATCGTCATGTCTCCCCGAGCAATCCTGCGCTGGGTCATAACGGGCGTGTCCTCGAACGGTGCCTCGCCAACCAAAAATTCATAGGTCAAGACACCCAAGCTCCAGAGGTCGACCTTTTCATCGTAGTAGTTCTCTGAGCTGCCGGGCTTGATCATCTCCGGGGGCAGGTAGTCGAGCGTGCCGCACATGGTGTTGCGCCTGTTGTTGGGCGCGTGCACACTCCACCCGAAATCCGAAATCTTGATTTCGTCGTGAATGCCAACGAGAATATTTTCAGGCTTGATATCACGGTGCATGACATGCTTCTTGTGCAGGTACTTGAGAGCCGCGGCCATTTGGGCAATGTACTGCGCAGCCTTCCACTCGGGAAACTTTTGCTCCTTACGCAGATGCTTGTACAACTCGCCCTTGCCAGCAAACTCGAGGATGAGAAAGATGCGTTTCGAGTCGTGGAAGTGGCCGTACAGTCTCAGGATGTTGGGGTGTGCCAGGTTGGATTGGATTTCGATTTCGCGCCGCACCTGCTTTTCGACTTTGCCTTGCTGCAGCTCGGCTTTGTGCAGGACCTTGAGAGCGCACACGAATCCA
Organism: Phyllosticta citriasiana; assembly: GCF_038021145.1. Lineage (NCBI taxonomy): Eukaryota > Fungi > Ascomycota > Dothideomycetes > Botryosphaeriales > Phyllostictaceae > Phyllosticta > Phyllosticta citriasiana. The sequence continues at coordinate 1,320,725 of NW_027117286.1, read as the reverse complement.
GACTGCCTCTCCTTGGCTAGGTAGACACGGCCGAATTTTCCTTTCCCGAGCGGCTTGCCAATCTCGAACATGTTGAGATTGAATTGGCGTGGAGCCGTGGGCTGCTTGTACAGGACGCTGTCTGAGCTCCTCTGGACGAGCTCATCAGAGGGTCGGGCGGGCTTCTCGCCCCGGAGATGCTGTGCTGCTTGTGAAGGAAGAGTGACTTTGGTAATGCTATTACTGCTGTAGGCCTTGGGAGCGCCGGGCTGCTGTAGTCTTTGGAGTGGGAGTTTGATGCGGTTGGCATTCGTCGAGCTGAGCCCAGAGAGGCTCACGGCAGTAGAGAGAGAGCCCTGAACTCGTCAACAAATATCCACATTGTCGCAAGGTCTTTTCTAGGTACCTTGGGCTTGTGGTATCCGTGTCCCGCCTTGGTGTGCGGGACGTCTTCATTTTCGTTGTTGATCGAGATGCGCTCAAGAGCGTGTTCAAGCGCTTCGGTGGCCATGATTGTATGACTAGTGAGTGATGGAGAATACAACGGCGGAGCACAGTCGATGCTGTCGAATTTGGGGGTTGTCGTCCTTGAGGAGCAAGATCGTGGGGCGAGGTCGCGAACAGCGCAAAGTGCGTCTGTTGACGGTCGTTGCTACGGGAACGTCAAGGCCGGAGATTAACCGCATGACCTCACCTGGCCTCATCCTGGTCCCACCTCCAATACACCACGTCTGCGGGGACTTTGCGACTCAAGCCAACACTCCACGTCATCTGCCTCTGCGGCAAACAGACCCTCATCGCCAACGGCGCGCGTCCATCTGAAGACTCTACCAACATGAACGCAAGCTTCCCGGCTCCCACGGACCAAGGCAAATCCATCGTTCAGGCCGGATGGAAGATTACTACGCGCAAGCTGCCCATCTTGAAATCGGGGCCCATTGAAGAGATGACGGATAAGTTGGGCATCGCCCCTCCGGAGATGATATTCGGCGACAACTCTGTACGACTAGAACACATTGCCTCGGGGTGGAACATTGAATTCAACGCGTTCGATGCGTTAGATCGGGTGGACAAGACGGGGAACTCCATGTTCAAAGTCGCATATTCAAAGGAGTGGCAGCGAGATAGGTGGGCACACCCGGTTGATTTCTTTGGAATTTGTCTGGACTTGAGAGTAACGCTCTTGCAAGATTGCAACATGCATCAGATATTAAAGAAGTCGTCAAGCCCTTCGACTGGTCGTACAGCACCGACTACGCTGGCACCGTTGCTTCCGATGCGTCCAACTTGCCCCAGTTCGAGTCGACCGAGACACCCATTCCGTACGAGCTATTGAAACGCCCGGACCCTATCCTATTCTTCGACGAAGTGATGCTGTACGAGGACGAGCTTGCAGACAACGGAATTGCGCTTCTTTCGTGCAAGATACGTGTCATGCCCGCTCGCCTTTTGCTTCTCTGCCGCTTCTTCCTCAGACTCGATGATGTGGTCTTCCGGATAAGAGACAGCCGCATCTTCGTCGAATTCGATACTGGAGAGGTCGTCCGAGAGTACACAGCGCGCGAAGAGAAGTTTGACGTTGTTCAGCGTAAGCTGGCAATTACTCGGGCCGACGTGCCGGCCTTGATGAGGGATCCCAACCGTTTGATGGCCGTGCTGCCGGTTGTCGACGGAAAGTTGGAAAGATGTATTCTCAAGTAATTGCATTGTCTGGGTCATCCGCACTCCCTGCACCAAGTTCGCCGGCCCCGAAATAGGGCCTGTGAGTCACCAAAAGACGTCGTCACTCGATGGGCTCGACATCACAACTTCGGCCCAGGTCTCTATCAACTCGGGCAGCCAGGGTCTTCAAGACGTGCCTAGGGCTGAGGCCGTGGGGCTTAAGCCCACGGTTGAGAAATCACGGACGTTCCCCCTGGAGCTCCAATCTCTATCAAATCCAAGTCATGGGGAACCCCGTTGCATTAGATCACCGTGTCTGGAATCAAGTAAGTGTTTTGAAGCGTGGCCATTGTCTTGGCTAACATGAAGCAGGCTGGTTGATATCAAGGAAAAAATAGTCCCATGTCTCGAGAAATTGAAAAGGTTACAGCCCTTAGACCATCTGTCAAATGCGTCCGTAGAAACTCAATCCACGCTTGATCACACAGTGTTCCTGAATCAATTCAAGTTCAACTTCACAAGTACTACGGCCCTACCGACCAGACTTCTTGTGGCTATGCATTGGGGAAGACAATCCGTTCAACGCTTGTTGCAAAGTAAATCCCTGCTAAAATTCGAGGCAAATCAGATCAGCGGAACAGTTCTGCGCTTGAAGGTCATTTCAGGAGAGAAGCAATCGTTCGATTCCTCTGACACTTCCAAGGTCCAACTACCACAACCATGGTAGAAATTCTCCGGAACTATTATCGAATGTGGGCCAAGTCAAGTTGATATGACAGAGAATCTGCTCATCCAAAGTTGGTTCGGGGAGCCGTGCACTGTGCCCTTTGTACCCCTCATGTCAGAACCAGATCAACGATATCATAAGCAAGCACACAGGAGGAGAACGATTGTTAGTCGACCCATATTCAAAGAGATTCCCCTCCTATATAAACATGAGCTCCCACCCTCCTCCGTCTCTCCTCCATCATCTCGCTCTCCACACTTGCCACGCATACTCGCAACACTCTCGATCTCCAGCTTCACAGCTAAGTCCAAAATCCACCCACACACTTGCGAACTCACTATGTCTGGCAGCCAGAACACCCGCCCCACCCACATCCAGTGGGCCGACAACCTTCCTCGCCCGTCCCGCGAGGACGAGGTCCGCCGCTGCCCCCGCCGCCCCCGACGTCGCCCCCGCCAGGTCGTAGACCTGGACCTCCAGGTCGAACGGAGGCGCTACATGGCCTCCACCACCGGTGAAGGTAAGCAGGACGACGACGACGACGACGCTAACATGCACCCAGGCTGCTTCCTCCTGGTCATCGTGTTCCTGGAGCCCGAGTCGGAGTGAGTCAGGGCTGCTCTGAAGCCCGGGTGGGCGGGAATCCCGAGACCTCGAAAGAGATCTCGGGGGTTATTTCTTACTTATGCAGTTCAATGGATTTGTTGTTCTGTGCTTCTTGCTTGTGCCTGAGTGAAAGCGCCCGTGATCTCCTACACGTGCTGTTCTCCTATGCCTGTTGGGTCTCTTGCCCCTGACAAATCGCTCATGCCAGACTCAACCAGCCTACCTCTGCCCAAACCAGACAGCCATCCCAACACCAGCCAGTACAGTGCCTCACTTTGCTCTGGTGAGCCGGTCAACTCATCCACGCCGGCTTCTGATCTGACAGCGACATGAGACGAACACGCACTCCCACCATTCTCGAGAGAGAACTCGCTGACTTAGCTGTTCCTAACGCCGACCAGTACAGTGCGTCTGTCTACTCGCGCGCCTTAAACGATGAGCTGGTCAGCTCGTCCACTTCAACGTCAACTTCCGACCCCGACGACGAAACTGACGTTGCGGCCATGCTCCCTGACAACGACACCACTGACCTCGACACTGCACGCGGCCACTTGATCGAGTCCATCCTGCGTACTTTGGTGTTGTTCTCCGCTTTGCTGACCGCGATCTCTCCGCCTTCCCCCTTTCTCTCCACATCCATTTACCTCCCAACACAACTCCAGGGTGGTCCGCAATGCAGGGTCTTTGCAATGATTGCGTTATCGCATTGCGCAACGCAACTCAATGCGATCAATGGAGGCGCCCTTACTTCTGCAATGCGATTAATGGAGGACGTCCCATTGCATTGCATTGCGTAAGAGGAAATTAGTGTTCGTTTACGCGAAATGACGCGACTTAATGCGTATCCCTGTAAGGCCCTGTAAGGAAGCCTAATTTTGGTGGAGATTCTAGCTGAATTCTGCCAGGCGGTATATAATCAGTGCAATTAATAAAGGCAATGCGATGTAATCAAGACTACACTTTGCGCAATGCAATGACATACTGGAAATTGCACCGTGTAATCATTGCGATGAATTCCTCACATTGCGTCGCATTGCATTGCAGACCACCCTGCACAACAAACTCCCAGCGTCAACATGACGCGCCCACTGTGCGGCCAGTCTCACTTTCCACGCTGATCCAGAAGCTGAACCCTAGCTACTTCATCGAATCTTTGCGGCGGAAAAGTGAAGATTTCAATTTGGCCTTTGAAGGCAGTCAGAACCCAACGAGCGCTTTGCCACAAAAACTCCTATTTCGTCAACACAAAGGAACATCACGAAAAGAGAAAGAGCCTCGCGAGCAGCAAGCACTTTCACCAAAATGGCACCAATTGAAATATTTTACAGACTCATCGATTCCTTTCTTATTTTCTTCTTCCAAGGAAAAGTGGAATCATTCATCTACACATGCCATCACGTCCAAATTTCCACCGCCCTCTGCTTGCCCCTTCCCCTGACTCGCTCACCCCAATCCCTCGCCAACACAACAACCAAGTCCAAATCAAACAGAAACACCACCGCAAGTCAAGCTGCCGGTGCCGTGGTTCTCAGCGCACAGCTGGTCGTCGCAGCAGTCGGTGTAGACGCCGTTGTTACCGCACTCGGCTGTGTTCATCGTTAGCATCAATTCGGAATATCCACATATATTTACAGTCCCAAACGGATGGAATTCGGGAGAGACTTACCACCAAGCGCAAGACACCTCTTCTCAACAAAAACATTGTCCGCAGCGCGCGCCTTCACAGCCGCAGGAGAGACCGACGCCTTAGGAGACGGCGAAGCACGCGCCTTGATTGCCGGAACAGAGGTAGCGGGCATCGACGACTGAGTAGGAGCAGGCGCGACAGTGATGCCGGGCGCGGAAGACTGAATGGGAGCTGGCGCTTCCGATGCGAGGGCATTGATAGCAGCACTGAGGCCCGCAGGCGCGGGGGACGAGGCGCGGGCTTGAAGGAGTGGCGAAGGCGTCTGGAAGCGGGTTTCGAAGGTTGTCGGCGTGTGGATGGCGGTGGAGAGGGAGATGGGGATGTCGGCGGCGTTGATGTTGGCGTTTGCGGCGGCAGTCGGGATGCGCGTGCCGGTGATGATGGTGATGCCGTCTTTGACGAGGGTTGCGGCGTGCACGGCGTCCGAGGGAATGCGTGTGCCGGTGATGGTGAAGACTTGGGAGAGGGCGGGCGAGGCGCTGGTGGCAGCGAGGAGGAAGGTTGCGGTTGTGAACTTCATTTTTGTGGCGATGTGTGGACAGAAAAATAAGATGAGATGAATAGGAATATGGATATGGAGGTGATGATTCTGCTGCTGATGAGTCCTCCTTGATGTCTTTTGCGTCTTCTCTTATACCTCTGTTGGATCCAAACTCTTCACCTTGTATACCACTGACTCATTCCCTTGACACTTACGACCCTAACCCATGCCCTCAACAACCGCATCCGCAAGTGGGAGGCAGTCTCCGTTCGGGGCCACGATGGATTCTCACAGCCCTCGGTAGGATCCTACAGACAGGCTGTGAAGTCGGTTCGAGTCTGGTCTCCATATACCCAACTCAACCCCACTCAATCCACCTCAGAAAAAAAGCCTCCACAACGATCTCCATCAATTCTTCCCCTCCCGGTCTCTCCTCCACCCACTTCGGAACGATCACCTCCTCGCTCTTCCTCATGCATGACCATTTCTAAAACGACACTGCGGCCTATCCGCCCTTCTGGCAGCAAACACCAAACATCAGCGGTAAGGCTATAGGGCTGGCTGGCTGGCTGGCTGTGTGGGTCGCCCCGCAGGCTGTATATATGTATGTGCACGTGTATGTGCGCTGGGGGCCGCCGCTGACAGAATAGAAAGACTGAGGATCGAAGCTCGTCCGGTTCGAGGAGGGGAATAGACTCAGTTGCCGGCGGGACCCACTGTGTGCTTGGGGGCGGCTTTAGGCACAAGTCGACGAAGGATGGTGGAGTCGGCGATGGATGTTGGAAAGGCGACGCGATGGCCGTGGCCGTGAGAAGTGGCGGAACTCGCCATGGCCTGTGATTCTTTTGGCGTCTATGTTTGTGTTTTCCTCGTCGTGGGAGATGAGAAACAGACAGAGAGACAGACGAGGGACGTTGGACGTACGTGCCCGGTGTGGTGGTGGGGGCTAACCGCGTTTGGAAACTTTCTGCAATCCTGCTGCGCCACGCGTGCAGCCGGTTGACGATGATCGTTCGACCTCAAAAATTTTCAACTACCTATTATTCCACGGATGGATAGATAGTTGATATTAGCGCAGTACGGAATACGTACAGGCCGAATAGAGCAGTTAGTGCGGATTTCAAAGTAGGTGGGTAATGGGGAAATGGCCCCTTCGTTGCAGCCTTACTTACATGTACCTGGCTTGGCCCCTGACCCACTCAGGCTTGACTCGTGGGTACATGGGCCCGGCAGAGAGGCAGAGCAAACGAGAGAGGGAGAGGCTGAGAAAATAGGAAGAGCTGGAGCGCGTGTGGGTATGCATCACAGAGAGAGATGAATCAAGTGTAAGACACCTCCATTACTTCCTATGTCTCCCATCAGCCATCATCTGCTCCAAAATGCCGTTGCTGCCTTTTCCCTCGACACCAGCACAGCACCTCTGCCATTCAAATTCAATCTCTCGCGTGTTCCGTGCTTTTGACACGACGGAAAAGTTCTTCTTTTCCGCGTTCACCGTCCTCGTAGTCATCTCCCCACCATTCTAACCAATCATTACCCCTGACTTACTGAGCAACCTCACACATCCATGCATGCATATATTTGCCGACGACGGAGAGAAGAACAAGGAAAGATCAGCGGATGAAGGAAAAGACAGGGCCAAACAAGGACAAATGAAGCAGACAGCAAGCAAATGGACTAAGCGTGCTGTGCCGCAAATTGTCTCTCAGCTGTCTGACTACATCCCACAAGAAAGAGGGTCGACAAGGGGGGAGAAAAGAAGAAGAGTAGGAGGAGCGGAGAAAGCGCAAATAGAAATATGAAAACTCATTTAAAAGCAGACTGGTCAAAGCAGACAAGAATGGATTTAGGAGTAAATACGCACAATGAAGCAAAGAAACACGCATTCGCAACCCCTCATACACGACGATCTACTTCCACGCACTAAGCCCCGCCCACGGATCCTGTCCACCCTGTCCTTGCTGATTTTGCTGCTGATGTCCCGTCCCCGCCGGCCGGCTCATCGACGCATAGCCCCCAGGCCCGGACGGATACGGCGCGCCGCCGCCCGTCAAGCCCGAGTAGTCGACGTGCTGGCTAGGCGGGGGGCCAGGAGGCGGGGGCGGCGGGACGTAGCCTGGAGGTAGGAAGCCCTGCTGATGTTGCTGTGGGGAATAGATGTTGGGGTTTGGGCTGGCGTAGGGATTTGCAGCCGCAGCAGGGGCAGGCTGGTTTTGCTGCTGCTGCTGGGGCGGCGGCGAAAAGTATTGCTGCGTCGCCGGCGGCGAATGCAACTGGCCATATGTGGTGGGGTTGTAGGTAGGGGTGCTGCCGGGGATGGGCGAGTTGTAGCTCTCGCGACGTGGTGGCATGGGCGGTTGTGATTGTTGCGGTTGTTGGTACGGGGTTCCATTGCTCTGTTGTGGAGGCATGCGAGAATGGAGCGGCGGAGAGGCCATGCCATACTGGGCTGGAGGGGAAGCGGCAGGGTTGTAGCCAAAGGATGGTGTTTGCTGAAGGGTGCTTGGCCGCGAGCCGGAGCGCTCGTGTTGCTGGACGGGTGAGCGAGACGGCTCCACCGACATGCGCTCCATGAGTGACCGCAGTCGCTCACGCTCTCGGTCTGCGTAATCAGACGATCCGGCCGCTTTGCGGTTTTCAATCGAAGCAAGCAGCTGGCCGCCTTCTGAACGCCTGTTGTTGACAAAAGACTCCACATTCTTTTGCAAGCTTTCCACCGTTTCCTTCATGTCGCTGTAGAATCCTTGCGCCCTAATCAACCCTGATATCAGATCGTTAAAAGCCTGGTATACTTTTCGATACTTGTTCATGACCGAGCTTCTCTGTCGGGAAAAGGCCTCGTACTTGTTTTGCTCGGATCTGACACGCTTGTCCTGCAGCAGGTCGCCATACGTCCGGGTGAGCTCCTTCATCAACGAGTTTTGCTTATGAATCGCTTGCATAATCCGGTTCTGGTGCGGGCGGAACTTTTCGAGCTCTGCCTTGAATAGCTGGTTCTCCTGATTCGAGATTTGCTTCTTGTTGAGGATAAGGACGTTGGAAATATCGTCAGTGTGAACCTGCGCAAGTCAGCAAAGTTTTGCACGCCGATTGAGATACAAGTCTCACCTTCTCCTTGAGGTCTTTGAGCACCTGCTGGCGTTCCCTCTTGATTAAATTCAGTTTCCTGAGCAACTCTTCAACTGAAGTAATTTGATCGGTCACACTAGGTCCACCCTCGAAGTCGTCATCGAGCAGATTGCCTTCATTGCCAGGGCTGCTCTTGCCCTTTCCTCTTGCGGCGCCAGCCTTGATCATGGCCCTCTGATAGAGAACGTCTGCTTCATCCGTCTCACCAGCGCTCCTCATCTCGTCGAAGTCACTTTCGTACTGTCTGAAGGTGCTGTATAGTGCAGCATCACTGATGCTCGCTTCCTCGATGGCGTTTTTGTAGTTTTTGATATCGCTCCGCAAAGTGGCCGTCAACCTCGAACTCGGCTGCTGTGTCCAGTCGGCGCCATACTTGCTCCGCATCTTTTCGCACACGCTCTCTTCCATGTCCAGCTGCTTGACACATTGATCCAGCATGGAAGTGATTGTTGTCTTCTCGGAGCTCAGCTGGTCAAAAGCCGTGGTAAACGGTTGGTGGCCTGCCAATTCCTCGCACCATCTTCGGAATTCCTCGTCGACAGTCATTTCTTGGTCCATTCCACCTTTCAAGATGTTGAGGCTGTCAGGCAGTTTGAGATAGTCCAGGCTAGCTGCCATTTCGTCATTGGCAGTCTCGACCTTTTCCGTCTCGGCTCTTATCAGCTTTGCCTTTTCTTCATCGTACAAGCTGGCCTGCTCGGTGACAGAAATGGGGACTATTTTCTGAAAGATGTCTGGTCCAATGATGCGCTGAATGTCCTGGCCTTGGTAGAGCTCGCTGACAGGGATGGCCTTTGCTGCGGGAAGCTTCGGTATCGACGACAATGACGCTTCAGCGGGAACCTGCTGGTGGTAGATGAAGTCGTTGTCTTTGGTGAATTCGACGATCCGCTCCTGGATGTTGAGCAAATGTCGCTTGGACATGTCCTGTAATATGGAGCCTGTTTCCGAGCTCAGGTTGGAGGTCGCCGGAACATTGTTGGGAAAGGCGTTGGCAATCTTATTGGCGTCTTTTGCTTGCTGCTCGGCAACTTGGAGCCTACAGATGGAGGTTCCGTGGGAATTGGCATCGTTGTCAGCCATGGCCTGGTAGTACTGGGCGAGACTGGCCGTGTGGTTTGCCTTGACCTGCACCAGCAACAACCACACCTTTTCAAAGATGCCCTTGCTCACGTTCTCTTGCACTCCCTCGACTGCCTGGCTGTAGAGAAATTGTGCTTGTGACGCAAGCTTTGCCAACATGCCATACTTTTTGCCATCCTCGACCTGCTTCTCCAGGAATACCTCCTGACCCTGTGCCAGCATCACTGCAATCAGCGTCTTGACAGTTTCCCGGGACAAATCGGTCGACGGCGCATGTAGAAAGTTTTCATTGATGTAGGTAAACATGCCGGCCGAGGCTTGGAATGAGTGGTAGGCAGTCTTGAGGCCAACATCTTCGTGACGATTCTGGTGTGCGGCGTGGCAGGACAGGACGGCCGAAATGTTGAATATGATGGACGCTTTTTCGTACGCAAGTGAGTATTGCGATGTGGGCTTGTGGGTAAAGGCATCGAACCTAATCGTGGCATCTGTCAGCCCCGTCTGTATGCTCCAAAGAAAGGGCCCGCCGATTGCCCCCAACCCTTTGCTCACCATGTGAAGGAGATTTTGATGTGGTTCTCATCGACGGGGAATCGCAAGTCCAGCAGCTCGAGCTGGCCGTAGTATCTGTAGAGCAGATCCCTCCCAGCAGCGCTGTCCTTGCCCGCCCCGCGCATGTCCTGCCGCAGTCTGTTGAGCGTCTGGCATTCTTCCTGGTAGCGTTCCGGGTCGTCGCCGTACGTCTGGCGAATGTAGCCCTTGAGCGGGGAGATCCAGTCAATCTCGTTGGTCTGCTTCAGCGGGACGGAGATCATGGGTGCGAGGACTGAAGGCATGTTGGCGGCGAGGGCGGTGGCTGTGGCCTGGAAAGATGTAGCTCGCCCGATGCAGAGTCTTGGAGCCGCCTTATCGCGCTGCTCATGCAGGTATGCGGCCGGAGGTCGTGGGCGATTCGCCGTTTATTGTCCCAGACGACGCGATGCCTGCAGTTGGAGACTGTGTGCTGACGGCGCAGTTTGGCGGGCGGGCGTAGGCAGGTATGTAGGGTCGTCGCGGTGGTTGGTGAGCGGCAACAGCGTAAGCGCCGACGCGGCGGAGCTTGAGAGGATGGAGGCGAAGTGGGCAGAAGGGCGTTTAGAGGTAGGCAGCGATTCGGGTCGTCAGGCGGGATTGGGTTGGGGTTGTCCGGTATACCTTATGGTAGCTGACGTTACTGGACGCTTTGACGCCTGGGTTGTGGGGAAGCTCCTCTCGTCGACACCGACGACACAAATCTAGAACAACAAGTATCGCGGCGCCGCACCGATTTCGAATGCAGGCGCCGTCGCATCACAGCCACTGGTGGATTGCTTCGATTCGACTGGTAGTCGCCGCGGGGGTCTCCAAATGGGCCTCGAGCCGCGCTGCCGGGCTCGTCATTCGTCACAAAACACATGCAGCTCTACCACCTCTCGGTCCGCCAGCGCTTCCGGCCCGAATTCATTGCTTGCAGGTCCTGATGTACATTCATGGAGCTGAGATGCTTGTTCTGTCTATCACTACGCTGTCTGCTAGTCAAGATTTACACTCAGTACACTACAGGCTGCCCGTTGAATTGAAACAACTGCAAAACGCCGTGGATATGCCTTCCAAATGCTCCTCGCGCGCATCATGCGCTTAAACGCCAGACCAAACAAGTTTCGAGTCCCGTCGGACGGACCCAACGGGATTACCGTACGCTTTATTTTTCATCACGCTCGCCGGTCATCGACGCCTATTTCGACTCGCCATCCTGGTCGTCCTTTTTGTGTTGGCCTGTCAGGTTGTGCCAGGCGCTCTTGAGAAAGCCCTCGTTCTTGTGCTTGTTCTTCTCCACCTCGTCACGCTTCTCCTGAGTCTCCTTGCTCATCTCGCCGACGTTCATGATACGCTTTGCGTTCTTGTCGCCCATCTCGTCCGCCAACATCTCGAGAATGGTCCGCTGGCTGGTGTTGAGATATTTGGGCATATTCACCTTGAACTCAACCTTGAGGTCGCCCTTGAGACCCCGTCTGCTGTTTAGCTTCTTCATACCCAAGCCTCCCAGAGTGATCTTGTCTCCCGTGCCTGTGCCCGTAGGTACCTTGACCTTGACGTTGCCATCCAGCGTCGGAATTTGGATCTCGCCTCCAAGAATTGCCGTTGTGAGCGGTATCGTTGCCGTGTACAGAATGTCGGAGCCCTGGCGAGCGAACTTGGGGTCGGGAGTGACCCGGATGAAAACGTAGAGGTCGCCGTTTTGCGTGCGGAAGTTGGAAGTCGACGCTCCACCGACTGGCGCATCTCCTTCTCCCGACACACGCAACCTCATGCCGTCTTCCACACCGCCAGGAATGTCAATCGTGACTGTCCGCTTCTGCCTCACCGCACCCTCGCCGCGGCAGCTGGAGCACTCGGATCCTCTTGGCACCGATGTGCCCGCTCCACCACACACGTCGCAAGTCGCTACCATCTGGATAGGACCCATGCTGGTAGCCCGCTGGCCAGTTCCTCCACACGCTCCACAGGATTTCTTTTGCGTCCCCTTCTTCAATCCACTGCCCGAGCAAGACTTGCACTGGACGAGCGGGGTGATGAAGATCTCCTTGGTCGTGCCCTTGGCCGCATCCATGAAGCTGATGTTCGTCTGGACCTCGATGTTGTCGCCGACCAAAATCTCCTCCTGGAATGGATTTCTTCCTCTCCTTCCCCTCCCTCCTCGGCCAGCTCCGCCCGTAAAGGCGCTGAAGAGGTCTTCAAAGTTGATGTCTGCGCCGAACGGCCCGCCAGGACCGCCGCCGCCGAACCCTCCAAAGCCGCCTCCGAAGGGGTTGCCACCTGCACCGCCGGCACCTGGGTCAAATCCACCACCCTGCCCGAACGCGGCAGCGCCGTAGGTATCGTATGTCTTGCGCTTCTCGGCGTCCGACAACAGCTCGTATGCGGATTGGGCTTCAGCAAACTTGTCCTTGGCCCCGGGGTCCTTGTTCGTGTCGGGATGGTATTTCTTTGCAAGACCGTAGTAGGCTTTCTTGATTTCGCCAGCAGATGCGTTGCGGTCGACACCGAGCGTCGAATAAGGATCTTTCATGGCGAGCGCCGAGGATGCGTGGAATAGCTGTATCGCCTAGTCAGCCAAACTCACAACGACCAAAATGGATTGACTTACTCTTCGCTGTGCAAAGCCGTGCGGCTTGCTGGCGCATTGGGTAGTCGGTCGAGTCCATGCTGGGGTTGCAGCAGTGGACAGTCGCCGAGGTCGAGGTGTTGACGTCGAAGTTCTGCTGCGCAACGGCAGCGCGTGCTTAAGGACAGTTGCCCTGGGGGCTGCGAAGCTCATTGTTGATTGAATTTTTTATTTTTTTTCAATTAAGTGGCGTATGCGCGTCAGAGGTCTCGGATGTCGATGGCGATGGGGGAAGAAGTAGAGGCGCGTCGTAAAATCTGTGCCAAGAGGCTAATCGATTCTTCTCGATTCGCCGACGCTTCAGAGCGATGACATATGCCGCGCCGCGCCACGGTCCTGGCAGCGATCGGCGCGACCATCACCAGACGCCAGATGCAAAACCCAATGCCGCCGTGTCATTCGTGACTATGTTGTCTTCTTTACACTGTCTGCAGCTGTCCGAACGAAAAAATTCTCTCATTGCGCCAGACTCCATGTCGTCATGCGAACCTCGCCGCGCTGCACTTCCGCCCCCGCGAAAAAAGCCCGCCGTACCAAAGCTCAGCACGCGTCGCGTCTCCGCAAATCCCAACAGTGCCACGTCCCGCGATATGTCCGAACCGGATGTCCCATCATACAAGTACCATCAACTGAGTGTTCTGGTTGGGAAGCGCCAAAGGGTATGAACGTGGCTTGTCGCCCAAAAATAATTTCCTCTTCCTAGCCACTGTGTCCCTATCGTCAGGGCCGAGGGTATTCTCCATCCGAACGCCAGTGTACCAAATGTCCAATATCCGTATCTACGCCATTTTTGCAAAGTGTTTGTCGGTGCCGACTAGCAGTTTTGGAGGCGACTCTGGTTGTCTTGTTGCGAGACTTTTCGAGAGCTGGGAAAATCACCGAGCACGCGGCGGGGCGAAGCGCAGGCGAAATGCCTTGTCTAAAGCGATTGTTGGTGTTAGACGTGTTCTAAATTTCAATCCGATCCCTCGTCTGATACATCGGCAGAAGCTTACCTTGCATTTTGACCTTGTAAAGGAGGTCGACAATCACCTCGGACTCGCTCACAGCGAGAGCATTGAAGTTTTTGCGCACAGCCGTTGCAAGCTGCTCCTTGGATATCCTTCTCTCATTCTTTTTCCGCGCCATTGTCGGAGAGTATTTGCCGATGCCTCGCCCAAGGATTGCGGGGGCCAAGGGGTTCTTGAACGCGCCGGGAGCGTCGAGGCGGTGGGAAGAGCGGTAGTTCATGAGTAACGAAAGATCTTCAGAGGGCCAGGACATCTGTGACAACAAGATGCGAGAATTGTGAGCGGCCAAGACGAGCGTGTAAAGTCAAGTTAATCGGCGACTTACCCCGCCACTCGAGGCGTTATGCGTCTGCTGTCCAGCACCGCGACCAGTATGGTGGGCAAAGTCTGTAGACACAGACATGGTCTCCTTCAAGTGACTGCCATTGGTGAGGTTGTTGGCGCCATTCCTTCGTCCGCGCTGCTTCTCTGGTTTTACGGCTGTGCCGTCGGGACGCGAGTCGTGTTCGTGAGGACGAGATTTTGCCGGTGGCATGGTTGAAGATTGTAAAGATTGGTCGCGTTATTCGAGCAGAATGGCCGAAAAGGAACGCGAAAAGGGAGCGTAGCGAGGGCGCGTGAGCATTTCAGAGTGGTGAGATGGTGCGAGCGTGAGAGGAGCTAGCAGTTACAGTAGCCGCAGCTCGCTCGCTCCCGTCAGGTCAGGCCGTGAATGACGTGCCAGGGTCCACCCCCAACCCCGGTCGGCGCCAAAAGGTCAAGCTCGGTTGGCCCCAACCTCGCGCCCTGTACATCATCACCTAGGTCTCTGCCTTTTCCATCGCCAGGCACAAGATTATCCTGTTCTCTCATTTCAGTCTGTCAAAGTTTGTCCATTTGCAATCGTCCATCTGAGAAAGTCAGCCAAGAGCGAGGAATGAATGGACCATGGCTGAGTGGGACGGCTGCTGCAAGAAAAGACCATGTAAGCATGCCAGATGCATAGCATTAAGGCACTTGATATTGGAGACTCCAGAAGGATGTTCTCCGCCAAAATAGAGTCTTTGTAGACAGCTCCTAGTATCGCTCCACGATGCTACGAGCAGCCAGGACGGAGCTTGACATGTTCCATGTTGGGCTAGTCCTCTCCAATGGTTGAGTATCACCCTACTAGCTTCCAGGGAGTGCTTGCCCTATAGAAGTCGGTGACTGTCCGGGCAGGCTTCTTCGAAAGGGCAGTCAGCCATAAATAACTCCTCCACCACGTTCCAGACCAAACTTCTTCATCCAACACCAGCTAACTTGGCTTCCATCACTATCCACCCATATCTCTTTGCTTCTTCAAATATCCAAACGGCCTATCCATCTGCTGTACTCCGAACCCCTGGGTCTTGAGTCTCTGCGCCTTACCAGACCTCACTACTTCGAGCCAGGCACCGAGGTGAGCTCTTCAAAGTCTCTACACTGGGTTCTCGTCTCTACTCTCGGCCCCAAATTCGAGTGTGAACTCTGATTCATGTTGACCAGACTCAGTTCAGGTTGTCAAGAGCAGAGCTCTGACTCTCACTTCTCGCTTCCTTATCTTCCTTGTGCTTTGGCCGTACTCCGCCTGAAGCAGGCACTTGGCACAAGCAACATGGCTGCTTCACGTCAGGCGGGCCAATTCGCCCCAATGTCGGCTCAGTCTCACCTCAGTCCTTTGAACCCGCAAGCCCACAGCTTTTCCTTCGGCGCGGATTTTGACCGTGCCAGCTCCAAGGCTCTTGTCCGTTATGACGACGTCGACGACCAGAATTGTGATCAAAATCTTCCCCACCAACTTCGAAACCTGGCAGTGACATACGGAGACGAGATTCTCTCACTTCGCAAGGATGTGGAGAGGTTGAAGCAGGGCGGCTGGATGGTTACGTTTGGCAACCAGCAATTCTCAAGTCTCGATTCTTCAGAGTTGGAGGCTACCAGGAAGCGACTTGAGAGGACTCACAAGTCTATCAATGCTCCCATGTACACCGATGACCTCCCAAGCTCACTTGTGAACGCGATTGAGGCTGCTCCTCAGGAAGAGCGCGAAGCCTCGGGTCCTTCCGGATTGGCATTGTCGAAATTCAGCCCTCAGAACACAGCTGCTGGAGACAAGGATCGCAGGTCGCCCATCACACCCTCGGGAGGATTGCGTCTGTCCCGCTACGCGCCCAAGGCACCCGTCACATCCGACAAAATCACCCGGCCTGTTAGCGGAAACTCGCAGACGAATGCTCCATCGAACAGCGTCAAGTCCACCAGCAAGCCCCAAGCGAGCCAGCTCAACGGCACTCAGGCCGGTGCCATCAATTCTGATGGCACGCGGAGCCCTCAGACCAAGTCCAACGTTGTCAACATCCAAGCCACCAAGACAGAGAAGCCTTTGCCCAAGGGCGTCAAGTTCGAGGATGGAGCGACTAAGGAGCCCACCAGCGTTGAGCACGGTACTGAGACCCCTCATACTACGCTCAACAATGACAGAACCCAGGCGACTAAGGCTGAAGCGCCTTTGCAAAACAGCATCAAGCTCGACAAAGGAGCGTCCAAGGCACCCGAAAGCAACCGGAACGATACTCAAACTCCTCAGCCCACGTCCAACGCTGTCAAGTCCGAGATTACCAAGGCCGCGGCGCCTTTGCCACAGAACGTCGATGTCGACTGCGGAGCGACCAAGGAGCCTGAAAGCAGCCAGCACGAGCATCCCGACACGGCAGTTCCAACGACCGAAGACCCTTCCGCAGCCTTCATCGAGAGTTATTCCAACTGGCAGCCGCTTGGAGTGCGCCAGCTCGCGCCCCTCGGCCTCGAGCACCTGCAAGGTATTCCCGCCGCAAAGGACACCATCACCTTCTCGTGGGACTTCATCCGCGACCTTTTCGGCGGCAAGCAGTGGTCTCCCGGCTTCTACTACAAGGAGACGAAAGCTGGAAGCAGTCTTCTGCCTTCTCGCTCGTACTACATCCTCGACGCTTCGCTCGATCCGTACCTCCCAAAGCAACCAGGCATGCACGGTGCCAAATTGACGCCGTACTTCAACCCAGAGAACCCCGAGGACGTCGACGGCGACGACGGCGCCAAAGCCTTCGAGCGCGTGCCCCTCTTCATCGCCGCCTCTCCTCCCGCTGCCAACACATCCAACAAGCCAGAAGAGCGCCGCAGCAAGCAGTACCGCTACTTCGGTATGTACAGCCAGCCGCGCTACAGCGACAAGCTCGACTACGACCGCATGATGGAAGCCGTCCCCTACCACGTGAAGATGCACTGGGCGACGGTGCTGGCGGATCCGTCGCGCCCGGCGTGGGTCAGCACCTTGCTCAAGGCACACGTCGGCGACGATGCGAAGCCCGAGTACGACGGCCCTGTGCCCGACGGCACCGCCGGCGGCTGCGACTACACAGGCGAATTCAAATCCGAAATCCAACGCTGGGTCGGCGAATTCAGGGCCTGGAGCAAGCGCGCGTCGAAGCACGTTAGTCGGCTGTCCAAGGAGGCCGTCCTGCAGGCGTTTGAGCGCGAGGACACGGCTGCGCCGCCCGGTCTGCGCCTGTGGTGGGAGTATCTGGCGTGCGACGCGTATGACGCTGGCTTCTATGGTATGCTCGTCCATGAGCAGGTCCGGTATGAGCGCAGGCGTTCGGGAGACCCGCGGTTCAAGCAGCCTTCGTTTGAGCGCTCTGCGTTGATCTGAGTGAGGCGGGAGTTTCCGACAACTTGGGTGCGGAGATGTGGCGGATTTTGCTTTCTTGAGGTGCTCTTTGCGACGGCTTACGACGGTTCTCGATGGTCTTTCTGGTGCGTTGCGATTTACTTGGAATTTCTGGTCCACATTTTCTGAGCCGCACTGCATTTACGGCGCGGCTGAAAAGCGGGGTGGCACTTCATTTGGTTGATTTGCAAATGGGTCAGCTGGTTGGTCGATGGGTTCATGAGTTTGCTTTCTTGGAGCGAAAAAAAAAGGGGGTCGACGTTGGTATTGGACTGACAGAGTGGTATCTATTTGGATCGAGGAGCGGCATCTGGGAGCATTCAAACCATGGAAAAGCAGGAAATCGAGACTATATACAAATGGACATTGAAAACACAATCAATCAGATGAATCAGGATAGCCCGCAGTTCTTCAAATCAGCCATCACCGGCCCACCTCTCTACAAAAGCGCGCCCCTCCTTACTCCCCGCCAGATCCATTCGCTCGCCCAATCCAGGCATGAAGCTACTCATGTCGCCGATGCCTACCTCCAGCCCCTCAATGCCCCTCTCCACGACGCGATTGCCAAGCGACAAGTCCTTGAATTCGGAGTTGGCCAGCAGCGCGCCGAGCAGCTCCTGCACCTCGAGATTGCCATTGCCGACGGCCTCGCCAATGCTCTTGACGACGGCAGCCTGCGTGGCCGACTGGTGCAGCAGCAGGCGGTTCTGGCGCTCGAGGGTCGACTCAGCGAGCGATTGTCGGGCCTGCGCGGGCGATTTCTGGCTTTTCGTGGGGATTGTCATGTCTAGGTGGCGCAGCAGCTCCTGGGTGGCTTTGGAGAGCTCGACGACGCGCGTAGCCGTGTCTTTGCCGCGACTCTTGGACGGTGAGGACGAAGCTGGTCGCGGCGGCGGCGAGGCTGCGGATCGCGCGGTAGCGACGTAGAGGTCGGATATCTCGGTGAGAGTGGCGTGGAACGCGCGTAGGTCCGTGGCGTGCGTGCAGAGGTGCGAGAGCCGGTGGGTCATGTATTCCACGGTAGACAGAATGTAGTCGAGCCAGCGCTGCTGCAGCCGCTGCTGTTGCGTTTGGCTCTGTTCAATCGTCGCGCTGATGGGGCCGCGGAACTCGTGCTCAACGCTCATTTCCGCCACTGATTGAATTTCGGCGTGCAGCGTCTCGAGCTCTTCCTTGAGCGCTTCCTTTTCTGCCTGTGCCTCTTCCACTGGCCGATCGGGGAAATTCTTTCGCGACGCGCTGCGCAGCCGCTCTTGGAAAATGCGATCCACGCGCGTGCGGATGCTGGCGCATCGGAAGGAGACAAGCGTGTTGCTAAGCTGCTCCACCTCCTTTTTCTCTGAACTGCCGTTGGTGGCCCCATCTAATTTCTTGGACAGCTCGCTGAGCGCTCCAAATTTGCAGTCGTCCGAAACCAGTCGTTCACTGGCCAAAGAGGAAACGGAGAGAGCGCTCGCCTTGGACTGCTTCGAAAACGAAGTGACGCGTTCGGTGATAGCATCTGTCAGCCCTTCTATGGCGAAGTCTACTTGCGCCTTTTCGGCCGCATATTTTTGCTTGCGTTCTTCTACGCGACGGCGGAGCTCCATTCCTGGCTCAGCTTCTTGCCTTTGCAATTCGCGCAGAGCGTCCATCTGCGCTTCCAGGGTCCTCGTCTGGTGCTGGATGTTTGCCGTGGACGACTCCAAAGCGGCGATTGCAGCCCTCAAATCATCATCCAAAATGGGTTGTACATTCTTTACGTCATTTTTGTTCCTCAATGATGGATCCTTTTCACACAGCTTTTCATATCTGTCCAAGGCATCAGGACACGTGACTGAATTTTGAAAAGAAGCCGAGTGTGCCAGATACGTACAGGTCAAGTTCTTCCTTGCTCAGCAGAGTATTTTGCTGGAGATACTGGTCCACCCAAGCAACGGCATCATCACGAGTCTTGACAGACTCAAAAGCCCATTGCACGTCGTCTCGCGTTAGTGGGATACGTCGTTCGCGCAGGACGGAGAGGAGATGGTTGAGCGTTTCAGAGTCAGCCATGACGAGGGTCAGGTCGGCTTCTTTCGCTCGAGAAGGATTCTGGAAGGATTGGGGCTAGCTGCACAGCAGCGATTCGTAACGAGCGGTGGTTCTCAGCGTTGTTGTTGTCGGGCAGATGCAGCCGACCGGACGTGAGCTGGTCGGCGTCAATCGGCGACGGGCCGTAGCTCGGCCCGATGGTCGACCGAATTAGTTGCGACGCGTCAACGCGTCTCTCGCGTCTATCTTCAATTCCAAAACGCCTCTCTGCCACCACCACATCTCGACGTACCTCGTCACCAAAGCCATCTTGCAGACGACAAATCCAGCATCATGCAACTCCCTGCCGGTGCTAACCGCGACGCTCCTGCGCCCACTCGCCACGAAGAATACCAGTACCTCGACCTCATCCGCCAAATTCTGGCGCATGGCGAACACCGCCCCGACCGCACCGGCACAGGAACATATTCGCTCTTTGCACCACCACAACTGCGCTTCTCGCTATCCAAACCAGCAGACGACCCCTCAGCACCGCCCGTCCCAATCCTACCGCTCCTCACAACCAAGCGCGTCTTCCTTCGCGCCGTCATCGCCGAGCTGCTCTGGTTCATCTCGGGCAGCACATCATCCAAGCCGCTGACAGACGCGGGGATCAAGATCTGGGACGGCAACGGGTCGCGGGCGTTCCTGGACAGCGTGGGGCTGGGCCACCGCGAGGAGGGCGACCTGGGCCCCGTGTACGGGTTCCAGTGGCGGCACTTTGGCGCCGACTACGTCGACTGCCACGCCGACTACACAGGACAGGGCGTCGACCAGCTGGCCGACGTCATCGACAAGCTGCGCCACAAGCCCTTTGACCGGCGCATCATCATGAGCGCGTGGAACCCGGCCGACCTCAAGAAGATGGCCCTGCCGCCGTGCCACATGTTTGCGCAATTCTACGTCAGCCTCCCCGCCGCCCGGCGCGGCGTGAATGGCGTTGCGGATAACAAGGACGCAGAGCAGCAGAAGGGCGTCTTGCACACGCTGCTGTACCAGCGCTCCTGCGACATGGGCCTCGGCGTGCCCTTCAACATTGCCAGCTACGCCCTGCTCACCCACATGCTGGCGCACGTCTGCGACCTGGTGCCCGGCTCGCTGACGCACACCATGGGCGACGCGCACGTCTACCTCGACCATGTCGACGCGCTTCAGCAGCAGCTCGAGCGCGAACCCCGCGACTTCCCACTGCTCGCCATCAATCGTGAAAAGGGCGGCAGCATTGACGGCTGGCAGGTGTCGGATTTTGAGGTCAAGGGATATGATCCGCACAAGTCGATCGCGATGAAGATGTCGGTGTAGAAACTTTTTCTTTGTTTTGGCTTGGTTGGTTGACTGGGTAGAGGGGCTCTTCTTTTGCATGGTTTTGGCGTTGCGGAGATATACTACACATCAGATGCTCGCATTGTACACACATCTTCTATTGCGAGAATACACAGACACGTCCAGGGAGCATTCATACACTTCCAGAGTTGCGCTACATAGAGAGCTGTCGCCATCGCACTAGGTACCTACTTAAGTAGGTACTCCCTTGCCCTCGATGACGCAATCAAAATTCAACGTTTCTTCAGTCGAGAAGCGGTTTAAATTGCTTTTCGTATCTTGCGAGTGTGAGGAGACAGCATCGGGACTCTTCGTCGCGGATGAAATAACGATGGGTATGGGGCAATCGAGAATGGAGTTCGGAGCAAGTATCTGTATACGTAGCTATTTGTATGTCTGTAGACAGCGTATATGTATGCTCATGCATGTACCTATACAACGATCCATCTCATCCCCCCCTCTCATCCGCCCGCATCCACCCTCTCCTCAAATCTTCCCCCTCCGCCACTCCCTCCCCGCAACCCGCAACCCCTCCTCCCCATCAACAAGCACACACCACCCCTCGCCCCGCCTCCCCCATCTATTCCCAAGCAACGCCGCCTCGAACGGCGGGGTCCCCTTCCCATCCTCCCCTTCCCGACCCAAAACAAACGCCTCAACCGCCTCATCAAACGTGCCGGGCTGCAACCACACCGCCCTTACCCCGACCTCCTTCGCCTCCCTCAGCAGCGCCAGCGTCGCTTGCGGCGGCGTCACGATGCTGAGCCCCGTTTCGGCGGGCGCGGGGAGCGCGGCGGGAGAAGGGAGGGTGGCGTGTTCGGTTTTGTTGGCGGTGATGGAGGCGGCGCGCGGGTTGAGCGGGGTTACGGGGAGGGAATGCGTCAGGTACCATGAGAAAACTGTCGGTGGTGGTGTTAGTTGTGTGTGTGTGTGTGTGTGTGTGTGTGTGTGTGTGTGTGTGTGTGTGTGTGTGGATGTGGGGAAGGAGGGGGTTGGGAACGGGAGGGGAAGGAGGATGGGGGGAGACACACTCTTGTGCCCGAATTTCGTCGGGTCGGAACTCGCGCCTGCGACGGCGAAGCGCGGCGAAGAGAAGAAGGTTTTTAGTGCTTTTGTTGCGGCGGCGTCCATGGTGGTGTTTTGTTTTACTTTGTGTGGTGAGGTAGGGTTTAGCTGGCTGGATGCACGTGTCTCCTTCTTTCTTTCTCTTTCTTTCTCTCTGTCTCCTATTTGCGTACGTGTGTGTGGAGATGTCGCAATAGCAGTGGAGCCTTCGGTCCTGTTGCGCAGCGTCTTCTTCGTCGTCTTCGTCTTTGTCGTCGTCGTTGTCGTCGTCGTTGTCGTCGCAGTGACGTCGGCGTCGGCGTTCGGCCAAGCTACGCTAAAATAGTTGCCGCAAATCCGTCCAGCATGCGAACAGCGCTCCCCTCTGGTCCGGGGGGTGCTAGGGTAAGCTAAGCTAGCGCCCGGCAGCCATCCGTCCGTCCGTCCGTGGTTCGGTCTGTGCCATCGGTGACGAGGGGCTCCAGGGATGGCCCTGGTTCATGGTCGACGACGGCGCTTAGAGGCTATATGCCTGGTGATGGTGTTGATGAATGGATGGATGGATGGATGGATGGGTGTGCTGCGTGGTTGATAGTGGATAGGGAGGGGTCCTGTCTGTCTATCTGTCTGCTACTTACAATGTGTATGGACGGAGAGATCTGGTTTCCGTGGCTTGACTTGGAGTGCTGCGTGTGGATGAGCAAGAAGACGACAGGTCACTCACGTTACGATACTATCTGAGGACTCAGCCTCTCTCAGAGAACTAGGGAAACAACAACTTGTGGTAATCCTTCCCACTCCTCCCCACCCCACCCCAATCCAATCCAAACGGTTCATCAATCCGCTCCTCACACTCATCTTTTTCCCTCGCCCTCACCTTTTGCTCCCCTCCCCTTCCAGTCCTCTCATCCTCCAGTGCGTCAAAATGAGGGGTGAGCGACAAATTGAAAGCGTCCATAGCCCTGTCACATTGCATTGCGTCGCACAGTATAGAGAATGAAAAAATTACGTAGCTCACTCCAACCGAATTACCTCGGCGAAAGGGAAAGTATCCGGATAGTACGTGTGGGACGGGTTCGGGGAAAAGGGAAGGAAGGCCAAGGAGGGCCGACAAAGTTCTGTGTTGATGCAAGGGCGGCGTGTGCGCATGGACGCGACGGGGGCGGATGGACGGGAGGGAATACGCGCGCGCGTGAGCGGTGGGAAGGGAGGGAGGCAGGCATTCGATGGCAGTGAATGAGCGGTCGGGCTGGAAACTTCAGATAAGCTCGGGAGGGGGGAGAAGTTGTGTATTCATGGTATGTGGTATTTATGATTGGATTAACTGCGTGGATACGTCTAGAGATTGAGAGAGAGAAGGAAGGAAGAAGGCGTTGCAAGGCGGGAAAAGAGAGAGAAGGGAGAGATAAGATTAGAACATCTAGACGCCGGCAGATGATGATGTTGTAACTAGCGTAGCGTGGTCGATCGTATGACGAGAAAATGATGTGAATCAATACTTTTGTAGTGGTGGATGACAATGATTGATGACAACAAGCCAAGGAAAGAAGGAAGGACATGTATGTGGATGAGATGCAGGCGGATATTCAACGGAGCAAGGGAAGCAGGCAGACCGACAAAAGAAAAGAGACTATCAGAGAAGGCAGGACAGGAGATGAGAGATGGAGATAGCACCCCACCGCCCTAGCGCTATGCGATGCGACGCGACGCGACGCGATGCTGCAAGCAACGTGAGATGTCGATTGCAAAGCAGACGCAGCGATCGATGGATGCAGTGGAGCAGGCAGCATGGTAGGTAGTAGCGGTGAGAGAGAGAGAAGGATGCGTAGTATGAGGTGATAAAGTAAGTTGGTAGATGCATGCAGCAAGTCCGCCCACCAAACCCCCAGCTCAGTCCAACACCCAAGGAGAGAGAAAGAGGAAAAAGAGGTAGAGAAGCGAGGAGAGGAGTAAAAAAAAAAATTTCAAAAAAAAAAAAAAGAGCGGAGATAGATATGTAGCCTGAGCTGTTGCATCTCTCGATCTATCCACCATCATCCATACATCAAACCTGGCACCAACTAATGGAAGCTCCTCAGCTCCTGCTGCGGCGGAATGGACAGGTCGGCGATATCGGCACAAGGGAGAGACGGAAATGTACGAGAGACCATCCGGCTGTCTGCGAGTGGCAAACCCCGTCAGGTCACCACTCCACCATACACCTGAGTTAATTGACTGGTTGCCTGGTTGTCGTGCGAGAGTCTATGCGGTCGGTGAATGGTGCGTGAGAGATGAACCCAGGAGAAGGATGGCAGTTGCAGAAACGACAGGACCAGGATCGCCACGGCAGCCGATTGGTCGGGGAACATGAGATTTGGCTTCCCATCCACGGCATGTCCGATGGAAGGGGAGTGAGTGAGGGAGGGGTTGGCAGCAGGAGTAGGAGTATGCAACTCCACCAGCACCCAAGACGCAACCCCTCCCCTCACTCCCTCTTGTGGCGGCTCTACCAGGACGGCTCGGCCTTGAGGGCCTGTTGATGCTGCTGTTGCTGAAACAGCCCTTGAAGAGCGTGCGCTTGGGGAATCATCCCCTTCTCCAGCTTCTGGAGCATGTTGAGGGCCGCATCATCCTTGGCCTTGTCGACATACTTGCCGTCGTACCAATAGGTCGCCTCTGCGAAGTGGTGGGGCCCAATGTAGACGGTGCAGGACCAGGCGGTGCGGCCTCCTGTCACAACCAGAGTCGTCAGCTACCACGTAGATTCCAATCTCGATACGATGTGCGGGTTTTGGGTGCGAATGGTGAGAGTTGCGGTGTGATCCATGTATTGGACACTTGCCCTTTTGGGTCCGCGTCTGGGATGTGGGAATGGGTGATCCGGGGAAGCAAGGGGGAGACCCATTGCACTGGGTGAGATGGTCCCGGGGGCGAGGGAGGGATGGCAGATCTGACAGGGAAAAGAGGATGAAAAGAAAAAAACAAGCAGCGTTGCCCGTTACGTCATGGGACGTACCTCGGCGATCAGAGTACTCCTTGTAGATGGGAGGGGGCAATTGCGAAAGCCGGCATTGCTCTACGCAGTGGGGTGAGCATTGGACTCGTAGTGGGGACCAAGTGGGCTAGCCTACCCTGGAGCTTCTCTTGCCACGGGATGCGTTGGGCAGACATGTCTGATGGACTGGAGCTGTGGGGGTGGGAGTGGAGCAAAAGAACGACAGACGAGAGAGCGAGCGGACAAGTGGTTGACTGTTGGAATGCTGTGAGCAGTTCACTGCAGAAGCTTGTTTGAAGGAATGAAGCACGACGTAGTCCAGCGTACTTATAGCAAAGGCAGGGAGGCAGCGAGGATGACAAAGTCCGTAGGGCTATTCCAGAAGACGAGCAAAAAATGAAG
The DNA here is from genome assembly GCF_038021145.1 of Phyllosticta citriasiana. Taxonomy (NCBI): domain Eukaryota; kingdom Fungi; phylum Ascomycota; class Dothideomycetes; order Botryosphaeriales; family Phyllostictaceae; genus Phyllosticta; species Phyllosticta citriasiana. Next base: position 1,295,676 of record NW_027117286.1, on the reverse strand, counting down.
CAAAGCAAGTTGGCAGCCGAGCCGGGGCAGCAGCAGCAGCAGTCATGAGACGGTGTGTGGGTGGTTCAACAACCATGCTGGGCCCCGACGGGTGGGCGGCGCGCGACATTGTTGACTTGGCTGCTATCCATTGATTTGAGCTGCCGGCGGTTGCATCATGGCCGTCTTGTGTTTGATTTGGAAGGGGGAAGCATTGGAGAGACCCGGGGGCGCGGGAGTGGGTGGAGCGGGCCGTGGCCTGGTGATGATGATGAGACTGGACATTTCCCTTCTCTTGCCCTGCCAACGCAGCTGACGCAACCCAGACGAGGCTAGACGGGAAGCCACTTTTTTTTTTTTTTTTTTTTTTTTTCTTTTACGTCTTTCAAATGTCGGTTTGCTCTTTGCACCCACCCTGTCGTGCCGCTACACATGGGCCGCTTACTGCCGCGTGGACGCGTCCATCTGGAGAAGCTTAGCCTCACCACTCAGCAAGGAGCGGGCGACGAGGCCAGGAGATGCGGGTGTGAGTTGGCTGCCTCGACGTGTATTAGCCACGGCGACGTGTTCGTCTGGCAAGTAAAAAAAGGGAGGGAGTGCATCCAGGATCAGCGCGTCCTCCGCTGACACTTGGCCGGTGGAGCTGTGAGTCTGATGAGCCGCATGGCGGTTATGTGAGCATCAAGGGCGGGTACCTACGCATCGACGTTGACCTGACAAGTTGGACAGACATGGGGATGCTGGTCACAGTTTGTGCGGGACGGACGGGCGGGCGGCGGGTGGCTTCTCCGCTCGCGATACGGACCACGGCTTGGCCCTGGACCGGCTCATCGCGCCGGTGCTGCCTTCAACGGCTGGAAAAAAGAACACTGTGAAAATCTCACGACAAAAACGAAGCCCGTCGTCCAAAAATCCGTCGGCTCGTCATGCTCATTGATTCGTAGATGGTCGTGCCTGTCCCACTCTGGGTCCCTCATTTCGACCCGAGAGAAAGGGGGGGGGGGGAGAGAGAGAGAGAGAGAGAGAGAGAGAGAGAGAAAAAGAAAAAAAGAAAAAGAAAAAGAAAAGAAAAACATCTCCCATGCAAATTGCTGCCGCCCCCTTAGCTGAGCGCAAACAACCCAATTCCCAATTACCGGTTCCCAGAGTCCGATCCTGTGCTCCACACCGCTAAATGCAAATCACAAACCTGTCCCAAAAATGCCCGATGCGACGACACCCTCCAGTATACAAAACGGGACGGTGCAGCGCTGCCGTGAGGCGGTGTAGGGGTGGCTCGTCGGTTGCGTGAGCCGGACGCGACGAGCCCGCCGCCACTGGCCGATGAGTCTATCAACAATGAAACCACGCAATATCGTTTTGTGCAAGAAGTAGATGCAGAAATCCGCAAGGGTCCGCCAAATACATCACTTGACAGGTCCAACGGTTACGCCGCCACCGACGCCCGCCGCAGAGGCTTCAGCCCCCGACCCGACGAACCGCGCGTGGTACGGTGGAAGACTTCGTCAATGAGCCTCTTTGGGCCAACGTAGTCCATATTAAGCCGGAACGGCCCACCCTTGAGCGGGACATGGAGCCGAGTCGACTGTTTCGAGTGAAAGTGGTTCTTGATGCTGTCGTCCACAAGCGTCATCAGCCCAGTCGCCACCACGACACTGTTTACCGCGTTAGCAACAACCTGCATACGGGGCCTCTCGGAAAGTTGCACTTACTCGGCCAAGTCAGACACACCGCCGGTCACGGAGCCGTCGCTGAGCCACATGGAGCACGGCGGAATCCAGCCGCCCTTGGCAGCCTCCTCTCTGGCCTGCGAGGTGGTCAGAGGGACGGGGACAATGTGGGCAAGCGCCTGGTCGGAGCCGCCACGCAAGAGGTGGTATGATAACTCGCAAAAGTCGCCGTCTCGCTTCATGACGCGCTTCCACGAATAGTTGACGCCCCAGTACTCGAACTCGTATCTCTTGTTTGAGGCGCTGCCGCGCCGCTTAATGTCGACATGGGCGTAGTTTGAGAATTCAAGCTTCATGGTGTTGGTTGGGATGACCTGGGCTCGCTTGGGCTGGACGGCAGATTTCGAGTTTGGGTCCTCCTTGTCGGCGCTAATGGAACCATAGCCAGAGTCTTGGCGCTTGAGACTGACAGTGGCCGAGTTGTTGCGCTCCGGCTTGTGGCGAAAGGTTGCAATGGCGCTGCTAAAAGATCGTTGCAGGGCAGGTCGCTCCGAGGGCGGCTTTTGGTACTTTCGTATCGAGTGGCACACTTCGCGACCAGAGTCTCTGCAGTAGCGGCGCAGGGAAAAGTCGCGGTTCTTGAGGTCGTGCATGCGGAGGTGGAAGAGGGTCACGAGTTGCTTGGAGTGTCGCGTCTCGACCCGAGTGTCGATGCGCAGGTTCATGTTGCCGTCCAAGGTGGTGTCGTCGTGGCGTATGCATAGTCTATTGGGCGAGGGAAAGAGTTCTGCGAAGTCCTTTGGTGTTGCCGGGATGGCGTCACACGGGCTGACCTCTTGCCGGCACTCGGGGACCTCGTATGGCGGATAGTCGTCGTCTTCTAGGATTTCTTGGTCTTCGTCGTCTTCTTCTTCTTCTTCTTCTTCGTCGTCGTCGGTGGAGGCATAAGTTTCGACCGAAGCGCGAGCGTCGGCATGCTGGTGGTTCTCGACGCGTGGGTAGCAAGTGCGATGGTGATGGATTTCCGGGCGGGCGTCCCGGTCGTGAGTCTGCGGGGTCGGAGGCGTTTGGCGGCGGGATCTGTAGGAGCCATCGCTCAGGCTCTCATGGCTGCGTTCGCTGCTGACGAGCGAGTCGACGTCTCTCCAGTGGATGTTTGTTTCAGGCATGGCTTTGAAGGAGGTTGGTTGAGGAGACGATGCTAGGTGGGAAATGGGGACAGAGGTAGGGACATGCGGGCAGGTGATGTGATGAAATATTGGAGGCGATGGAAGGGTTCTGGTGGCGGAGCAGGCAGCTGCTTATTTGAGTAACTTGTGGAAGCGAAGGCTGACTGACGAGTTCGCGGTGCATGCAGATGGGGTGGTTGGGTTCAAGCAAGAGAAGCGATGGGAGTTATAGGACGGCCCGTGGATCCAAAAGGGCGACGACGCTCCTTCGATTGTCCGATCTTGGGCCCTTGGCAGCAGCCCTGACCGGCCAATCCAACACCTTGCAGCAGCAATAATCTGACAAGACGTTCGCAGCCGGCGACAGAGTTTGCTCCATCCATCCATCCATCCAGCCAGCCAGCCAGCCATTCGACATGTTTTCCTACCATACAGTACAGTGGTCTGGTCCGCAACGGAGGCTGGTCCATGGTTCTCGCCGCGGGTGCCGGTGCCGGTGCCGGTGCCGCAGCCGCAGCCGTAGTTGGGTGGGTTGGCGCATGCCCGCCTCCACTCCCCCACGTGCCCCCCTCCACTGCGTCTCCATCACGCGATGGCCCCCCCTGTGTGTGGGCTGTGGGCTGTGGGCTGTGGGCTGTGGGCTGTAGGCTGCGAGTGGGTTCTCTCCACCATGAAGCTACCGCCGGCCAAGTCACCGACGACTTCCATTTCTTTCGTCTCGTCTCGTCTCGTCTCGTCTCGTCTCGTCCCGTCCGTCCCTCCTCTAGGATAAGAATACCTGCCAGCATCTTGCCGACCCAGATCGCGCATGACAGGAATGCTACCTGCCAGCGAGCGATAAGCTGACTCGGCCCTCCTCTCGCCCCTCGCAAATCACACCCATGTCCAATAGGCGTCCGAGACGTGGTTGCACTTCGTCTTTGTTCCCCTCCAGCGTCTTCAGTGCCGCTTCCGCTGCCAATCATCCGTCGTCGTTCCCGCACCCCGACTCCCTGTTCTCCGCCCTGATTGGCCGCCGCCGCCTTCGTCCACCACCACTGTGTCGCAAACTTCTGCATTGCCATAAAACAACTTCTCCGCTGCTGCATCGTCTCCGTTCCCGCTGTTTCGCTGACGCTCGCTAGTTTCCCAGCTCACGGGTAATACGGGTCACATCAACGTGGAAACCCTGTCCTTCTTTTCTTCTTCTCCTGTCAAAACTCTGTCTTTGCTTCTTTGCACGAAGAGTTTTCGCGGTCTAGCCTTGTGTCTTTTTTTCCTCGTGCTTCAGTTTCTGCCGACGAACCTACCAGGCGCACTTTCCGATGTGCGCACCCCGAAGAAACACGACCAGAGTGCCACAAGCTTGTCCCTCGTCCTCGAGACGTCTCACCAAGCGTCAACTGACCCGTTTTTCCCTTGGCCCCTCTTCGGACCCTGGACGGGCCGCCCACCCTCAACACCAACCGGTACAACGGTCTCCTCAGGGCATTTGTCTACGCTCGGTAGTGACAAGCATCGGTCGACGCGCACATTGCTGCTGCATATTGAGGCGCAGCGCCAAACTAATCACCTCGCTCTGATCTCCCAAGGCCTTTGCAGAGCCCCGCTGCAACCGGAATCCCACTCGATTGCCCACTGCTCGATCTAGGCGGCATGCGGCATTCGTTGCCATGGTTTCAATTTCTCCTCTCCGCGTAACCACGCATTGACCAGATTCGTCCTTTTGGGCCAGTCTGGCTGGCTCGCTGGGTTGCGGTGTTTGTTGCGTCCTGCTTAATCTTGGCGCCTCTGGTGGTTGGTGCAACAACATCATCGTGCATCCCACCCACCTCACGGCTCAAGTTGCCCTCGGGCTCACTCGCTCTTTCACCACGGTCGCAGTCACCCCAGGTGTCGCGCGAGAGCCGACACTCGAAATGTGAGCGCTCACCGAGACCACCGAATTGAATGACGTTGCCATGATCCAAGCACACGTCTTGCTTTCGAGACACTTGCTGCTTGTCAACCACCAGATCCATCCACCCAGCTCTTCCCCCTCTTCGTGTGTAGGACTTGTCCTCCCCGCTGCCATTCGACCGCAAAAATGAGCCGGCCAGGCCTCCTCCACCCACCGTCCCTGCCTTCTGACAGGCTGTTGAGCCTCAATCGCTCCACCAACCGGATCTCGAACCCCTTGGCCACGCACGCAGCCAATTTCACACATGGTCGAGGCAGGGCGACGCTTGCTCGTTCGCGCCTCGCGGCATAGCATGGCGTGGCATGGCATGGCATGGCATACCATAGCCTCAAAAATCTCCAGGCCTCCCGCCACACCAGCAGCGGCGGCGGCGGCGGCGGCGGCGGCAGCAGCGGTAATCAACGGCTTTACTGCGCTGGTCAGTCTGTATGGTCAGTTGTCGAGAGCGGCGGTCTACACCAAACGCGCCTTTCAAGGCTGGCTGCGAGGCTACCTGTCTTTCGCAATGACGAAGCAGCCGCCATCATTATTTGAAGACACTATGACTATCCCTCCTTCTCTTCTGGCTTTTTCTTGTCCACTCCAGTCCGCTTCTGCCCCGCCTCACTCGCAAATCGCTGTCACTGTCACTGTTACGGTGCCATCCGCCGGCTCTTCATCGTCATTATTTCTCCGTGCGGCTCTACTCTCTATCTGTTGCTGCTCGTTCGTTTGTCGCCTTGAAGATGGAGATCATCCAGGCGTGGGAATCAAGGTAAGACAAGCTGAGGCAAAGCAGCGTCTCTTAGCTCGTTGGCCCTCATTCTCTCCCTCCCTTCTCTCTTTCGTCCTCGTCTTCGCCACTACCCACATTCGTACACCAACGATCCAACGCCACGCCTCACCCTGTCCATCTGTCGACGCCCCACGTTTCTTCATCCCGGTCAGTGTCAGTCCCCCATCCAGTCCAGACTCGACTCGATCTACGCCTCGTTCTGACCGGCTGACTGGCTGGCTGGCAGTTGGGCGTCCGTACGGCCTTCTGCGCCTCACCTGGCCTGTTCCTTTCGTCACTCAATTAGCACCGATCTAATGAGTCAGCGTGAATTTGCTTTTCCCTTTTTTCTTTCTCTTTTCTCTTCCGCCTTCTATCTAGCCAGCCTCTTTCCACTTTCCCATCCCATCCGCCACCACCACCGCCGCCGCCGCCGCCGTCGCCGCTGCAGCCGCAGCCGCCACGTCCGTTTACCGAGCTTCCCATCGCGTCACCGTGGGCGGCGCGGTACGGCGCGGCGTTGCGTTGTGAGGCGCACGCAGCTTCTTGGTGATTCATCAGCCTGGGCTGAGCTGGGCTGGCTGGCTCTTCTCGGTGGCCGGTCAAGTTCGGCGGCCTATGTCTTATATGGTAAGTTAGGCGATGTACAGGTACGGTAGGTAGGCAAACCTTTCGCGTTTTGTCCTTTTACTCTTTGCTCGCTTACTCTGTCCGCGTCCTTCCCTACGCTCTTCTCTTCTTCTCTTCTCTCCTTCCCTTGAAGTTCTGCATGCGAAAGTGATACGAGAGCTACACACATACTACTATGGGTACATAATGCTCCCTCCATTCAGGAGACAAAATGAGTATCAAAGACTCCCTCCTCTGTTAGCAGACTGAAGATAACTTCATTTCATCTATTTAACAAGTGTAAACTTCTTAATTAGACGGCATAACTTTTTCCCTTTTTTTTCTTTTCTTTTCCGACAAGCAAGCGCAACTTCGAACTCCTTTGTTCATATTTCTCTTTCATGTCCTAGATTATTTGAAATGGCGTCGTATCGTGCGTCTCGTAGTGCTTCTTCTACCTGCTGAACACTAAAGCAACAGTCTTCTGATGCGATTGGGTTTTCTGGAAGAGGATCGCGGCGAAGCTGGATACATACATACCGTGGACGCTGAATTCGCGGAACATGGCATCCGGCAGCTGAATGGGCGTGGAGATGAAGATTTGGCTACAAAACTGATGATGGATCTGATGCTGGAGAATGTGGCAGCTGTAAGCGCGCTTTCCACCGCATGCCTGCATGCGCGACCCACACCAGCCTTGGAGCCTCTGAGCCTCGGAGCCTTTGTGGTGCGCGAAAGTAGGTAAGTAATTGAGTGGGTTGGGTAGTGGTAGAAGCACTCGGTGCCTTTGATATCTTTTGCTGTAGTAACCCGTCCTCCTCTCCTCTCCTCACCACCACCAACACTACCACCACCACCCCTGCACACTCCCTTCACTTACCCTTACTTCCTTCCATTCCCCTCAGCGTCCATAGGTTCCTCCTCCTAGCCCTTCGCATAAACAAACATTGGATGCAGACGGCTACACATGCAACAAACGTCATCTCACCTCAAGCACACCCATCCAAACAAACACCAAGGCGCGCCTCTCCTCTCCTCCACTCCACTCTTCGCGACAACTCCCTCCTACATCCTCCACTCTCTCTTCATATCTTCACATCTTCCATCGTTTCTCGCGTCCATAATGGCAACTAGACTGGACTGGACCGGATCCTGCGTTGCGTTGCCGCTGAACACACGACTCGACTCGCCTCGACTCGCCTCGACTCGACTCATGCACCGGGACCACTAGCTAACTAACCGATGCAAGGCCACCCATCCATGCCCCACACCGCTCGGCACACTCATGACTGACAGGCAAGCACGTGGACGAGCAAGAGAGCGACACCCCGCGGGACAGCCAAGTAAGTGGTAGCAAAAGGCCTCGAACCAACCAACCACCAACCGTCCACCCAATCAACCAAGTAAGTTCAACAAGTCAAACCTCACAAGTACTGCAGCCGGGACGCACGCGCGCTCTTTCGGTCCAACTGCGAAAAATCCCGCGGCGCAGGGCGGCTCGGTTCGTGACGAACAGGCGGGCGATAAGGGCGCGTGCGCGCGCGCGCGATAAGATACATGGAAGCTGTGATAGGTTGGCGGGGACAGCGGGGCGGCTTGGGTAAAGAGGTGGTGGTAATGATGATGATGATGATGATGATGATGATGATGATGATGTGGATGATGTGATGGCGAATTGAGTTTTGGGCGGGTTGGGTTGCGCGTTAGAGTTTACGTTGGTTGATTCGAGGTGCCGAGGACGTGAGTGAGTGAGTGAGTGAGTGAGTTGAGTGATTGTTGACTGCATTCGACTGGAGCGGATAGAGCGTGTCGTCAGTTCAACTGCTGTTGGGGCTGTACGGGTCCTTTTGTGGGTACTGTGGCTAAGGTCAGGTATGTATGTACATCGTATTCCTTCTATCTATACTTCTTGCTTCGTCTTCTTCCTCGTGTCGCTCGCGGATAGCGCTGGTTGCGACAGGACGGGAAGAGGCTGGCCGGATTGACTGGATTGGATTTGATTGGATTGAATTGATGCTGATACTGGACTGACACGACGTAGACATTGCTTGGTTGATTTGGTTGGGCTAGCGAGGTGAATGCGACGACAACGACGACGACGACGACGACAACGACGACAACGACGACAACGACGACAATGACAACTTCGAGAGATACATAGGAAGCTACCTAGGTAGTATTTGACGCCGACGGAGCGACTAAAAGAAGGGAATCTTTCTTCATCACTACATCTACGCATTATCACCATTCACCATGGGAAGCCAGCAGCAGCAGCAGCAGCAGCAGCAGCCGCTGCAAAACATACGCATCGGCGTCGACGTTGGAGGTACATATATACATACCTACATACGTGCCTACCTACCTACCTACCTACCTACCTACCTACTTTCCCCCTCCACTCCACGAGAAATACCCAGATGCTAACAAGCCCTACACACAGGCACCAACACCGACGCCGTCGCCCTCCTACCCGACGCCAACGGCAGCCCTTCGCGCGGAATCCTCGCGCACCACAAAACGCCCACGACGCCGCACGTCACCGACGGCATCGAAGCCGCTATCCGCGCCGTGCTGACAACAGGCGCCATAGTGCCGTCCTCCATCGCAACCGTGACGATCGGGACGACGCACTTCATCAACGCGGTGGTAGAGCGGGATGCGCGCCGGCTGAGGCGCGTTGGCATCGTGCGCCTGTCGCGGGCCTTCCTGCGCCAGATCCCGCCGCTCAGCGAGTGGCCGCCGGCACTCAAGGAGCTGCTGCGGGGCCCCGTCGTATATGTCGACGGAGGGCTGCATATTGACGGCAGCGAGGAGGCGGCGGTGAAGGACGAGCAGGTCGTCGCGGCGTGCGGCGAGCTCAAGGCTTCGGGCGTCGATGCCGTCGTCGTGGCCGGCATCTTCTCGCCCATCGACGAGGTGTTCCAACAGGAACGCCGCGTGGCGGCCATCGTGCGCCGCGAGCTGGGCGATTGCGTCGACGTCGTGTGTAGTGCCGATGTCAGCAACATTGGTTTCTTGGAGCGCGAGAATGCCGCCGTGCTCAACGCGAGCATCTTGAAGTATGGTCGCCGGACCGTCAAGGGCTTTCGCGAGGCCATGGACCGCCTCGGTTTGCGCTGCGGCTTGTACATCACCCAGAATGATGGCACGCTGATTGACGCGGCGGCCGCGGCGCGCATGCCCATCCGCACGTTTTCGAGCGGCGCGACCAACTCGATGCGCGGCGCCGCGTACCTTGCCGGCAAGAACTTGCTCGGCGGCAGCGCGGCCGTCGTCGTCGATGTGGGTGGCACGACGGCTGATGCGGGCGTTTTGCTGCCTTCTGGCTTCCCGCGCCAGGCGTCGGCGTTTGTGACGGTGGCCGGCGTCAAGGTCAACTACAGCATGCCGTTCCTGCACTCGATTGGGCTGGGCGGCGGATCCATTGTGCGCGACACGGACGGCAAGGTGACCGTCGGCCCGGACAGCGTGGGCCACTACATCACGACGGAAGCCAAAGTGTTTGGCGGCAAGGTCTTGACGGCGACGGACGTTGCGGTGGCGGCGAAGAAGTCCGACATTGGCGATGCGAAGCTCGTCGAGGACGTCAGTCCTGAGCTCGTCGTCAAGGCGCAGAACCGCATCAAGGTCATGCTGGAGGGCATGGTTGATCTTTGCAAGACGTCGCCGGATCCACTGCCGGTTCTCCTTGTTGGAGGTGGATCCGTTGTTGCCCCTGACAGCCTCAAGGGGGCGTCTAAAATCATCTGTCCGCCGTACCACGACGTAGCCAAGCAAGTGCTTTTTTTTCTTTTTCAGATGTTTTCTTGAATTTTCTGCGCCCATTTCTCCCACCAAGCACACGGCAGTCTGCTAACTTTTGCAGTGCCGTCGGAGCAGCAGTATCCAAAGTTGGCGGCGTTGTGGACATTATCCAAAGCACCGACCACCAGAGTCAAACGGAAGCAGCCCAAAAGGCAAAAGACATCGCCATCAAAAGAGCAACCGAGGCGGGCGCCATTCCATCGACAATCACCATCACAGAAGTCGACACGCTGCCCGTCACGTACGTGGCTAACAAGCTGCGCACAGTCGTCAAAGCCGTGGGCGACTTGGACGTTTCGCGGCAGCCGACGCCCCTGGAAGAAAAAGAGGACCTGGACGACGAAGGAGAAGAGACGACAAAGGGCTACCTGGACAAGGTGGAGGTGGAGAAGCCGGTGGACCCATTCGCTTACCGACCCGAGATCAAACTCAACCCGGAGACGGGCCACCACGAATGGATCGTGTCGGAGACGGACCTTGCCTGGCTGGCCGAAGGCTGCTACGTCCTGGGCTGTGCGGGAGGAGGGTCGCCTGCGGCCACCAAGATCCAGCTGTCGGATCAGTTGAAGGATGGATACGTGATGAAGATTGTGGACGTCTCGTCCCTTCCTCCTGACGCCAGGATCTACTGGGGCGGTCACATGGGCTCGCCGGCCGTGTCTGTCGAGCGCCTGAATGCGACAGAGTCGATTGATGCCTTTGCTGCGCTCATGGAGTACCTGAAGCACGACTCCTTTGACGCGGTTATTGCATTGGAGATAGGGGGCGCCAATGGACTGGAGCCCCTTTTGATAGGGAGCTCCAAGTACTTTAACCGGCCGACTATAGGTGGGTTGGACTTGAAAAATCTCGCGTACTACGCTGACTTTTGGAGCAGATTCGGACTTTATGGGGAGGGCTTACCCGACCTACTGGCAGACGACGCTGGCTGTCCACCAGCCGGGGTCGCTGATCCCGTGCGCCATCGACTCAGGCGACGGCAAGACGATTCTCATGAACCGGGCAACGACGGACGAGATCGTCGACCGGGCGCTGCGGGCGTCATGCTCGGAGATGGGGTCGCGTGTGGGCATGGCCGGGGCGCCAACTACGGCCGACAAGGTGAGCAAGTATTCTGTGCAAAAGACGTACTCGCTGGCGTGGAGGATCGGACGGTGCATCGCCAGGGCCGAGGCCAGCAACATGCTGAGCAAGGTGTGCGAGAGCATCGTGGATGAGGTGGGCGGGCAAGAGACGGCACGCATCCTGTTCCGGGGCAAGATTGTCAACGTCGAGAGGCGGCTGTTCAAGGGCCACAGCTACGGCATCATCACCATTGGCGGGATACCCGAGGACGAGGAGGACGCGAGCGTGGCCGACGCCATGCCAGCCATGGCCGAGGGAGGTACGATGCAGATCCCGTTCAAGAACGAGAACCTGTACTGCGAGCATGAAGTGGACGGGTCGAAGCGCACCATAGCGACGGTGCCGGACCTGATTGCGGTGCTGGACACCAGCAGCGGGCGAGCGCTGGGAGTGCCCGAGTTCAGGTATGGGCTGCGCGTGACGGTGCTGGGCATCACGGCGAGCCCGCAATGGACGTCGACAGCGGCAGGCCTAGCGATTGGGGGGCCCAAGGCGTTTGGGTACGACGTCGAGTACCGGGCGCTTGGCGTCTATGTGGAACCGCGGAGCGTGATCGAGGAGTATGGGCACAAGGAGTAAGGCGAGGCGAAGATGTTGGCGTCGACGGGCTGCGAGTTGGGGTTGTTTCGCGTGGTTGGCAAATTTTCTTTTGTTGTGCGGCGCGTGGTGGTGGTGGTGGTGGTGGTGGTGGTAGGTTTTGTTTCTGTTCAGCCGAGAGGGAGGATTCTTGACAGACTGTCGCTGTCGCTGTCACTGTCACTGTCGCTGTCGCTGTCGCTGTCACTGTCGCTGTCGCTGTCGCTGTCGCTGTCACTGTCACTGTCACTGTCACTGTCATGAGAGGCTGCATAAAGGGTTCCCGTCGCGGGCAGCCGAGGGCGATCAAACGCACTGAGTTCGCAGTGCATCATGTGGTGGTCGGTCGGTTGGGTTTCAAGGCTCTCGGGACCAGACCAAAGCTGAAACTCCAGCGCGAGTCGGCAGACGCTCACCGACTCGACTCTCTTTATACTCGCACCAAATTCCACCACCGCGGGACGGCGGCCCAACTATCGAGCCCAGAACTCTATTTGACTATTTCCATCCTGTCCGCTGCTTCATTCACCACCCTGCCCTGTCCTGCCCTGCATACCGCCATGGCGCCAAAACGATGTCCTTCCCGTCGTTACATCTGTACGCTCCAGTCCCCAATCCAGTCACTCTTCTAACATCTCCTCCCAGCCTCTGAATCCGTTTCCTCCAGCACGTCTGGCGTCGTTTCCAATTCCAATGCACGCGCATCAACCGACTCCGTCACCACCATGTTTAGCTTCTTCATCAATGCCTCGAATCCCTCCTCTGTCGACGGTGCTTCGCGTCCTCCGTCTTCGTCCAAGCATTCTCTGAGTCTAAGCCGCAAACCCTCCATCACTTCCGCATTTCGCTTCAGCAGAAAAGTTTCCACCAGCTCCACCTCGTCGTCAGCCACGACCAATTCTTCCAAGTTCTCCACCCGCAAAGACTCGGGAATCGTTGTTTCCGACAAGCCATTGCCTCCTCTGCCCTCCAAGACCTCGAAGCCGTCCGTCTCCAAGCCAAAGCCGCACGACCCCCCAAAGGCCGAGCCCCACCACCGCCGCTACCAGAGCCAGCCCCACCACCCCGTCACGGCCAAGCCCGTCACCCTGCCAAAGCCAGTCACCCTCTACGCGTGCACCTTTTGCCCTTACACGAGCTACTCCAAGAGCCATTGGCAGCTGCACGAAGAAGAGTACCACGAGCAGCCCATCCGCTGGACCTGCCCCGACGCCCGCTGCCACCGCTTCTTCTTCTCCGAGGCCAAGTACCGACGGCACCACGCAGAGACGCATGCGTGTCGGTGCTGCGCGCTGGACCGCGATGAAGAGCGACGGGACTGCGCCACGGCGGCCGCTGCCGCGCAGTTGGCCGGCTCGGGCGCCGCCCACCACAAACTCCTCAACGAGACTCCCAAGATCTGCGCCGAACACGCCATGCTGCGCGTGCACAGCAAGCGGGCGTTCGGGTGCGGCTTTTGCGTGCGGCTGCTGCGCTCTTGGGGAGACAGGTGCGAGCACGTGGCGCGGCACTACGAGCGCGGCGACGCGGGCGACGGGGTTCAAGTGGCGCCCGTGCCGGCGCCGTCGAAGCGCGCGTCCATGACGGGCGGCTCCAAGGCCGACTGGGACTTTAGCCTGCTGGTGGGCAGCCTAATGCAGCAGCGCGTGCTGGCCGCGGCGTGGGAGGCGGTGTTGACGGAGCGGCACGGGGCGGACAAGAGGGCGTGGCCGCGGATGCGGTGGGAGGGCCCCAACAACAAAGACGGCCGCGAGCTGGTGCGGCTGATGGAGCAGCACGGCATGGTCAGGGACAGGGCCCGCAGCACGGCCGAGCTGGCCTACGACCTGGGCCGCGCGGGCGCCGAAGCCGAGAGCCAACTACTGCAGAATCGAAAAGGCCGCGAGACCATGCTCAACCAGGCCACGGCGGCGTGCGGCATTGGACGATCCAAGACCGTCGTCAAGGCTTCAGAGGCGCTGCAGGAGCTCACGGGCGGCGGTGACGCGGACAAGACTTCTTCCTCCTCCACCTCATCATCATCATCATCATCATCATCATCATCATCATCATCATCAACTGTGCATCCTAGTCGCTTCTCCGCCTCGACGACGCGCCCGCGCACCGCTCCGGCTTCCAAAGACTCGCAGCTCATCAAGGGAGAACCGCTCATCCTGTCGCCGTTCGACCAGGCCGCGGCCGACTTTGCGCGCAAAGACATTGAATTGCTGACGCACGAGATTGACCGCCAGCTGACGTGCGGCGGCGCCGTCTCCCTGTTCAACGACCCTTGGGGCAGCCCGGCCTTCGCGAGCACTCCGGTGGCCGTCGAATATCGCGCTGTGTCATGAGGACCCGGTGGTGCTGGGTTGCTGGCTTTTGAGCTAGCTGCCCAGTCGTCTTAACCATCTTTCGGGTTAGCTTGGTCGTGCGTGTTGAGCGCGGACGCGCGCTTGAGGGACGTTTTCGCGCGCGGTGCGGCCTTCACTGAGCGTTGTGGTTTGTCCTTCAGGGGTAGGACATTCCAAGCCTTCTCGACCGCACGCGCCGTCCAGTCGTCTCCGCCTGACCGCAGTCATCTTCCCCCTGAGCAGACCAAGTGCTCGGGCAAGCGAGGTTTAGGGAATAGCAGAGCCCCCTCAGTCCGCTTTGACATGTCACTGCATCGCGGGCGGACTTAACGCGTCACTGCACGTGCGGGGCTTTTCTCCCTCGCTGCCCCTAGACCACCACTGAAGTTTGAACGGGAAGAGAGATCAAAGGGTCAGGTCGAACACACGGCGAAGCAGGCATCATGTGCTACACGCCCTTCCCCTGCATGGCACAAGTGCAGGGCAAAATGATGAAGAGAAGGCCAAATCGTGGGCGTAAAAGTGCTTTACAGCGTGTACTATTAGCAGGATGGGCTGGCGGATTGGTCGTGTGGGTTGGGTTGGGTTGGGTTAGGCTGAACGGAGTGGGTACGACATTGTATGCTGCGGCAGCGTCACAGACCGCCTGATTGACTGACTGACTGACTGCGCTAATTTACCATCATTCTCTATTCACTGTTCACTGTTCACTGTCCACTGGGCTCGCAATGTCTCTATCATCTCATGCCGCCCCACACCACACGCATCAGACCCGCGTTGCCTCAAAGCCAGCGAGCCAGCGAGTAAACTACTCCAAAGGCATGGACAAAAAAATCTCTATCCCACCGCCCAAACCGCTCAGTCCGTCCGTCTGTCCCTCATTCGTTCCTTCCTGAACCACACCATCCATCAATCACGACCATGACGACTCAAGCAAACATCCCAGCCTAGCCCAACCCAGCCCTACAGCCACCCTATCCCTGTCCCTTCCCTGTCCGTGTCCCTGACGCGCCGACAAACCTTCAGCCTTAGCCTTAAGCACTGCGCCGCGCTAACAATAGCACACGCAGACCGTGCGAAGAGTAAACCAAACCATCTCAAAAAAAGAAAAAGGTAAACATTGAGTTAAGTACCTACGCAAGTATCCCGGGACCATGATGCACAGACTGACAGGCAGACAGGCAGACAGACACTCGGACAGGTGACCGACTCGACTCAACTCAACTCAACTCAATTCATTTCAAAGGAAGCAAAAGCAGCCAATCATGTGGGTAGACCGCCGTGCATACAGCACAGCACGTGCCCGCCGGACGACAGCTTCGTAGGTACGGTGGAGCGGAGCGGAGCGTACATGGCGCATCTCACTCCTCATGTTCTACAGTACTGTAGATGGAGGCATTTGCTTCTTCGGTCGCAGTGCGTTGAGCCAGCTGGGCCAGGCTAGGCTCGGCCAGGCCAGGCCAGGCCAGGACAGGCCAGGCCAACCGGAACATGGCGAAATTTCCTTCCTTCTCTGCTCGCGAGCTTGTCCGAGATTAAGCTTTTCGCCTCCTCCTCCTTCTTCTTCTTCTTCTTCTTCTCCTCGGCGGTGGCGGATGGCGGCGGCGGGCGGAACCGTTGTGTCGGGACGGTAGCGGTAGCGGTAGCGGTTCCTTGCGGTGCGTCGGTCGGCCAGCCGGCAAAGTAAGATTGGTCTGTCAGTCAGTCGATCAGGGTCTGTTGGTTTTTTTTTTTTTTTTTTTTTTTTTTTTGTGGGGGACAGGGAGTAGTCAGGGAGGTGGTGGTGGTTTGAGTTAGTGACGGAAGGGAGGAGAGGCGAAGGCAGTGATTGAGTAATAAGGCGAACGGGAAAGATGATTTGACTGCTTTAAGAACTTTCACGGCAGCTATCTCAGCTACAGACTGCGTGGAAACGACCGGCCACTCGACTCGTTGCCAACGTCTTGATGATGTGGCAGAAGGCCGGTCCGACCCGCAAAATGATGAAGTTTGGAAGCCGTTGTTTTTCTGGATGACTGATGCTCCTGTCTTTGGATGCTTGATGACTGTGGTTGTGGAAGTAGTCTGAGAAAAAGAAGGAAGGGGGAGGTGGGAAGGATTGAAACGTCGCGTCGAATTCCCCCTTCCTCCACCCCCACCCCCCTTCCCTTTTGTTTCTGTAGCCAGAGCGGTGTGTTACGTACTTCCATATGTCGACGGAAAAGTAGAGGAGAATGCGATGTGTACCATGCATCACATCAAGCGATGGAAGAAAGGAAACCTGTGGTTTGGCAATGAAAGCTCGTACATGCCATAATTTATACCTAGTCGCAGATTCTGCTTGACTTTCTACACACTACAACTTAAAAGAAAAGAGTTAAGAAGAACATTGCGATACGATGTTGGGATGATTTCTCCCTGTTCCGTCGCTGTAAGCGAGATTTGTCAGGGGTCATGATGATTGAGATGGAACTTGATGGTTGTGGAATGTTCGTGCGAGAAGTGAAAGGAGGGTAAATTATGGGAAGAGAACAAATATTTGAGATAGGAAGCGAATGGAGTGCTGATAAGGTGAGTGCAGTTTTTTTATCCCTCGCGAGCGACTAACAAGCGCATCTCTTACACGCAAATAAAGAGGAAATGAAAAGAAAGTAGCGAAGCCGAATCTGTGCAATGGAGGGAAGGTGTAGAATAGGAGCGGGACAAAAGATTATGACTAGCAATCTGACAAGAGTGGACGCCTTCTCTGACAACCAAAAAGACATCCAAGACCTACCTAACTACTCAGCCCATAGTCACCATCATTGAGCCCCTAGAAGGTCTAGAATAAAATCATGGATGTGTTAAGATGTGTTCTATTCCCTCCATCGAATCAAGTGCAGCCCGAAGTTCAAGGGTTAAGCTACAAGGCAGCGCGGTCAGAAACTACAAAGTTAAGCTTCATCCACCTATCTATCGAAAATTCGAATGAACTAGCTGTCTAGTAAACCACCAGAGCCGTGGCATTAAACGTAGACGTGTAAATACGTAAGCAAGCAACTCACCATTCGTCAGCACCATGGAAATCGCCAACCGCACTCCCTTCCTCCCTCTACCTCCATCCACTCACTCACCCATCACTCCCCTCTCCTCCCCTCCCAGCCCAACCAACCCCATGCACGTACGCAACACGGCACCAGCTCAGCCAACAAACAACTCGCGCCACCCAGCAGCGCTGCAGACACACAGACAGACGGGCAAACAGGCAAGCATGCAGCACAGTGCAGTGCAGACAGAAGGCTGCAGGCAACGACAACGTGGTATCCTACCAGCTACCACGCCCACCACACCACCCACACATCTTACCGCACCGCACCGCGTCGCGCTACTGCGAGCGGCCCAGCCCAGCGCAGCCTAGCCCAGCACATCCCAAGTCCTCCCAGTGGACGAAGCCGCCACCACTCACTGCCTGCCTGCGTGTGAGTGACTGGCAGACAAGACAGTAGGGCTTGGGCTTGCATTTGGACCCAGTGACCGCTAACCACGCACACCTTCACGTATTTGATGCTTTATTGATGCTTGCTCGCTGCTTGGTGCTTGAGAGGCGGGCTCTGCGTCGGCAGTGCTGAATGCTGGGTGCTGGTGGGTGGTGGGTGGATGTAACGTCGCTCCCACTTTATTCATCTTGGAATGGGATGGGATGGGAAGCGTGGGCCGCGTGCGTGGGTGGCGTTTGCCCGCTGCGCTGCGCTGCGTGCTAATAGAGAGAGAGAGAGAGAGGCGTTCTGGGATGATAATGGAGAATAAATGATGAGACAGCAGACGACGGTGTTTGAGAAATGTGAGTTGATAGCAGGTGGAGAGATGGATGGAAAGAGTAGTTGAGAGGTTTGGGAGGGATTGAAGTGGTGCTGGAGGGTCCTGGGGTACTGTGGCTTTGACGCCGAATGATGGAAGTAGAGATGAGTGGACTTACCAGCTGGACAAGCTGGACGGGGGATTTGGCGCAATATCGAGCCATACGTCGCGAATGCAACGATAAGCCAAGTAAGAGGTTGCAGAATGTCCAATTCATCTGTCTTGACGGCGGTTCCCAGCATACGCAGATGGAAGGAAAGTTTTGTATATCAGACTCAGGAAAACAAGCACAAAGGCGTGGGGAGTATCAGATGGTCCGGTCAAAACCAACTTGTCTACCTCGTGGACAGAGACAGCAGGCACACACTTGGCCTTGCTTCATTCTCGTCACTCTACCTCGACGTAAATGGCCATGATGCTGTTGTTAGCGGTGGCGAAGCACTCGTCGTCATCTTCGACGCGATGCCACCCACCCATATCCCTCGGTTCTGGGACATGTGGCTTTGCACACGATCCATGCAGCCATATCACTCACGACATGTCCAGCATCCTAGTGCAGGTGGCCGCATACGTGGCCGGACCAGGGCGAGGAAAAAGCACCATCCTTTTCGGCGGCCGCAGCAACGCAACGCTGCGCCGAGGCGATAGCAGTTCAGATCAGCAAGGCCGGGAGCCAGCTCAGCAGCAGCAGCAGCAAACAAGAGACAGGGCGCTGCAGAGATCCTAGTTCCGGGAGGCTGGCTCGACTGATTGACAGCGTCTGCGAGGAAAAAAAAAAAAAAAAAAAAAAGCATGCAAGAGCAGGCTTGCAGAATTGTACGCAGAAACTGGTTGATGAGGCAGCAGCAGCCCATTCGGAAGACAGAAAGATCCAACACCTCGCGCAGCTGTGACGTCCGGCTGCAGAATTCAGCGGCGCTAGTTCCGCTGGACCCCCTCCTGGGGCAAGCAACCAACCAACCAACCACCCAGGCAGCCATTCGATCAATCCGAGTTCAACGCGGCTGGGGTCTGACTGATTGGCAGCTCGATGATGGGTGGCAGGCTCTTGTCCGTCTCGATGGGGGCGCCCGAGCCACTTCAGCTAGTCTTGTCCTGCCTGGCGGACGTCGAACAAGGCAACGGGGTCACGGGCGTCAGACAAGACGAGACAGCGCGCCGGCCAGATGGGTGTTGGTCAGTCCAACGCAGCGCGTTGACTGGGTCGATTCCAAGATTGGACTGGCTGACAGGCTGTGAGAGGACGCTAGCAACAGTGCAGACTGCCAAAAATAAGGGGGAAACGAGGCAGCTCGCCGCCTTTTGTCTGCTAGTGTGGGGGAGAGGGGTTGGGTAGACAGACTAGCGGCTGGTTGGCTCTGAATGAGAAGGAGATTCCAGTCAGGCGTTCACGCGCACGTACGATGACAGATTGATGGGTGCGATGAGAGCCAGTCCATGGATGCCCCATTATGAGTCTATTATTTTTTCTTTGCCTTGACCGGAACAAGGCCCCCGGATCAAGTTTTGGATGATTTGGGTGGTGGGAGTGCAGGCGTGATTCGGTCAGCAATGTCGGGCAGAGAGTTTGGTCCGTTGCCGCGGTTTGAAGACCTTTGGTCCAGCCAGGGGATCCGGCAAACAAGTCAGGTGGGCGGTGTACTGCAAGAGTAAAGGCTGCGTGCAGTAGTGTCCATTCAACCTGCTTGGTCGCGCATCCGCCTAAGCCTTACTGTTCTGTCGTGGCAGCAATTTTCAGGAGAAGTTCGAGTGCGTTGGTCCTGTCTCACGACCGACGACAAAGGCCACCCATCCAAATGCGTGGCCGCGGCTGTGTCTTTTTTTCTCCTTCAAATCGTGCTGTTGCCTCGCATCTGCGGCACATGGTCTTCGTCATCAAGCAGCGGCCTCCTTGGACAGCAAGCAGGTTGTGGTCCGCGGCCCGATAGCCCCCAAACTTGAGGTGATATTAGCCAGCAAAGAGACTTAATAAATGACCCAACCAAGCAGACAACTTGGTCGAATACACCTCGTACAGCACAGCCCCTTGGTAACGGCGACGGGCACCAAACATATTGAAATCAGGGCGCTTGTGTATAGCTTAATGTCAAGATTAGGCCACTACCAACATGTTTTCCTGCTGCAGTAAGCGGATCAGTTATCACTTGCAGCAAGTATAGATCACCTGCTTTGTCTTTCGAAACAATCCAGAAGCCCATCATCACTCCTCAGAGGATCATCAAGTTATTTTGCGCACCGAGGAGGGAGGTCCTCCCGGCCGCAGGCCCACGATGAAAGCTGGTTGGCCCCACTGCCGCCGCCGCTGCTGTCGTGATCCCCAAGCTGGCTGACTGGAAACTGGTTGGGGTCTCGCACGGCCGGTGTGGCGAGTAGGTAGAACGCAACCCTACTGAGGATCTTGTGCAGCCATTGCGTGCATTTTCTTTGTGGTGTTCTAAGCCGATTGCGTGCAGGCGCGGCCGACAGTAGCGGTGGCGGCGACGGACTGCGCGTGCGTGAGCACGAGCAAGGCTCATTCTCAATCCTGCAGGGCAATATGGGAGCACGCGCGCGGTCCACCCGGCCAACAAGCACATTGAACCAAACAGAGCTCCCGGGCGCAGTCACGCTCGATGATGTTGGTCCGGTTTGCATGCTGATTGATGTTCGGACGCCGAGGTAGCCAGGCAAACATGTCTCATTGACGTCTTTTTGAGAAACAGGCGGGATGTTAAGGGCACAAGTCGAACAGTTTTCTTCAGGGAAGCTGCATCAGTCGGGCTTGTGTCTGAATCCTCGATAAGGTCATACTATGTACAGCAGGCGGAAGCAAGCGGATCAAGGGGACAGGTGCGGGCGTGAAGAAATCGTGAGGTACTGCCGGCGGGTACAACGGGTTTGCACGGTGTTGGACTGCCGGCGTGTCATTGCACGGGCCGTGCGTTCACCCTTTCTCGCAGCAACGCGGGCTTGAGGAACACGGATTGCGTGATGGCAGACGGATAGACCAAGTCCCGTGGAGAAGCAGGCAGTGCAACAGATGGTCGTGCGCATTGGGAGAGTTGAATGCTCGAGTCTTGCTCAGCAATGATAGATAACGCGTGGGTAGCGAAGATGAGTTGCATCGTATGATGTCGAGGATGAGGATAATCGGAGGTTGCCGCAGGCTGAAGCCCTGTCTCAAGGGCTCTTGCTGAAAAAAGAATTTAACGAAGAATTTCTGATGTGAATGGCCCTTTCGAGTGCTGAGGCCGTGGCTGTAAGTTGGCAGGCATTCTCAAAGGTCTCGAGCGCGCGCGAGCGCGCGCTAAGACTGAACAACGCTTTCGGTGTTGCCGCGGTGCTATATTAGCAGTCTGCTAGTGCCAGGGTGCGACTCCACAAGGCTCAGGGCGTAGTGCGGTGCGGAGGATCGACAGGCAGTCCCAGGGATTGATGCGTCAGCCGTCTCTGTGCGAGAAGTTGGTCTTGATAGAAATCGTCATGTGGCTGCGGCGGGTCGACGGGCAACGGACCGTTTACCCAAGCCGGGGGAGGACCCCGATAGGTAAGCTAGACGCTGAAGCGCGCCCTCAAGCAGCCAGGTAATGTGCAAAGACTAAAAACGCCTCCTTTTGCACCTCGACCAGACGTAAGAGGGGCAGGCCAGGTGCAACTCGATTTGCTCGCTACCAACCGCACGGTATGAGCAAAGCCACGGTAGCAACCAAGTCCGAATCTGGCTGCTAAAGTTTGTGAGATATTATTTCTGCACGCCAGGTTTTTCTTCCAAGCATCTCCCGTCTTTGAGAGCTTGACAATCCTCTGGCCAGGTTCCGCATTTGGAATCGCCGTACAGGAGCGTCCCTTGGTCGTCTGCTGCCGGAAACCGTACAATGCTTGCTGCATCAGCTCACGAGACGGTCGAAACCAGGGAACAGCATCTTTTCCCAGTCACCCTCTTGCGATTTCCGCTGGCCGGGCTTGTACTGTGTGTTTGTGCGGTTGACATGTGCGCTTTAAGCTTCGGCAGTCGTACGGAGATCTTCTGTGCGAGTCCCTTTGAGACCGACTGCATCTCGTCGGGGTCCTCTGGGCGACTTTGTGAGAGGACCAGCTCAACGGCCCGTCGGATTGATTAGCGACCCGAGTGTTTCAGAGCGTGTGCCCTGTGGCAGCTACGTGGTATGTCGCTGTAGCCAGACTTGTTTACAGTACACTAGTGCTTTGCCACGTCCTCCAGTGTCATGACATGACAGCACAACTCTCGCTTCAAAGAAAAAGGCACCCACAAGTCAGCCGCAGGTTTCTATGCCTGGGTAGGGGATTCCAAATCGCGATCGAAAGCGGCTGCCATCGCCTCGATACGCATTGCGCAATGACACACCCGGCCGACCATGGGGGGTCATGCGAACCCCGACGCGCCCGCACCCATTGAAAAGCGTCAACGGCCAACGATCAGCCGAACGGCGCCGGTCCCGGACTTCCTGATGCTGATGACAACTGTCAATCTCGAGCGTCAGTCGGGGGCTCCGAGACAGAAACGGCCTATCGGGGCCGACGACGCCAGCTCAATCTATTCTGGATCGAGAGAGTTGGGGGGGAAAGAGGTACCGCTTATCACCCCCCAAGAGGCTGACACTTGCCTTTGAGCTCGAATCCGGCCCGGACCGCTGGGACGACGTTTTTCGAGGCAGCACACCCTCATATCATCCTGAACGACGCACGCCCAATCAACGGGGATGGCGCCAATCCTTTTGTGCCACTCTGAGGTCACTAATCGGAGAATTGAGGGCGGTCCAGCCTCATCTATGCGAACCGGGGTCTGAGCGGCAAGTGGTTCGATGTTCAGCGCGCCTGAAACCGCAGCAGCGGACCTATACTGTCGGAACAGACATCATGTGGACCGCCCAATGACGGCTCGCCCGTCTGGCCGAAGCATTATGGAATCAAATGCATGGAGCCAGACGTCGGGAGAGGTAAGTTGCAGTTCCCATTTCCCGCGCGTCTTCATCTCGACCCTCGCTCCAATGAGGGCTTTTGCGGAAGGCTGCAGTTTGTACGGGGGCAGCCTCTGGGTTCCCTGCATCTTAGTCTAGAACAGCCAGCCTTATTGGTGTCAGCACCACGGAAAACTCGTCGATTCGGTGAGCGAGCCAAGCCATCCGCTGCAGTTGAAGCCTCAACAAGTCGACGACCAGCACCCGTGCCCTGATCGTCTGTAACCAACAGCAGGCAGGCAGGCTCATGGCAGTAGGTTGGAGCCAGGCACATGGCAGGGTCTGTCAGACGACGTCCAAATCAGGCTTTGGAGACGGGGAAGCACTGGGCTGGGACCGCGGCTCGCTCCCGTTGAGTAGCATCATATGACTTTTTTCTTTTAATTTTTTCTCTCTTTTTCCAGCGGCATTCCAGATGGCTAGAGCAGACAGCCTCGGGTGGTAAGAGACGTGTCGTTTCGCTGGGACATGGGGCTGCAACTGGTCAGGGCGGGCGAGTCAATCAGATTCCAGCGTGGGCTGGGGTCGAAGCGCTCAGTCAATGTAAGGAAGGCGAGGCCTTGCCGCATCCGGGGGCGAGGTTTCAATAGCCAGCATGGCAACGTGGGCTCCACATGCGCAAAGAGGCTGCTCAAGGCGATCCGTAACCAGCGTGGACCAGCTGGACGGCATGGAAAGCGAGGAATGTCGGCCGCGTGGCTGTATGCCCAGGCGGAAGCAGTGGCATGGCAGCAAAGGGAGCGAAGGAAGGGATGAAAAGTGGCAGCGAGGGAGGGTGTGGGTGTGGGTGTGGGTGTGGGTGTCGGTGGTGTTTGGTGTTGACGTTGTCGGAGGGGCAGGAAGAGGCTAGTCTTGCTCTCGCAAGGCTCTTTTCCGCCGCTCGGCAGACACCCACACAGCTGCACGTCACCACCCTCCTCGTACGCTACCCCAGCTTCCACTCGTCGCCATTCCAGCTCGGCAATCATCATACAGCATCATCAGCATCATCATCATCATCATCATCATCGCTCATCGCCCGTCGCTCATCGCAAGCAAGCCCTCGGCCGGGCGTCATGCGGCTGGCCCCGTCAGCAGCCCTCAGGAGGTGGCGGCCAGCGGCTGCGGCCATTGACGAAGGAGGGTGTTGACGGAGCGTTGCTTTGTCTGTCGCTGCTGGTTGACGCTGTTGCTGCTGCTGCTGCTGCTGCTGCTTGCTTGATTGCTGGTTTGCTTGCCGGCTTGCTTGCCTGCCCCCTAGCTCTGGCCCACCAACAACTTGCAGTACCCGCGACCATTCACTCACCAAGACTCTCCAGTTCCATACGGAGCTACCGGATACGTCCTCTCCCTTTCCAGGATTCGGATTGTGGTGGAGCCTCTAACCCACAACGGCCCCCATGCCCCGACCCCCCCGCCACATCCAGCAGCCAACCGTCGCCCACTCACCGGCCTCGTCTAACTCCCCGGAGAATTGCTCTGACGGTCAGATCTTGCTGATAATGCTGCCATAAAGGAATTCCAAAGTCGAGCCCTGCCCGCACCCATTCCACGTTCAAAAGGGGAAAAGTCGGTGGCGTGCTGCTTCTCCCAGCGAAGAGACTTTGTGACAGGTAACGGTCGTCACCATGCTTTTTCCTTCTTCTCATTTCCAATGCCCGTCACGCTCCCTCCTTTATTTTCCCTCCTTTTCTTTTCCTTCTTACTGCTCCCTTCCGGCCTCGGCTTCCATAAAATTACTCGCCTACATTGCCCTTGGCTTGCCCCCCGGTCCCCCCTAACCCATTCATCCCCTCAAATTCGTCGACGCCAATCCCATCGACGGCACCCGTCCAACTCTCGCCATCTGGCTTGCTCTGGCGTAGGCGTGACTTGCTCCAACGCGGCAGCCGGGCCGCAAGGAAGCGCGCGGCGGTACGACACAGGCAGGCCGAGCTTGGCTGGTCACCGATACAGTGCTGACAATGCCAGTGGCTTTCATGCGCAGCCAATACTTTCCCTGCGCGGATCACTATGGCCAGGATGACATGCAGCTCCGCAGATTTGCTTGCATTGGGGTTGGTTATTGTTAGGAGCGGCGGGCCATGAAACATGCGGGCGCCCGGTTGCCAAAGGATTCGAACGTTCCTGCGTGCGAGATTTGAATTGAACAGCGATGGTGATCAGGTGGGTCCTCCGCGCTTCGCAAGGAATGCAAGCATGCGTGGGCTAGAGACAGTGGCAGAGGTGCCTCCCAGCTGTGCCTTGGCCCCGGGGCCGTGAATTCCTCCCTGGCTTCGGCGACGTAGATGGACCGATTTGGGCCACACCCGCTGCTGCAGCTTGCCCGGGCCAATGCTACCGTGGTGGTGCTAGGGAATAGAAAATGGTCTGAGCAGTCTGAGCCTGGTCAAGAACGAATCTCTTTGGGGCTGACCATGATCCAGCGTCCAGCCTGCCTGGGTACATATTTTCTGCTTTTGGCCAATCCACCGCTCCATCCCAGTTAGCCCTACCACTGTTGTATCCATCCACAGCGCTGTACTTTTCCTTCACCACCGTTGTAGGCCCATAAAAAAATTGTCCGATCACCCTCACTGGCCTGCTGTCGGGGACTCGTTGTTGTCGGTGCCTCTTCATCTCCCATCATTGCAAACGTGTCTCGAGTCTTTTTCAGTTTTCATTTTTCTCTCTTTAATCTTGTTCTTGATTTTCTGCCTCACGAGGTACCCGAGGCAGTTTCCTCGTCCCATATATCACGGGGCTCGACCAAGCCGCGACGGCCGTCGCACAAACGGCTCCCTCCGACGCACCTCTTGTCGAGGTATATCAGCGCCATTCCAACTTTTTTTTTCTCTCCGAGGCTTCGAATCTGGCAACCCCTCACCATTATCATCGCCGACATTGTCAAAGGTGGGAACTTGGCTGGTGAGTGGACATGGACAGCGGTCGGTCAATGGCAGCAGGACAGCCATCGACTTTTTCCCCTCATCACAATGCAGATCATACTGACAGTGGCACGTCCAGAACTGACAACGGATCGAACGAGGTCGAAGCCATCCCTGACGCCACTCAATTTTTGGCTGCAGGTCAGGAACCTGGTACGTTGAGCCTCGAAGCGGGTACAGTAGCAAACAGGCTGACGCGCAACAGGTGAGATCTGATCTCACCGCTGTTGCGAGAGGGCAAGGAAGACAGAGAGCGCGGCCAATCGCTCAGCAAGAGGTTGACGCCGGGTCGGGTGTCCCGAAGGGAAAAAAGAAAAAGCAAAGCAGCAAGTCCACCAAAGGAGGCAACGGCAAGTGGATCACCGTCCTGTGATCTCGAGGCCCGTTTCGTCTGGATTGACCAGACCAGACCGCATTGCCGATTCTTTTTCTCAGACGCCCTCGCCGCTCTCTCTGGTTGCGGCAAGACCTTTTGCAAAAGCAACCCCTTTCGCCTCTTGATACTTTTCCTTCTGCTTCGGCCGTCGAGTCGAGGGATCGATCGCTACAGGCCAACGCACTCGCGGGCCACCGACTGACGTCTGCTCCACGACAAACGGCAAGCGCATCGACACGCTCGGGCCAAGATCCTCCGGTCCGCGCCTGCCACTGCCACTGCCGCTCTCCACGCTCCACGCACCAAAACCATCAAGTCGCTCCGCCGCTCGCAAAATACCCAGCGACACGCCTCCGTGACCAGACACGACCAACAGCCCGCGCGCTTCACTCGCCCAACAGCCACAATCACGACAGCAACGCGATTGGAAGGTCGGAGGTCCTGGTCTCTGCGGCTACATGTGCGCTGCGGCCGCCATGAATCAAGGTCAGTCCGTCTCGGTCCGTTCCTGGCGCGCCGCAAGTCGGGCGGCATTGGTCGCCCGTTGCGCGCGCCAATGGGCGCTGTATTTATGGTTTTGGATCGTCGAGCGCGCTCTGCTGCTCTACCTTCTCTGCCCGGCTCGCCATTGGCACCTGACTCGACAGCGACCGTGTAACGGCAGGCTGGACGTCGTCGCCATCTGTCCATGTCGCGCAGCTTCTCTGTTTTCGTCCCACGTCCTGCTTGACAAGCGCGGTTTTGGAATGATTGGCTGACAGACCTGACCAGCAGTGATTCAACCCATCCAGGGGACGTTGTACCCTCTCTCCTCGGACCAAGAATGCATCGACCATGCAAATCATCCCTCCTATGCAGGAGGAGGAGGAGGTGGAGGAGGAGGGGTGGCGGACCCGCTTCGGCGTGACGAAGCGCTGGGCCAGTCAGATACGGGCTTACTTCCAAGTCGTTACATGCCACACCGTTCCGCCCCGGCACATGATGGGCAGTAAGTGATTGTTTTCATTGGAGCTCAACATCTCACGCCCTCTTCCTTGTTCCGCAACACTGCTTGGCCCCCAGTCTCATTTCCGGCCCTGCTCGTCACTGGCTGCCTCCCCTCCCCGAGGGGTCGCTGCCCGTGGCCTTGAGTATGCCTCCCATCTTCAGGCGCCCGAACAAACACGTCGTCATGCCTAGCATCATTATCGTCGCACCTGTCCCATACTCTCGGTAGACTGGCCCTCCCAGCAGCGTGGTTGTCACATTGATCACACGACAACCCTGGGCCGTGTCATCCTTTGGCTGCTGTTAAGACTGTGAACTAAAAGTGTGCCACCTCTTTGTGGTTACACATCTCAGCCTTCCCACACTTTATGTCCATGGTCGCTATCGTTTGCGTGTAATCTACAAGATGGCTGACTGCGAATGGTTCATGTAGATTTCGGACAGGGTCTGGCATCTCCGACTCCAGCTCAGGCTCCATCTCCACCAGCCCGAGATCCACCGCCTCGTCGCTCTACTCTCACGGCACCTTTTCACCCAACATTTACCAGCAGCCGCCACTCTCCCAATTCACAAATCCTTCCACTAGCCAACTCGGCTTCCACTCGACGTCTTACTCACAGTCGCCATTTGGAATGCCCAGCATCCCGCAGGGTCGCCGCATGTCGTCCATGTACGTTTTGATTTTCGTTCCCGTCCGTGGCGCCGTAATTGGCAGCCGCAAACACCAGGTCAAAGCCGGGTGACAGCTGACTGATGAATCGCAGAACCGATCATTCACAATCAGGAATGTTACCTCCGACACGATCACCGGGAATGGGCAATCCAGTGTCACCATCCATGAGTGCGACAGCGCGGGAAAACTATACGACATCAACACCACACTTGAACCGCCACATCACGTCTCCTCGCCATTCCGAGTCTGGTCCAAGCAGAGGTTCATATACCTCGATGCCAGAGACGCCCAGGAGCGTCCTCCATCCGGGCGGCGCCCTACCCTTAACATCCCCCAGTTCGATTGCGTACAGCAGCACTGGAGCAAACATGCTTCCGTATCAGCCTCATCACGAAGCGCGGCCGCAAACTGAATCGCCCCCTTTTTCCGCCCAGGAAACTTTTCACGACATCATCAGCGACGGCCAGTCCATCACTCCTCAACTAGATTGCAAGATCGAAAAGGGCTTTTTTTACTCCTCCGACCAGACCTGGACTTGCTATCGCAGAAACTACTTCGCCGTACAGTGTTCTTACACACTGAACCCTCACATATCCAACGCACGTCTCTACCTCAACAGGGGCTCCAGACAAGAGCAGATCCAAGCCTTGGCTGTGACTCTTTCAGCCGCGGTGGATGGTCCCACCGGCAAGCCCATCGAATTGGTTCAGCACACGCCAAAGCGAGACAAGGGTCCTCAGAACCCGATCAAAATGGAAAAGATTAATCCTGTGCCTCCAGGAAAGACGCAAAGCGACCCGCATGGCTACTCTCTCAACTTCTCCCACACTGCATCTTCGATTGCACCCCCGTATCTGCCACTGCAGCAAGACGGCGAACAGCCCTATTCACCAGCTGGGCACTCGACGAGCAACTACCAACATTTGTTTGAGCGCATTCAATTCAAGTCTGCGACGGCAAACAACGGCAAGCGAAGAGCTCAGCAACAATACTACCATCTCATTGTGGAGCTCTATGCCGACGTCCGACGCACAGCCGACGAGGCTCCAGACTGGGTCCGCGTAGCACAGCGTGTTTCTGCCGCCGTTGTTGTTCGTGGAAGATCTCCAAGCCATTACCAAAACGAAGGCCCCAACAGCGCAGGAGCCTCTCGTGGCGGAGGCACTGGCAGTGGAGCTGGTGGTCCTGGCCACGGCACCTATGGCAGCGCCGGCGGTCCTGCAAGGGGCAGCCTCGGAGGCGCTGGCATGGGCTTGTTGGGCAGCAGTGGACTCAGCGGCCAAGTATACGGTCGCAGCAATCAATACTCGCTGGACCCCAGCCCCATTGGCAATCACTCCGTCAGCTCGGCCAGCTCGGTCAGCGGTGGCCCGATTGAGGGGCTGGTGAGTGAAGGCAACCTGATGGACGATGAAGACAGAAAACAAATTGACTCGTACCAGGGTTACCAGTATTACCCGGGTCCAATGGCTGAAGCTGGCCTACCACTTGGCGTCAAGTCGGATTACGACTCAAAGGCCCGAGTCAAGATGGAATACTCTGACAATGGCATGCCCTCCAGCATCGCGGGTGGATGTCGCACTTTCCAGGGATTTGGCTCGAGCCGAGGACTGTATCCAGACATGAGTGCAACTGGTTATTGAGCCATTCCCCCAAGTTCTACGGTTGCAGTTTCAAGACCACCTGGCGAGAATCTCCAGTGACAGCCAACTACTTTTCCTTTCAAGAGTTTTCAATTCACCACGGCACAGCATCATACCCTCCCCCGAATCATAATATCCACTCACCCTTACACGCGTCCTCTCAGCCGCTCCATCACAAGCTCCTCTTCAGGACCATACTGTTGGCATTGCCGGAGTTTCGGTGTCACGGGCTGGCTCTCCACGGAAGCAGCCGGGAACGAAAATGGAACGTGTCTATGACACGACGATATCATGGGATTCCTCCAGAGAAAGCTCTGCGGCGTACATCTGGACACTCATTCGGTTTACTTTGCGAAAGGCATTCACGCCTTCAACGGGTCCGCTGCCTACCCAGCGTGGAACCCTCAGGCCCTCGCCTTTAATACTTTCACTATCCTCTACTTTTTTTGCAGTTTTTAGTCCCTCTCCTTGCTTTGAACGACTGACTCGATGGGTCTCTGACGTTACGATGTCACGACGTGCACGCAGTGCTGCGCCTACATTTGAAACTTGACCCGCCTCTGGCAGAATTTTTGACCTTTCAACTTCAGTGTGCTCTTTTTTTGCTTTCCGACTATACCAAAGAACTCAACTCCTGCTCGGGCCTCTTTCCCACAACATCCTCCCTGGCTCGCAGAGGGCAGCTCACTCACGGCTCCCTTGGCAATTGGCCAGGTAATCGATCGGCAGGCGTAACGGATTGACAATGGTTTAAAAAACATGGCGACGGGAACAATGGGACAGGAACCGGACGGTTGGGATACGGGACATGGGAAACGAGCAGAACGAACGAACGGAACGGTCTATGAAAGACTGGATCAAACGTCCAGCAACAGCTTGCGGGGAAGGAACAAGTGAATTTTTTTCTATTTCCTCTTTCATTGCCCGGCGCAGACTGGCTCCGTGTCGGGGGAGTTTCTTAGTGTCACGTAAACAAATTCCTTAACGATTCTTGTCTCTCTAAACTTGTCTTTCTCAAACACCGTCATCAATTCGCTTTTTCCTCTGATGTGTCTGGTTGGGGGTTGAGGAGGGAGGAAGCTGGGCTTGCCGGCGCCACGTCAGCTGGCAGGCGAGCAAAAAGAAAGATGCTTCAGCAGCACCTCAGGTCCTCTCGCGTCGGCCTTGCTTGGTCCGGAACAAAGCATGGATACGTAATGAGGCTGGGCTGGCTCTACTTACTACGCAACATTGCTTGGGACGCAGTGCATGTGTCTTGCTTGACCGCCTGCCTGCAACATTCTACCCACCACATGTGCTTTTTCCGTCTCGGGGTTTTTTTTTTTTTTTTTCTTCCTTTTCTCTAATGCGAACGAACCGCTCTGTTCGAATCGTTCAGTGAGCGCAGCAGCACCTGACCGCAGCAGGTTGCGATTCGACTTCGACGGAC
This sequence comes from Phyllosticta citriasiana, assembly GCF_038021145.1. Taxonomy (NCBI): domain Eukaryota; kingdom Fungi; phylum Ascomycota; class Dothideomycetes; order Botryosphaeriales; family Phyllostictaceae; genus Phyllosticta; species Phyllosticta citriasiana. The sequence continues at coordinate 1,264,933 of NW_027117286.1, read as the reverse complement.
GCGGACCAAACTCATGCGCAAGGCAGGCCAGGCGGGCTCGCAGACCGACTAGCGGCAGACAGATGATCGGACAGGCCTCCCTGCGTGGTCCTATTTGCCCACCCATCAGCCAACTCTGGCACCTCATTGTCAGATGAGTTCGTTGGCCAAAATACATTTGCGGTCCAGTCAGGCTCTCGGGGCATCATCATCGCCTGTCCATCTGCTTGTTTTTTTTTTTTTTTTTGGGCCAGCTTGGTTCACACTGACCTACACGCATCCATCTACCCTGGGTCGGTCTGGCGCACAAACTGCACGATACGTCCCCCATGTCAATCTCGACCTCGGTCGGGCACTGTAGCCTCGTTGACTCGACGACGACAACGACGACGACGACGACCCCACGACGCACGCCAGCCACAGTCCTTGCCGGCGCCCACGCCTCGAGACTAGCCGTCACCCAGCCCAAGTGTCTCACCCTCTCCCACCACACCGTTGTCGTGCGGCAAAGGGCGCTACTGGTACCTCTGTCACTCTCCTCGATTTCCTCCTCGCCGAATGTATGTATGTATCATTGCGATGTGCTGCAGTGCTGGTGGTGGGCGCTGGCTGCACCGCCAGCCTCCTCTTCCTCTCCCTCGTCTTTCGCCAGCCAGCCAGCCACCGCCGTCCTGTTCGCCGGTCAACCCAGGTGCTGCTGTGCAACACACCACAACGACTGACCTCGGGGGCGTCAGCCAAGGCTAGCCGGCCTACCTAACCAAACCAGACAGCATCAAACCAACCAACCACCAATAAGCCTCCTTCACTTCCACTCGCAGGAGCAACAGCAGCAGCAGCAGCAGCAGCAGCAGCTTGCATGTGCGTCTGGCTTTATGTACGCATGTATGTATGTTGGGAGATATGTATGTGTATATGCATGCATGCACGTAGATCGCAGCCCATCACAGGCCGACGATTCGGGCGGCCCTGGTCTGGTCTCGTTCTGGTCCGGCCGGTCTGGCCTACCTACCTACCTACCTACCTACCTACCTACCTACTTAGCGGGCTGGCCAAGCAGCAGCCGGCCGGCCAGCATTTTCATTGCTTCCCAGTAACGTAGTTGAGAACATGTACGTCCGTATGTACATGCATACCGACCGAAGCCAAACCTACATACATACACACACACATACATACATTTACGAGCTGCGACTGCGAGTCTTCGTCCTTGAATTTTCTCCGACCGCACTTCTCAAACAACGAAAACGACCCAAGAAGCGCATCGAACAGAAAGAAGGCGCAGCAAGAAATTTTCTCGCTGTTTCATGTTGCACACCACCCACACCACCCCCTTTCCTTCCGTTTCTCCCCCCCTCACCTCACTTTTCTGTCTTCGCTTTCGTATCTGTGATTGTTCCTCTTTGAGCCCTATTATTGCCGATATGTTTGTGTATGTGTCTGCCTGCCTGCCTGCCTGCCTGCCGCGAACCCCTTCCTTCGCTTTCGGGTGGGTTTTCTGTCTGTCATCTTGCTTGTTTGTTTTCCTTGCCTTGCTTTGCATCGCGAATCGAGTTTGTTGTTGCGGAGTGATGCGTGCGTGCTGCGTGCTGCGTCTATGGTTCGCCACGGCGGCCACTCAGCCAACCAGCCACCCACCTACCTCGTGTCGTCTTGCTATTCACCCACATTCCACTGAAAAGAGTCTCGCTTCGTCATTTGCTCGATTGCGCGTGTCGAAATGTCGACACACACATACAAAACAATGAAAGGAAGGAAAAAGAAAAAAGAAAAAGAAAAATCAAAATTCCAAACCGACAGCACACACCGACCACAGCCCACAGCCCACAGCCCATCGCCATACCTACCCCTGACATCTCCAAGCCTACCCACTCCTCTGCTCCACATTAATCCACACTGCATCTACTCACATTCATGCACAAAAGCACCTTTTGAATCCTTCGATTCGTCAAAGACCGGCAACCTGACCTCAGCACGGGCGTCCAAAAAAGGTTCGGGCCGGCCCTTTCACTCGCCCGCCCACCCGCTAGTCAGGCCGCCGCCGCCGCCGCCGCTAAGGCAGTTCGCCCGTCCGTCCGTTCGTCCATCAGCCAGCCCCCATTCGCCTCCTCCGCCCCGTTCGCCTCATCCGCTGGCGTTTCGCCCCCGCCAGCAACCAGACGCTGACGTAGCGCTTTGTTTGCTGTTGCATGTGTGTCATGCTGGTAGCTAGCTTCTGTGCCCCGTGCAGTTCTGCGGACGGACTGGCTGGCTGGTCGATTTGTTGGAGAACCAGCGCGTCAGGCAGCCGCCGCCGACGAGGACGAAGACGAAGATGGCCTTGCGGCATCCATCCAAGTCGGTAGATCAGGTCAAGCAGCGAGTCCCGTGGGGTGTTTGGCGGCATGGTTGGTTGTTTGGTTGGCGCGTTTCAGGGGTCGAAACAGACGGGAGCTACTGTAGCTAGAAGTGATGTGATGCGAGGGAGGTTTTTGGGTACCTTAGGGTCGGGCGGGTGGTAGCGGAGAAGACTCCGGGTTGCTTCATTGCTTCCTAGGAGCTCAAGGATCTGTGCGGTCTATGCTTTGTTTTGGGTTTGGCGGGTGAGTTGGTACATAGATGGCGATTTGTTTCTTTTGGCGTTGTTTTTGGTAAGCTATTTCTCCTCTCTTACTCGCTTTTCTCGATTATTTATCAAGCTTACTTGTGATCCAGAAGCTATCTTGACTGAAGATAGCTGCCTATTTCAGCTGCTGATGCCGCCTGGATTAGGAGGTTCGATGCATGTATTTCACCCTTCATATTTTACATTTCACCCTTTATCTTTCGGCGACAGAAATCACAGTGTGCATAGACAGCATGCACCTGCGCACTCGCCTATTCTATCACGACGATCAGACAGCCATGTAGGCAGCAGACCTTGCTTCAATTCCTCGCGCCAGTTGTGGTTTGTCTCAGCAATGTCTCCATCTGTGTCTGGGCCTGATCGCACGCAAGTAAGTCTATGCATCGAACTTCTCCACCCGAGCTCGATCTGATCGCTTCACCTACCCGTCTTTAGTGGACAAGTTCGTCTCGGAGTCCCAACCGACGGGCTCTCCCGATCCTCTGTGCGCGCTCCGGGGATCAACGCAGTTTCTTAGGCCGTGGAGACGCAAAAAGACGCTTGGATCAGTCGTCCGGCAAGGCCAGCAACGCCGCACGAAGCAAGGCACGCCCGAGAGCATACAAACGGAGCAACAACTTGCCTCAGTGTTGGAAAATGTATGCGTGTGACAGCTGCCGGCGCAGGTCAGTGGCTGCTGGTCCGTGGCATTGCGTTTTCACTTCTGTATAGACGACGACCTATTTGCATCATCATGGGTGGCTTAATGGCGCAGAGCAAACGCAGTACTGAAACGGCGTTGTTGGTGGCCGTACGGCTAGGCGGCAGCGGCGGCAGCGGCGCGTGTTGTGGGCCAAACGGTGCGGTACGGTGCGGGCCGTGAAGTTGTTGTAGCCACTCACTCGTGGCGCTGCTGTCTCCTGTTTCAACGTGAGAGGGAGGAGGCCGTAAGAAGGTTGGTTGACAAGTGGCCTTACATGATGGCGCTCAGACACAACTTCGGCTGGCTGGCTGGTTGTTGTTGGTGGGATCTTTCCTCGCTGAATCGGCATGCCCTCCTGAATGGGAACCACTTCGACGACAAGTGATGGCCTCGCGCAAGCGCTTCCGTCACCATACTGACGCTTGTCTGCCACTCTTCATCGGCCTGCCTGTCCGTGAATCAGTCACTCAGTTAGCCGCTATCCCCACGCCTCTCGACTCCTTGGGCCGGCGCGAGCGCAAATGACTGCGTGACGAGGCAACGGGAAACAGACTGCTGCGACCAGCTCTTGAGCTTGTCAACTGACTAGCTTAGCTGTCTCTGCGAATCGAGAACAGGAGCAGCACCAGAAGCAGTGGAATAGTCGGCCTGAGAGGCTCAAACAGAGCCCCAATGCAGGCCGATCCGTCAATCACACCTCACCTCGCTCAAAGATCGACAGGAGTCTCCAGCCAGCGGACGACGGTCACTCGATGCATGCCCAAAACGACAGCGACACCATCACCACCACCACCACCACCACCACCACGATGCCACCGACGTTTGTGCCGCCGCCTCGTCTAAACGGTCTATGCGACGATCTGCCACGCGCGGGATGACCGGTTGGGTAGGGGGTGTCCATTTCTCGCTCTCCGACGGCTTCAGCTCGGCCGGGGACGTGCGGCTGGCTGAGTGATGGACGATCGATCATGCAATCTACCCGCTATCTGCCATAGCGCTTTTGGTGGTTATTGTGGTGTGGTGAGGTCAGACTCGATGGGTTCCCCATCATTCTTCATAGGTTGGAGTGGGAGATTTGGTGGTTGGGTGCCGTGGCCAATAGATTGCGAGTGCTGGGTGTGAGGGCATTGAATCCCGACTATATGTGGACAGCGCGATGATGGGTGTGATGGGATGATCAGAGGCGGTGGTGGATCGTTGGAGCACATGGACAGTGCTGGTGGAGTATTCCAAATGTAGCGCCGTGACGCTGCTGTTCCTGTGAACCTCTGAACGCTCCATCCGGCTCGTTGGTCTCCGGAGAGGACTCTATCATCTCGTGTGACCACAGCTTACCGTACTCATAGCGGCTCCTCTTGCCCCTTCCTACCCCTGACAACAACCATCCGCACGTGCCCACTGCCTACTCGAGGCCTTCTTTCATAACCGACCGAGCAAGAGAAAGCTGCAAGAATGACCAGCCTGCCTAACTCTCGACCTCGTTCGATGCGTACCAACCGACCGCCATCCACAAAACAAATATCAGAGACTTGAAATGATCCCCACATTGCTTCCTGCCCGTTTTCTCTATTCTGTAAGCCTGCATTCATTTGCAAGAAGGGATCAGGGGTTGAAAAGGCGGGGGCAAGTAGGCAGACGGGCAGGGGGGTAGAAGGAAGCAGGAGGATGAGAAAGAGGAAAAAGAAAAGTCGGGGACCCCACAGACAGCGGGCACCCCTCACCCTCTGTCCGCAGAGCGATGAGTTGCATGAGTGTGGCGTGCGTGTGATGCGGAGAGCAAACGTCTCCTTGTCTGTCTATCTGCCTGGCGCTCTTGGACTGTGCCGCCGCCACCTTTTCCTCCTCCACCCTGCGCAGGCATGCACAAAACCCCCCTGGATGAGAAGGCGGTGTGTTACGGCGTGCGAGGGAGGAGCAGCGATGTGCCTTGCAGCGCGTGCATATGACATCAAAGACCATGTCGAGCCCAGACGTCGCGGCGGCGTCCTTCATGTGCGAGAGTGGAGTTCGTTCTGTCGGATGCGTAAGCGCGCGCCAGGTCAATTAGAATGGCAGTGGAGAAGTGGCTGCTTGGTTACGTGAGATGGCGCAAGACATGCAGATTGACGACGGGGCGGATGGAATCGCGCGCTCGCTGGAGACTTGTGGTCAGCAACACCTGTGGAGATTGGGTCTTCTCAGAAGTATCGATGTTTGCTAGTGAGTAAGGTGTCTCCGGAAAGAGAAGCCTCTAAAAAACTGAAATTGGGAACCAACGCAGTTAGTCTAGGTTGAGCAGACCTGAAAAACAACTCTGACCATCCATCTTCATCTTCGCTCTAGTCGCCCCGACGACTTTGCCGACTCATCTAAATGCGCGCAGAAATAAGAACCTGAAAAGGGAGACGCCGTCTGTTGAATAAGCAAGCGTCTAACCCAACGCCTCCAAACGCCCAACGACCCGGTGATTACCATAACCTTTGGCTGTTTGCTTGGCCATGAGTGTTTTCTCTTTGTCGGATAGGAACCTCCGTTTAATGCATCCCGTTCGTTCCGTTGCTCTTCGACTGCTTCACCAACCACGTCAACAAATCCACCTTGGTCACGACGGCAACCGGCTTCAACTGGCCAGCGTCGTCCTTCTCCGTCACAACGGCAGCACTGTTCCACTCGAAGAAGCGGCTCAGTGCCGACAAGGGCGTGTGGCGCGTAATCTCGACAAACTCCTTGCGACGCTTACCCTTCTCCTTGTCCTCGGCAAGGACGAGATTGTCCTTGCCCTTGAGGGTCAAGTCGCTGGGGTCGCTGACAACCTCCGACAGCTTGCGGAAGTCGAACATGACATCCGACACGGGTGATGTTGGTGTCGCGCGGCCGGACGAGATGTATGAGAGCAAGTTTCCGAGCGTGACAAGGCCGACCAGACGGTGGTTCCTGGACGAAAGGACAGGTAACTGGTCAAAGCCCTTGTCACGCATGGTCTCAATTGCTTCAGCACATGGGGAGCTGGAGCTGACGGTTGCGACGGGCTTGAGGCGCAGGGTGCCGACGGTGGCGCCTAGGTAGGGGTCCTTGATGTTGGTGGTGAGACCGGCGAGCTTAGATTCCACGGGCTCAGGCGGCGTCGGCGGAAGCAAGTCGTTTGCTGCAAGCCAGTCGTCATCGGCAAACTAGAATGTTGTCAGAATTTGTAAGACAAAAGAAGTTCCCATTTGTGTACCTTGCTCAAATAGCTGCGGATGCTGTCGGGAAGGACAACGACGACCACGTCATCCTTGCCCAGACGCAGGTCCTTCACTGCCTTGACCATTGCAGCCATGGCGCTTCCACTGCTACCACCGCAAAGAATTCCCTCCTCTGCAATGAGGCGGCGGGCGTACAGAAAAGACTCTCTGTCATCCGTCTTGTACCAGGTGTCGACGGACGTTTGGTCCAGGACGTCGGGAATAAAGTCGTAACCTATGCCCTCGACCTTGTAGGGCTCATTCTTGTGTTGCTCGTTCAAGGACTGAGGCAGAGCAAGAATACTTCCGTGCGGATCAGCCGCAACAATCTTGACATCCTGCTTGTGTTTCCTCAGGCCCCGTGCAATCCCTGTTATGGTCCCTCCTGTGCCGGCACCGGCAACCAATGCCGTGACCTTTCCCTGAGTCTGCTCCCAAATCTCTTCGGCAGTGCCATACTCGTGTGCCAGCGGATTATTTGGGTTACCATATTGGTCAAGGATGTGCGCCCGTGGCAATTCCTTCTCCAGCCGCTTCGCGACGCCAATGTGGCTCTCCGGGCTGTCATATGCAGCAGCGGTGGGCGTCCTTATGATTTCAGCGCCCAGGGCGCGCAGCACCGCGACTTTTTCGGCGCTCATCTTCTCCGGCAGAGTGATGATTGTGCGGTATCCCTTGACAGCGCCGACTAGCGCGAGTCCAATGCCCGTGTTGCCACTCGTGGGCTCGATGAGCGTGTCGCCCGGCTTGATGCGACCCTCCTTTTCTGCTTCTTCCACCATGCGCAGAGCGATGCGGTCCTTGACACTGCCACCGGCATTAAACATTTCGAGCTTGGCGTAGACGGCGGCCTCGATTCCCAGCGACTGGGGAATCTTGTTGAGGCGAACCATGGGGGTGTTGCCAATCTGCTGGGTGACGGAGTCGAGGACGACGGGCGGAATGCCCGGCTTGGTCTTGGAGGCCATGGCGAAGAGCGTGGTCGAGAGAAGTGGCAGTTGTGGTTTGTCGTGGTGTTGTTGCAGCAAAGAAAAGTCCCTTGACTGAAGGCGGGATTGGGCCGATGACAGGCGCCGCTAGCCGGCGAGTTTGCTCAGCACGCCACCTTCTCGCGACATCACCCCTCATCGACTGTCAAGCCCACAAGCCGTTCAACTCTTGCCAGATCATCGACAACCAAGGTCCAACATCGTCATGGAGGTCATTGCTCCAGTGTGCATATCTTATCGCATGCGGGGCGAGCTGCTTGCACCACCGCTGATCAGTCCTGATAAGGCGCCAGTACAGCCTTACCGGCCTTCCTTCGGAAATCGCTAAGAGTTTGGATACCACATTCAACGTTTGTCATTTTGTCCATTCCTCCAATGACTCTGAGAGAGAGAATAATCTTAGTCCATCTAATATGAGCAATTCGTTCGCTGCGAGAAGAGAGGCATGAAAATGCGCTCGTGTGCTGGAATGCCGGACCTTGAACAAGAATGTCTGCCCTGCAAGTTCTTCTAGGACAGTCAAGAGAAGAGATCCCCAGAGCGTCAAAACCACCGGCATAATCCTCCGGGACTGAAAGGAACAGGAGCAGGAAGACCAAGGACCACCCGCCCGATGAGCCACCCTCCGCGCTCCGAACGACGACCAAAGTGCGCTGAACAGATGACCTGGAACTCCAGGATCCGACAGTGCGGACTGTCGGGGATACGAGATATTAGATTGACCGGCAATCTCTACGACTACCACCTGCCCGGTCTCTCATGTAGTCCTGAAACCGGACACCGGAAGGGCCGTCGTGTTAGCGCTCATGATTCGCACTGATGGGGACAGACACATGCAGCCATGACCTCGTCTAGTGACGCCGCAGCCAGCCAGGCTCGTCCAAGGTTTGCCATCCTCCACGCACCCAAACGCAGCATTCAGACGGTCCCGCGAGCCTGGGTCCACGCGCCGGTTCGACTTATCCCATCCATCCGTCTTCATATCCTAGGAAAACCGCTTTGAAAGCGGACCTAGGCGTCCCGAAGCTGGTTTCTACAGCCGTTGCTGGGACAGGCCCGCCTGCAATGATCCGTTTGAATGAATACTTGCAGCAGCTCTTGCGTCTGCGTCTCCGCAATTTTCTTCTGCTTCTGCTCCTGCTTTTGCCGCCGCCGCTGCTGCTCGAAGCCTTTGCATATGTATACTGCGGTTGCGCAAGAGGCGGTGAACACAGAATGACGAGTAACATGAGTCGACACGCACTTGCATATATCTACATGTAACCCTGCCATGTACATGTAGGTCTGCCGCTGCTGCTACAACTGCTACTATTTTGCCCCATGCCATGCCATACTATGCCGCACGCCTGGCCGCGTATGTACGTATGCATGTATGCGGGCGGCAAGCAACTGGGCCGGGACCGGGTGGGATGGATGGGACCTCCCTCAATTATCATTTCCGCCGATCCCCAAAACGCCGGAGGCGGCGGCTGCGGAGAACCACACCAAGCAGTGTGCCGGCTTAGCCGTTGCCTGGGTCAAGACTATGAGACGACTGCCATGTACATGCCCGCGTACACACATGGATACGTACGTGCGTGCGCGCGTGCGCCACAGCAAGCAAGCAAGTGGCCACATTCCGCTACATGGTGCGCGTCGTTACACAGGCAATCGCCATAAGCCGCCACAGCAGCGTCGTCGCCGCCGTCTTCTTCGTCTTTGGCGTTGTCTTTGTCCGACGGGCACTCACTCATATTGGCGACAGCCGCAGCAGCAGGGCAAGGAAAAACAGCCAGCTCGCTGTTTCAGAGGCTGGATGCGGAGGAAGAGAAGGAGGCTATCTGTGGCTGCCCTGGCTATGTATGCAACAACGGCTGCCACTCTTAACGGTGCTGGCTGGGCCCCACGAAAAGCATCGACATGATGCCCCCGACGTCTGGCTGCGCTTAGTCAGTTTTCTCTCAGCGATGACTGTTGTTACCAAGGCTGTTGCTTCTCGGCGTGCCGTGGTGCCGTGGAAGAGAACGTCTTGAGGAGTTCGGAGTTGCTGCTGTTGTGACAGTGATAGTGGCGGGTGAAGGCATATTGGCTTCTGGGCAGGTGCGATCTTGGTCATCAGATGAAGTGATGGCCATCAGTCGAGTGGTTGGTCAGCACTAAGAATGCTTCTGGCTTCCAGCCTACTTGCGAGAAGTGTTTTGACTCTCGGATCGAGGGTTTTGCTTAGGCTGTCCAAGGCTTGGTTGCCCATTTTGATGCGGTCAACACTCATGGTCTAGATAGACATGAGGTCCCGGTAGGTCTCTCCATTTTCAGTCATAACGTCAACTCCAAGACCTTGCAATGACAAGGAGAGTAAAAGAGTCACGTTTGAATTTCCAAGTACCCAAGCAAGAGAAGCAGAACTCTTTCTTTGAAGTACGCCTTTATCTCTACTTACTTTCCAATTCAAGCAGTGGTCGCTTGACTTCAGCCTGCTTTGCATCCTCTCACGAACTCTGAAGCCAATGACTTTCCGTAAGCACTCAATGCCCACTCACGACTGCCATGACCTTTTCCCGACATCTTCATCCGTACCCCATTCCAGCCTGACAGCCATCACAAGTCTCCCTTTCCCTCGTTCAATTCCTGCTCCTCCTTTTTCGCTGAAGCGGTGCCTACACTTCGAGCACATGCAAGCTTTGACGTTCACTTCTCCAGCATGGATCGTTGAGCGGGCCCGCGAACAGTACGGGCTGATCGGGGCATTTTTCAACCGATCCCGGTCGCCGTGGGTGAGGTCTCGCGGCTCACAGGAGGACAGGCGACCCTTTGCTGGCTGGTCGGTGGTGCCGTCGAACCTGAACAGACGAGCAGTCTCGTTCAGCTCGTCAGTGTTGGCCGTCGAGGGAGAGGACTGGATGACGTCGTCGGCGGCGTCGGACGGGAACAGCACAAAGTCTCCTGGCATGGTCTCATTGAACTGATGCGGCTCATCGGGCAGGAGAACGTCGGCATCGTCGTGGCCGTCGTCGTGGCCGTCGTCGTGGCCGTCGTCGTGGTCTTCGATGACCAAGGGATTTGCCATCGTGCCCGAGACCATGCCTTGCTCGTCGATGTGCTCGGAATTGTCTGAGCCGCTGTCGAGCGTGATGACCTCCATTGCCGGATTTGGCGACTTGCTGCTCGGGGTAGGCGAGTCGGTGCGCCAGTCGTCGAGATCATCGCCGGAGAGGCCTTCAATGTCACGGAATCCGGAAGAGCTTGGAGGTGGGACGGGCGAGAAGCTGTTTGGATCCACAGCGTGCTCGTTGTCCTCTTGCACTTGCTCTGTGCCGGCTGAGAGCTGAGCTTGGGCCCGAACCCAGTCATGAACGGACTGAGATTGGTCGTTTGGGCGCAAAGACTGAGACTCTTCCTCAACGGCAGTCGTTGGCTCGGGCAGAGGGGCGTCTTCGAAGTGGGGGACGTGAGGGTCGACGTGCTCGTCTACCCCGTGAGCGGATTCGACTTCAGCATCACCGGCTGCACGCAAGTCTGCGGCAGGCAGTATATCGTGAGCTCCTGAGTGAGAGTCGATGGCTTGAAGTTGACGCTGGGGCAGTGTTAGCTGAAGGGGTAAATGAGATTGATGTCAAGAAATGCTGACCTGACTTCCACGCTGCGAGACTCCTTCCCCCATCCTTGTCCTCTTAGCCTCCCGCTCCTCAGCCACCTCGGCCTCTTCAGAAGCCCTCCTCTTGCTGCCAGCGAACAACGCAAGCTCCGGCTGCAGCGGCGGCAGGACCCTCTAGCCAGCACTGACACCTCGAGGCTGACCCACGCTCGGGGCAGACGCCATCTCCTCGTCGTTGTCAACCTGTGCGTCCTGCTCTTCGCCCTGCTTGAGCTTGAACATTTCAAGCCCTTCGGAGCGACAGATGCCTGCGAGCATTTCAGGCTCCGCAGCCAGGTACCTCTTGACCTTGGCGACGAGGGCACGAGCGTCGGCGTCGACCGTCCTCTGCATTCGGTTGCTGTCCCAGTCCTGCTGCTGGATACAGTCTGTCGGGGCGAGTTGTCTAGTCTTGGCCATGGCGTACTTGTACCAAGGGAGCACGGGCAGCTCTTCCCAGATGCTCCTTTTGGAATGGGCAATGAGCATCTGTGAGCCGGGTGCGAAGTAAGAGGCCCGGGCTTGGATGAGCTGGACCTCAGTCGGCGACGACTTCGTGAGAGTGACCAGGATCGTGATGAGGATGGGGTACTCCGTGGTGTCGAGGCCTGTCGGTGGCATGTAGCGGGACAGGATGGAGACGGCGAATTGTGTCAGCTCGTTGACCGCGCGCTGAAGCAAGAAGTCGGCGGGGGCGGTTGCTGCATCGGCGGGCGCCGCTGGCACCATGATCCTGGGTGACTTGACCATGATGTTGACGCGGCCAGCCGAAATGCGGGAGGTGTTGATAGGCATGATGTATTAGTTGAGGGGAGAAAAGAAGTTGATGGGTATAAGAGTAGCTGATGGTTGTGATGAACATCGGCTTAAGGGTGTGTGTGAGTGTGTTGTGGAGTTGTGATGATAGCGCCGACGGTTTATATTTGCCATTTACCAGATCACAGAGGTCGAAGCGGGGCGGGTAGGCCACTTTCGGTGGGATATACTGAATTGAATCCCAGTGGAATTAACACCCATCACCCGCTTTTATGTTAAGAAGTATGCACCATCTTTGTCTCAACAAGCCAAATGTATTTGGCAAAGCCTCCTGTTTTAACAGTCGTGCAAGAAGCATCACAATCTGATCGTGGCACTTGCGGGCTGCACTCGACGTAACCACTGAGCATTTTCTGCCTCCACCGGCAAGCAACAGAGGCATGGATGAGCTATTTTGCTCCAGACTCAATCCAGCTTAAAGTTTGATACTGCAGAGCCACAATGTAACCACTCCATGTTGCCAATCCTTTCGTGCTGAAACTCTGCAGCTCAACCACTGCTCGTCAGAAATTTATCCCCCAGGCTCCACCAGCCAACATCAACGTAACCGTTTCCCTTCCCTATTACCCCAACAATCCAGAGCAAAACGCCAAAGCCAACCAAGCAGCAGTAACAACACCACACAAGCGCCATAGCAGCGGCTCTCAAACAACACACAGCGCGGCATGCAGAAAACGTGCCAACAGTCTCAATCTCTCGTCACACATCCTGATAGAAAGGTCTTCATCTTCCTATGGCATTGAACAAACAAGATGCTACCCAAGCACAACGCCAAAGCCGCTGAAAGGGTCGAAGTGACGACAGCTTCTCTGCGGTAACGCCAAACCCCGCAAAACGACAAGCAACACACATATTGATTGATGGAGCGACAACCCTCACCACTCTGCTCTACATACTGGAATGATGCTTTCCGGCGCCCCTTCAGTCATTCAGTCATTCAATTGGGCAGTCAGGCAGTCAGTCAACGTCCGGCCCCCAGCTAGGACCCAACGAAAGTCCAAGGTGCAATCGCAACAGGCGAAGAAACAAACGAGACATCTACGGCTCGCCAAGCGGTAGTTATGGTGACGGACGACTGCTGCTTCTCAGACGTAGCTTTGGATGCGGATGACTGCTTCCTACCAGCACATGTCTGTCTCGTGTCTTTCTTTGTCGACTGTGGTTCTATTTGTGGTCGAAGGTCCAATGTCCACCATCAAAACCTTCCAGTCATCTCATTCCACAACCACACTCACTTTGCGGCTGGTGACGATACGCTTGCAAAAGGCTGTCTGGTTCTTGTCCTGCTCTTTCGACACTTCTTTCTGCTACGCAGGCAGTGCTGATTGCGGACGGCCGACCAAGACGAGCGGTCGTTCAAGTGTGAGGGAGGACCCGTCCGTGGGGAATGTGGGGGAAGGGGAAAGGTCGAGGATTTTGTTTTTGTTCGTGTAGACAGGAGAAGGAGTAAGTTTTGGAGAGGAGGCCGAAAAAGTAGAGTGAGCGGACTCAGAGAGGGAGAGCCAGAGCCGGATGTAGACTATTCGGAAAGTGGAAGAGCGCGATCAATGCTGTTGCGGAGCAGCAAGCCAGCAAGTCAGCGCAAGGCAAGAAGTAGGAGCAACGGCATAGATGCAAAGACTGTGAGACATGTATGGGGTCGTCATCAACGTCGTTAAATTACCTACTAGTTGGCTACCACATAGATACCCACGACCTCAGCCCGCCAGTCGACATCTGTGCAGAGCGCGGCCCACCACTGTTCCTCTGTATCCTTCTGCATGTCCTTCCTAATCCTCATTCACACCCTCTCCTCCGCTTCTGTCCCTCATTCTTCGCAACAGGTTCCTCCATCCGGACCATCTCAACATCGCTTTGCCTAGCAAACCCATCTACAAGAAAGACTCGCTCGCGCTATTCTCCCCCAAGCCCAGTCCCGCTGTATCCACAGATTCTCTGCAATAAGATAACTGGACAAGAAGCTGATATTCCCCCAAGCATGTCCGATCCAAGCCAAACCAAGCCAACAAACGAGACTCGTCAAAGGCCGATCCGATTGCGCAATGGTCGAAAGCAAAGAGAGTACGCAGTGTACGAGCGAGAAGGAAGGAGAGGAAAGAGATCAAGACATTACACTAAGAAAAGGAGAGTTGGAGATGTGATCGGCAAAACAGACAGGCAGGGGAATCATCACGCTTGCTCTCTTTCTCTCAACTCGATAGCAAGCAGGTCGTAACGGCGTTATTTGCGAGGCAGCAAAATCAGGCAGTTCACTTCGTCAGCAGCACCATAACAGAAATTGAAAGAAATGGAAGCAAGGAGATATGGACTAAGGAAAAAAGGTTTGGAGAAGAGGTTGGAAAGAGGTTCAGACCGGTCCAGTGCTGAGGCAGTGTGGCGGCGAGCATGCGTCTCGTCTCGAAGCTTTCCGCCCGGCAGATGATTAAGCGCGGAGCTTGAAACGAGAACCCAAAATACTTGAAACACTGTACACACTGTGGTCTGCGGGTGGCGCAGATTGAGAGGATTTGGAGTTGCAGTGTCGTCCGTCCGAGTCGCGTAGTGGAAGCTTTGATGAATGGGGGAATGTCGAGTCGAGCTTTTGACGGTTGGCTTCAGCCATCAAAGCCAGTCGTGAAGCTGCCACTTGGCCAGCAAATCAGGCGAATCGCGGGATGTAGGGGAGGCACCACGACGAGCGGTCGTATTCGCCTGATACTGTTGTCGCGGGCGGCGGCGCTGGTCTTGCTGCTCCTCGACCTCGTGGTCTAGACTGGAAATGAGTCACTCCATCATGATGGTGGCCTCGCTGTAGAACAAGTTTCTCGAATCAGAACGCGTTCTCGGCGGCCCTTTTGGTAGTAGTAATAGTAGCAGTAGTAGTCGTCCATCCAAATTAGGTAGGTAGGCAAGGAAAAAAAAATATTTTTCATCTTGAAGGAAAGTTGCTTTTGGGTCGTTCCGAACAAGGAGAGAAGAAATCCCGTCGACCCCAAGCCGAGACATGGAATGGAGATGTGTCGCTTACGTGTACCGAGGTGGGCTGGTGCTTCCATTAACGCCCTGGAGCTTCCTCTCCATGATGTCGAGAGTAGCTGGGAAGTAGGGCTCGACGCCAAAGTTGCGCAGGTATGCGGCCGTCTTCTCAATGCGCTTGATTTCGCGCTGAACGGGCCACTCTTCGCGCTCGTCGAATCGGCGTCGCACAACGTCGACCATGGCAGCATCGAGGCGGCCGTAGAATTCTCTCCGCGCGGCAATATCATCGGCGTCGCCAGAGTCCAAACCACCGTGGGAATTGAGGTTGCCGCCGAGCTTGAGGATCAGGTCAAAGGCATAACGAGGCCCGGTAGGCAGCGAGGCAAGACGCTGAATATCTGGGAGAAACTTGGCCATGGCCGAAGCGAAATGCGCAGAGGAGATGCTGTCGTTGAGGTCATCTTGGAGACGGTGCAGGTCAAAGTTGACAATGGTGATTTTGCGGTCAAGCTGGGCGTTCAGCGTGTTGGCGGCCGTCGGATCGGCGCTGTCCATGTGTTTGGCAATATTTGGAGGTACATCTGAGCGTGGTTAGTCGGTGACGTTCGGCGGGTGCGGCGTTTGACAGGAAGCATACCGGGTCGCAAGCCCCGCTTGTCGATCCACGAGTGGACCTCTGCCCTCTGCTGCTCCAAACTCTCAATCCACGCATTCAGCTCAGCAATCTGACCCTCGAGGTGCTCAATCTTTTCGGTATAGGGGCGCACGGCCTCGTTGAAGGCGCGGGTGAGCAGGTCGGGCATGGGCTCCGTCTTTTGCGGCATGCCGCCGCCCATGCCGGCATACATGCTGGTGTCCATGGGAGGCATGGAATTGTGAGCAGAGCTGGTCATGGGTCGCGGAGCAGAGTGGTGAACGTCTTGAGGCGCGGAGGGGCGCGGATACATGCCAGGGTCCTTGTCGAACTGGACCTGATCGTGCGAAGGGTTGGGGATAGCGGGGGCCGAGTCGCGGCGCGAAGAGGGAGGGCGGTCGTACTTTTCAAAGGACTTGGAGTGCTGCGAAGGCGAGTCGGCTTCCTCGAGATAGGAGTTTGCGCGGGAGCGACGTTTGAAGAACATGCTGAGGAAGAAGCAAGAGGGGAGGGGATGGGGGTGGGAAGTGGTAGGAAGAAGGATTTAAGCGGCAGACGACGCGGATGGTGCAGGGGTTTGGGTTTGGGTCAGGCTCTCGGATGGAAAGGGTAAGTAAGGGCTTGGCTGGCTGGCTGGCTCTGATTCTCGGAGGAGGTTGGCAGGTGGGACGGGCAGAAATAATCAGTCGTCGTCGACGTCGATGTGATGATAATCCAGCGCTTATGGCATGGATCCCGGCTGGTGGCTGGGAGACGAGCGGGAGTGGCAGTGGGCGAACGTGGACCCCTTTGGCGTGCAGCCAACATGCATGCGCAACTGGAGAGAGTAGTACCGGGCAGTGTTTATCGTCCAAAACAACGAGTTCCGACTTCTCCGTCGCTCTCATGGCATGGCATGGCATGGCATGGCATGACTTGCTCAACTGCCGTCGGTCCAGTCGCCAGCCAGCGCCAGCGACGTCGACGTCGACCACCACCAGCCATCCAACCAAACGACTGAAACACGCCGACGACGAAAACAGTCGCACCATTAGCAGGGTTGTGGCTGGCATATCCCCTCTTCAGCCTCTTTCGTCCCGTTCTGAGTGCTCTCCCCCCCCCCAAAAAAAAAAAGATCGAGTCCATTTTTGCAGTGGCCCATCAGGTACGCCGACGGCTACAGGTACGTCGTGGCGCCCTCCATGTCGAGTGCCTGGCGTGCCTGCAGCCGGCCACCATCATTGCTGGCCTGTTTCCGCAGCAATCGGATCAAACAAACCACATGTGTGCGACTGTGGTTTACTACTCTTTGCGCTGTGCTCCTAAACCCATCGCATGATCGGCGCTGACGTTGCATTGCTCTCACGCCTCTTTCGACGTCTTGGTCAGCATCGTCATGGCCTTCCTGTTACTCCTCCTGGCTCTGATAACGAGTTGATATACTAGGCAGGTATCCAATTTCAAGCAGCGTCTATCATGAGTGTTCCCCACCATGTCATTGCAGCCACCCAAGAGCCGTGCCCATCCCGCCATGCCCACGCCAAACGCCGATCCAGGACCTCTATACAAACATTACCTTACGATGAATACGACTCTTCGGCCAAGCTGCTCGCCTCCGTCTCCACCTTGCCAATCTCCGCATCGCTCTCACTGCCCTCATCGATTGACTCGGCCTCCGGCATGACGGCCTTCTCCGGGTCGCGCATCGTGTGAACTGTGCCTCGCCGTCCCAAAAAGTCCTCTGTCCGCAACCCACGAACTTCTTCTGGCTTCACTGCGCCCTGCAGACCGCCCCCGCTTTTCTTCTTCTCCTTGATGTACTCGCGCACCGGGCACATGGCCGCATCTCTGCATGCATCTTTAATGTCTGACCCGCTCATACCCGCCGATACGCGCACGAGGTAGTCGAGATCAAAGTGCGCACGGTCAACCTTGGTGTCGCGGAGAATGAGCTTGAAAATGCCTCTGCGCTGGTGCGCCGACGGCAGCGGAACCGGGAACTTCTTAGGCATGCGCCGCAGAATCGCCTCGTCAATGTCCTGGATGCGGTTCGTGGCGCCCAAGATGCAGATGCGCTGTGGCTGGCCGGACGCGTTGACCGACGCCAGCCCATCCCAGTGCGTCATAAACTCGGCCTTGACCATGCCACTTGCCTCGTGCTCCCCAGAACGCCGCTGGCCCAGCACCGCATCGATTTCGTCGATGAAGACAATGGCTGGCGCCAGCTTGCGAGCAAGCGAGAACACGGCGCTGACGAGCTTGTTCGAGTCGCCGTACCACTTTTCCGTCAACGTTGATATGTGTAGGTTTATGAAACAGGCACCACTCTCGTGCGCGAGCGCTTTGGCAAGCATCGTCTTGCCGCAGCCGGGAGGACCGTAGAGCAGCACGCCGGATGGGGCCGAGAGCAGCGATGACTGCTGCGCATAGAGGTGCGGCATGGTGAGAGGGTAGATGACAGATTCCTTAAGCTCTTCGATAATGTCTTCGAGTCCTCCGATATCTGCGCTCCTGTTAGCGTGCGTCAAAGCCGACGCAAGAGATACCAACCGTCAAAAGAGACGGGAATCTCTTCTGGTGCGACCACCTCCATCGCAATCGTCTGCTCATACGGCGTGAGAACCATCTCTTCTCTGTGGAGCCGTTGCTGTATGCTGCCCTGCTCCTCATCATCCTCCTCCCCTTGTCTTGCTAGTATCCCTCTCAACTTGC
Organism: Phyllosticta citriasiana; assembly: GCF_038021145.1. Taxonomy (NCBI): domain Eukaryota; kingdom Fungi; phylum Ascomycota; class Dothideomycetes; order Botryosphaeriales; family Phyllostictaceae; genus Phyllosticta; species Phyllosticta citriasiana. The sequence continues at coordinate 1,246,763 of NW_027117286.1, read as the reverse complement.
GGTTTGCGGCGGCGGACTTTTGACGAGCTTCCTCCTTGGACGCAGCTTCGGGGTCTAGGCGCGCGAGGATGTTGGTCACTACAAAATACATCAAGACGGGCTGCAGCCGCCGTCAGTAAAAGGCCTTGAAGCTGGTCGCTCGTGTGAGACTTACGGCGGCCGTCATCAACAACAGGTCCCCCACGTAAGAGAATTTCTTCCATCCTTGGTTGGACATGGTGCCTGCGATTGCGCGCACCCGTCGACAAGTGGCAGATGGGCGGTGCAGAGGGTGTGTACAGCGTGTGAGCGACGTTGACGTGGAGAAGTGTTGGCGGGTGGGTCACAACCGTGTGGTGGCGGTGGCGCAAAAACCTGGCTGGGTTTGCGGGCAGCGCGCCAGAGTTTCCCAGCAACGCTTCAACACCAAAAGAGCATCATCACACGGCGCGCCATGGCTGCTGCTTTCCACCGCGTCGCCATCGAGAGCCGTCTCGCTGGTCTCTCGAAATGGCAAGCACTGCGTCTTTCGCAGTCGGGATGCAAGTTCTACGCCACACATCACAGCACGGGCTCGGGATCCCAGAGCTCCACCACCAAACGACGTGCCGTCACCATCGCCAACGACACTGGCTACGTGCCATGGGGAGAACTCTCCGTCCGTGAAAAGGCTGCCCGATCAACCCAGCAATCGTTCAATTTTGCTCTGGTGATTGCTGGCGTTGTCGCAACCGGCGCTCTTGTGTACATCTTGTTCACAGAAATAATCTCTCCAGAGGGCACAACCAACCAGTTCCACCGAGCCCTGAACAAGGTCAAAAGCGATCCAAGATGCGTCGAGTTGCTTGGAGATCCAAAGCAGATTGTCGAGTTCTCTGAAAACCCCAATCCACGTGCCCGTCACTGGACAGTGCCATCCAAACGGGAACAGGACAAGGCCGGCAATGTCCACTTGACCATGCACTTTTTTGTATGAGTCCATTACCTCTTTCATGCGCAGTTAGCTAAGACGGCTCAGGTCAAAGGGCCCCTCAATCAAGGCACAGTCAGGCTGCACATGATCCAAAAAGCTGGAGAGCGCGAATTCGAATACCAGACCTTGACCCTAGATGTGCCAGGTAAGTGGAGCTCTAACATGTCGGTACTGTACGTGTACTGACACTTGCAGGTCACCGAAGAATATATCTGGAAAACGCAGAGCCCTTGTCCGCTTCTCTGAAAAGAAAGTCTGGCAAGCTTTTCGGTATCAAATGGTGGTGAAGCAGCGATTATTTCCAAGATCCAGTGCTGTGCCAACCACCAGGCGAGCGCGTGCTGAGAAGCCTGTGAAAGTTGCCGAAGATCGATTAGGTAAGGTTCAGGCACAACTGACACAAGTACCTCCAACGATGCAGTCCCAAGAGAACGTACCCGCGTGATGAAAGAAGAGCCACCGTAGCGCAAGCATTGGGAACGATGAGCGTGTCAAGCTTTGAAGAGCGAGATTGGGTATGCAAGGCGGCAACTCTTCGCGCAGATATGATGCGGCTCTGTCAACGTCGCGGTGATTGCAAAAATTTTAGATGGAATTTTCCAGGTTTGCAGAACGGTACTCGGGCAATTGTCAATGCCGCCTGTGATTTAGAGTTGTTTGCCGTCGTGCCTTGATGGTGCCCAACCAGCACAAGGCGGCTTTGAGCGCCAATTGGAAAAGCGGCAGACTCAATAGGGTTTTCTGACCCATGCAACCAATACAATACGACATCAACCTGAACCACGGATGGCCTGTTTCGACAAGTGCGAGGGAGCGTTCCGACCCGTTTTCAACGGTCGTGCCACTACGACTCTCCTTCATCAAACACCTCGTTGGCTACGGCTTTCGAAAATGTCTCGAATCGCCATATTGACCCATCTCTCGTGTCAAGCAGACGACGTTGCTCTCAAGCATACTCGTCATGCCGAAGACGAAGCAGGTGTAACCCAGTATCCGCGACCCGCGACCTTCCATCTGCCTTTGGCATTGGGCCATGTTCTTTCCCTCTGATGCAGGTTCGCGTTTCGCGAGCCAGTTATATCCATTGCTGCTCGACGCCCTGTCGAAGCCAAACCTTCGGACTGAGCTTCTCGAAGCCAGCGTTGTTCTTTCACTGCTCAACCTACACCCTATATTCTGTGCTTTTGACGTAGCCTTACTCACCCTCATTATTATACTTCCTGCTTGCTTTCCTTGGCTCTCTCAGTCTGCAAACCTTGGGCCAAGAACCGCAGCTCCACTTCACGCGAATTCTCATGCCATGGGACTCCCGTGCTGTGCCTGTTTCGCAGGAGAGGCTTAGTAAAGATTGCGAAATCATGCTACATTCAGCCCGGGACCATCTGGCTGGGCAATCGGCTCTGGAAAATTCGAACGAGGTTTCTGACGCGCCGCTCGACTTTCCCATCAGCACTCCCGCGACACCGAGGTGGAGCTTCGCGTCTCCTGACGAGTGCGATGGTTCCCACGACCACGTTATCGACTACGCCGGTCTCTTTGCGCATTATGTTCAGAAAACCACTCGAGAATCCATCATGGACGGGACCGCCGATAAGAATGCTGAAAACTCGTCGGGCCCTGCTCGCGGGGCATCGGACGACCCTTCGACCGCGTCATCGTCCGATCGGACGCATAGCGACTCTTCCATCCCTGAATCTTCAAAAACGTCGGGCGGTTCCTCATTGAGTAGCATGGCCCGCAAGGTTGCACGGCATGCTGGCCCTGACATGAGGTTAATCGATGTTGACAGAAGCGAGTGGGCCAGTAAATTTTACGACGGAAGATATAGGCGATGGAGCAATTCTAGCAACAATTCTGATCACTCGAACGACGAAGACGTATCTCGATCGACATCTGCTACAGCCACTCAATCAAATGTAGGCAGAAGCACCCCGCCGTCACCCTGGCCACTTCCAAACACCCCTTTGGTGATGCGAAAGCAGTCCACAGACGCCTTGGCGGCCCACAAGGCAGGCGACACAGCGAAAGATTCATCACCTCCAATGCCCTCCTCGTCTGATATTCCTACCCCGGGAAGCTTGAACACACTACCGAAAAGTGGGCCAGTGTCTGAAATTGCTCCCATTGATGAAACTTATTCGCCACTACAAGCTTCAGCGCATCCTTGGAATGGCGTCGAAAAGCAAGACGAAAAGCCTCTGTCAGGCAAACGCTCTCGGCCTAGCTTTCCGCGGTGGAAATCTCATCGGAGACAGAGGTCCAAAGATACGCGCAGCAGTGGGCAGTCGTCGCCTCTGAGCCCGTCTCTCAGCCCACCCCTAAGTCCGAACAAGGTCGAAGAAGACACTGCAACAGCGGTCCAGATGAAGAAAGTAACGGCAACACAACTTGTTCAACCAAAGTCGAGGCGCTCATTGAAGCGCTGGCTGTGGCCCGGGCCCTTATCGGCGAGTGATGCTCAAAGCATTGGGGAGGTGATTCAGCCTCAGGAAGTGCAAGCATTGAATCCTGCTGCTGGCTTTGGTCGAGGTATGGTTCACAGACGCTGCGCAACACACATTCTAACAACCTTCAGCTGATGCGCTTCCTCATGCGAAAGCACTGGTACCTCTGACAGGACCCGAGTCGCCCACGCGTCTACGACGCGATCGACTGCTGTCACCGCCTAACTCTTCACATCCCAGCGCGTCCCAGTCTCCAATGGCTGGACGCGGCCATGGCTTTGTACCACCGACTCCCGATCTTTTTACACCTTTTTGCCGGATGGAAAGACGCGAGCGGACGTCTTATTTCGGGGTCCCAAATGAGCCCGTCAAAGAGGATTCCAAAGAGGACGCAGAAGAGGATGCAAAACGTTACTACAGTCCCGACTTCATTGGCAGCGCCCTGGGAGGTCTCTCTCCGCCTGGAACTCCCGACGAGTCACCAGAGAAGTCAGAGCCTAAGAAGCAGCCCGAGTACCTTGGATACAAGACTCGCCGCGGCACAGCCCGCAACAGCACCTTCCCCGCTGGTTTCTTTCCCGAGGACACCACGCCCACATCACCACCATCTCGACACGCAGGCTTCGTTGTTGGTAGGTCTTCCCCGCAAGAAGCTACACCACCACATCCTACAGCAGAATTTCCAGCATTCGGGGCGTATCCGGTGCGTCCGCCGCGCACCCGCCGCCAGGTAGCGAAAACCTCATCGGGGCACTGGGACTCGGACGCTGTTCTTATGTCACAGCCAGACATGACAACGCCGGACGCAACGTCAGATGAGCCCGTCAGCTACATGTACCCGGACTCGCCGTCTCGCTCGACAAGGGCCAGCACCGCGACGACGACGTCACTCGCCACGGCCAACACGTCGGCCACCAGCAACACAGCCGCGACGACTGCTACGGCCCTGTCCGACTCCACCATCAAGCCGCGTCCGTCGACGTCATCAATTTCAACCTCATCCACCACGACGGCACTCCCTCGCGCCTCACCCGCAACCTTCCACCGCCCCCTCTCCTCCAACCGCAACAGCACGAGCACCATTACTGCGCCTCCAGACCCCCCCAAACCCCACGCTCCTACTCCCCTTGGCGCCCCTGGCACAACAGCCAACACGGCGCTGCGCCGCGTGCGTCGCGAATCGACGCGCAGCGAGGCGCGATCGCTCCCCGAGTCTACATTTACAAGCGACACGACGGGAACGTCGGGGAGCGGCGGCACTTCTAGGAGCGGTCCGCCCAAGCCGCGCGACTGGTTCCGCGTGCGAATGGATCAGATAATGGCTGATGACATCGGCGGTGCGGCGGCGGGCGGCGCTGCGAATTTGCCGCCGCCCTCGCCTGTTCCCCCTGTTGCCGCTACTCCTGCTGCCGCAGCTCCTGCCGCTGTTCCTGTTGGCGGAGGGAGTGGAATTGGAAATGGACACAGGCCTCCTACTGACGCGCCTCGTCGTCCACCGCTCCGTCCCACGCTGTCGAACGACAGCAACTACGGCATAACGCAGACCCACAACCACAACCACACCCACAGCAGCAATAGTAACGGGCGCAATCAGCCCGCCAGCGCCGCTTCCAGCGCGAGTGCCCAGTTCGGACCCGCGACGACGACGGCAGCAGGTGACGTCGGCGGCCCCGAGTTTGTCTGGGACGTCCCGGAGCATTTGCCCGGTAGCCCGCTGTGTCCTCTTTCCCCTAAGCATCGCGGTGGCGGGAGGGGCATTTGTGTGTATCATGGTCGCCGCAAGACGCAGAGGACGGCGGAGCTGATGTTATGACAATGAGCAGGTGTGGGTGGGTTTGGTGGGTCGGGAAGAAGCAGAGTTGGTGTCAGGAGAGAGATAGGGCTTTGGAATGGGTTTGCATTGGGTTGCGAAGTTGGGAGTGGTGAGCGGGGGATGAGAGGGGGGGTAGATGGTACAAATGTTGCGAAGATGGGATTGATGGGATTGACGGGAAAGAAGTATGTGTGCATGGGATGGACGGGATGGTTGGATGAATGAATGACCTAACGAACCAATCAATCAATCAATCAATCAGTGACTGAAAGGGAACTGTTAGAAAAACAACTAAGTGGGTCGTGGCGCCCTACCTATCATTTGCCACACAGCTTCCCTTCCCACGCATAAGTTAGCAAGAGAATCGGAGCACTTGCACAAATCCTTCTCGATCCATCTCTGCCCTCTTTTGTCGAACTGTCTCAATGAGAGCGCAGCAGAGCGTCTAAATTCACCACAAGTCCTCATTGGAGGCGCAACACACGCCGTCTCAATGCACACATTTCTAACAATCAACCCATCATGGCATCAAGTCGTCCCACAGAAGACTGGAAAATTTGCTTTCTTGAGCAGGGATAGTGTTTGGCGTTAGAAGTTAGAAGAAGTGACTTTTTCTAACTTTCCTCCTTCTCCCTTTTATAGTCTCCAAGAGATAGGATGTTGTGGGTGCTTGCGACCTTCTAACAGCATCATTGCTTCCATCATCGCAGCTTTCTCGAAGCATTTCTTGGATTAATGTGGATTTTCATTGTCAAGACTTCGGCTTGCGGGGGCTTTGTGGGGAGAGAAACGTAAGAAAAGGGGATGAGTGGGTGGGTAGGTGGGTTTGAGGAGGGACTGAACCTATGAAGTTTTTGTGCTTTTCATTCATTCGTTTCTCCTTCCAAATTCTTGGTGTCCAGGCGATTTCCCGTTTTGCTCCCCCCCCCCCCCCCCCCCCTGAAGCGAGGAGGAGCGGGGAAAGAGTAAAATGATGATGGAAAAGAGGACAGAAATAGGAATTGAAAGTAAGTTAAGATACCACTCTAGCCTCAGACACGTGGACTAGCGTCCACTATCCGTGCATGCTTTTACTTGCTGAATTTTCAAATCGCAAAATCGACAATAAATTTCTACATGTACCGTTGCACTCATTTACATCTATCTATCCCACTCCATCAAATGGCCCTAAAAGTCGACTCCTTAATCCAACTAAACACTTGTCCCCTCTCGATGAAGAGAGGGAGTGAGGATGCATGTCGTAACGATGTTAAGGAAGCATTACAACATTGATCACTGTGAAAGCGATATGTGTACAGACAGCATGCACCCATGTAATTTGAAGCGAGGTGTTTGTTTTTTGTCGGAATGAGGCGACCGCCGCTGTGTTGCATGCACGCCCGCGTGGCTAGACTGGAAGTGTAGGCACATGCATACATAGGTGAGGTGAGGTACATGGTCGGCGGCTCTTGTCTTTTGTCACGGGTGCTCGCTTTTGCTACTCACCTACCTCCCTACCTATTCGAATAAGCGCAAGCACTGTTCTCTTGACTCTCCCTCTAGGTAGTTTCTCTTACCCACACACGCACTACACAGAATGGAAAAAGCACATGAGAACAACTACTTACATACATACATACATACATACATCACCTCCATCCATCACATCAAACAGCTCTCAGCCCTCAGAACCAAATCAGCGAGCGCAGCAAGGGAGAGAAAACGCAGCCCACGATTGGTTAGCCCAACTATTTTCCGCATGTCACACACGCGCTGCTGGGCGCGCATCCACTTTCCAGCCACCGCTGTATTTGCTGTGTGTGCTACGCGGCGTTGCGTTGCGTTGCGTCGCCGGTGGCGTGCGTGCGGTGGTCGGAAAAAATCATCGTAGCAGGCAGGCAGATAGACAGCGAGGCTCACCCGCATACACACATACAGAGGAACATGGATGCGGCGACGGCTTCGCAGCGCGGGGTGTGGGGGAAACGGACTGATTGAATGATTCATTGCATGACTGACTGATTGCAGCGCAGCCAGCCAGTGTGGGGAGGGAGCAAGGTGGAGAAAAGTGATTGGAGTCTTACCTTGTAGGTGGTTGACCCAAACAAATCGACCGACGGCCGGACAGACAGACCGAAGGATAGACGGAACGGGCAAGGCAAGGCAAGGCAGGCAGTGGTAGGAGTGGTCGAGTACGACGGCGGCCGCTGGACGCGCGGCGAAACGAAAGACGTGGCTTCCGCGTCGTACAACGCGCGCGTCCGCACACCATTGGAAAAAAAAAAAAAAAAAAAATCATCGACGACAGCCAGCCGGGCAAACAATCAGCGGAGGGAACAAGAGCAGGTAGCAAGCAGCAAGCAGCAAGCAGCAAGCAAGCAAGGCAACAAGCCGCTGCCCGTCCCTCCGTCCGTCTACATACATACAAAGATGCCGTCAGTCTGGCCTCATCGTCGGATCTTCCAAACACGGGCATGGCGTGAGCGTCATCGTACAGGGAGATGGACGGACGGATGGAGCGAAAAAGACCATGAGCGCGCTGACGCGCCCGCCCGTGTTCTGACTACACATGGACGACCCGAGCGACCGCCCCGGCCAACACGAGTTGTCGATGCTGCCAGTTCCGCTTCAGGTCGAGGGCACATGTGCGGATGTGGGAGAGGAGCGGCGGTGGTGGGCGTCGGTCGGAGAGTTGCGCGGTGCCGATGCAGCCAGCACTCAGGCGATCTGCACGCGGGAGCGGAAGCGGATGCGTGGGTTTTTGCGTTGTGAGAGCCACCAGTGGAGCGCCAGCGCCAGGTCGGTCGGCGCACGGACTATATTTGTCTCGATGGGTCGATCTGGCTAGGTACCTTAGGTGAGTCGCCTCGACGGGCGCACCACCTCACGTGGCGAATTGGTGCAGTCTTGCGGCGCACGATTGGGGATCCGGGGCGCGTCACTACGTATGCGTGGGTAAGCAGATGGGAAAATTCAAAAAAGACGGTTATGTTTGCGGGGCTGACGAACAGCAGCTCCTGCTACTGCATGTTTTGCGCGTTCTGCGCAGGCGGATGTCGATCCCCACGGCGGGACTGCCAATCCTTGTCTTTTGGCTTCTGACGTCGCTGCTGACAGTCCGACGTCGAGAAGACTTGTGATTTTCGGCGGGCGGGCGTCTCCAAGGTGGCGGATAGCCAAAAGCTGTAGCCAACGTCTCACGACTCGCTAGTTCCTTGTTGGTTTGGTGGGTATACGAGCGCTGCCACCACCAAGGTCCAACTCTTGCCCCTGGCTTGGAACCTTGGTGGGCGGCGGGAGGAAGCGAATGCATCTGCAAGCCGCGTAATCGAGAGTTGATGGAAGTGGAGAGTTGAGACAGACACGTCTGATTAGTGGTGAGAGTATCCGGGTGGGCCGGCGGCAAAGAGGCTGTTGGGGGGTTTGAATGTGGCATGCTGGAGTGGTTGAGTTCTTCTTGCAATGGAGGCGGACGCAGGCAGGCCCAGCCCACGGGCGGCGAACTATCAATTTACCTTTTTGGGTTAGCAGGTCGGTGGTCCAGATAAGGTTGTGAGGGGGAGTATGTATTTTTGGACCTACGACAAAGAGAAACCACAGCTTTGGAAGAGGCAACTGTGCCAATCAGATTAGATTTCTCAGGGCCATGACGGCCACAAAGCCAAACGAGGAACAAGTTGGGCGGAACATGCGGAGTGTGCGGCAAGTGTCGACAGCAGCGTTGAATTCTTCGCAGCCCAGAGGGCTAAAGTGTGTTACGTTCCATTGTTGACTTGGCTAGCCGGTCATGTGACCTGTCAGCACCGCATCCCGTCATCACCACCACCCTAACGGAATTGCGCTTCGGCCAAAGCTAGCCATGATTGTGAGCAGACCATCACGTAAAACGGCAAGTTGCGAAGCTGATGTTGCGATCTTCAATCCTGAGTTCCCGAGACGAATCGAGATGAGTCGTTCAGCGGGCAGATTGCTCTCGGAAAATCAATGGTCCATATTGACCCAGTGCGTCGTTAAATGACATGCATTCCCGCTGAAGAGTCGACACCTACTCAGGGCCGGCTTGGCAAAGGTTGGATCTTGATGGTGGATGGCGCTAGTTTAGCAGGTCAGCGGCGGATTGTTAGCTTGGAGTTGGTGGCTGCCCGACGACGACGACGACGACGACGACGACGACGTTGATAGCAGTTGTGATGTAGCTAAATATACACGATGCGAGGCAAAACAATCCAAGGCGTCGCTGCGGCTTGGCAGCGAAGATCCGGAATGTGCAGCGCTTGGCCTCGCGGATTCGGATGGGCGAATCTTGGAAGGTCGTGGTCAGGGCTCAGGGCGAGATCAGCCGTCGGGTGAACGAGCTGACGGGAGCGAGTTCCTGACTAACGATGCAAACCACGGGTTGCCCGCATTAAAACGAAGCGCTACTGGACGGTGCATCACAACATCTGACGGCCGTTTTGCTGGATTTCAGAAACAAGCGAGAGGGGGCCGGCTAAGATGAAACGAGACAGAGAGCTGAGAGGAGGCGTGGCAGCGGAGCAGCACCAGAAAATAAAAGAAAAATGGGCTGGCTCCTAGGCTGCTGGCTCCTGGCCACGTACCACGGGCGGCAGTTGACAGCCATTGACAGGTCTTTCACAATTGCACTTGTGCACGACTCGCGCCCGGCGAGTGGGTGAGACGGGCGGAGATTGACCGTGTACGACGGGGGTGAGAGAGGGCAGGGCAGGGCAGGTCGTGGCGGAGAGGAGAGGAGTTGCAATTCGAAATAGGACAGCCGACAAACACACGGCAGATCAGAAGTAGAGCTACGTAGCTGCTAACCAGCAAACACACTGCCCTTGCCAGCCCCAGGCTTGGTGGTGAGGTCGAGGTCGAGTCGACGCTGGCTGGCTGGCTGGCTGGCTGGCTGGCGATGGTGGTGTCTTTCACGGATTCGCCCGATTGGCCTCGGCGTCTTGACCCTTGATGCGACGCGTTTAATTTCGCACAGGCCTTCATCCCTGCTCTCGCAGGGGCCCCATGATCCATCGCACTGCCACTGGCAAACGCCCGTTTTCCTCTTCTCACACGCTCCACCAAGTCGAGACCACCACACCACGGCACCCCCATCCTGTCCCATCAGGTCCCATCCCACGGCTCCTCACCGCTCAAGCTCAGGCTCTGGCTCAGGGCTCTTCTCCTCCACGACGCTGGCTCGCTCGCTCGCTCTCTCTCCCTCGCTCTCACGCTCAATATTCTCCCCCCTCCCCCAATCCCGCGCCAATTCCCAATTTCTTCGCGCCCGTCGCTTCGCCGTCGCCTGCGTCTCCACATCCACTCGCACCGCTGGGCCTGACCTACTCTCTACGGCCTGGCTAGTTATTTTCAGACAATCCACCGGTGCTGGGCGACGCTTTGTGCAAGCCTTTATGCACGCCCATTGCTGCTCGAGCGCTGCGTCCCTGCTTTGCGCCCGGGGCGTGCTGCTGCTCCTGTGCTCTCGCTTCACCTAGGCCCCAAGCCGGCCGCATCCACCTTCCCCCCCCCCGGCTGCCGCCACGAACCTCGCTCCTCATCTCGTCCCAAACACCACACGCTCTCTCGCCCCCGTATACATCGACAAGCCCCGACCGGTCATCTTTGGTTGCCGACCTTTCGTCAACCACGCCGCCGTCGTCTCCACCCCCTTCTCTCCCCAAGTCGACCTTCCCGGGTGTGCCTCCAAAAAAAAAGAGAACCGACTCCACGCTCCTTGATTTTCTCTCTGATTCCAAGCGAATCCCCTCCACTCGTTTCTGTCTGCTTTGCTTCGCTTCAATTCCTTTCGACTGAACATAATTGTTGCTGCGCTCCCGCGCCGCTTGGACGACCGCCTCCCCACGTTCCTTGACTTTGCTCAACCCCCCGGCCAAACGACCTCTGCTCCCCTTTTCCGCTTCTTCAATAGTCGCGCTGTCAGGGTCTTGATCGTTTGCGCATTCGCCGGTTTGCACGAGTCGTGGAAATTAATCAATTGCCAACTTTTGGGGTCGCTTTGTTCATCCGTGGTCGAGAAGCCTTCTCTCTCCGCCGCGCCGAGGATTTACTGGACGCCACGACCTATTGCCATTGTCGCTCGACAACAAAGCACCGCGTCGCGCCTGCTACCCGACGGTCTGCGACGTGAGTCCGACTTGTCTCGACCCTTTGGCCGTCCACGTTCCTTCGCATCAACCGCTCGCGCTCGCAGGATGGTCTTCTGAGAGTTGTAAAATTGCCCGTAAACTCACTGCCATCTTTGCGGTCCTGGATTTGGTGACTGGATTCAGTCAGGTATGTGCTGCGTTTTGACTCATCCAAAATCACGCTGATTGGAATGCAGATACACTCCTTTTCTTCATAGCTTCACTACACTCGTTTTTACATTCGGAGACAGTCAGTACTCAACTTCCAGCCACGTGCCACGCGTACTGACCGGCAGCAGCCAAAAGTCATCTTCGTTCATCGTCTAGTCATTGCTGAGCATATCTGTATCATACTGGAGTAATACGTCATGAAGGTAGATTCTCTGACATGGGCCGCAATCGCCCTGTTGTCGTTTCAGGGGGTCGCCATGGCCGAGGCCGCACCCGCTCAAGCCAGGAGGGACGCACCCAAAAAGCCAAAGTACTACTTCCCGAGACATGTCAAGCGTTTCACCAACACTACGACGCCCATCTCGACGCCTCCCGAGACCAGTCCTCCGCCGTCGACGCAACCCGTTCAGACTTCGCGAACCGACCTGCAGTCCATCTCGGAGAGCCTGTCGAAAACCGAGGGCTTGACTAGCATATTGGGGAGCACGACGGCATTGACTCCGACGCCCCCTCAGCCTGAGCCCGTGGTCCCAACGTCGAGTGTGAATTCTACTACCGAATTCGTCATTCCCGGAACTACAGGAACCTCGACAATCATCGACCATGCCTCTACGAATCAGGTCTCGCCCCCGACAACTACTCCAGCCATTTACACTCCGACTCCAACGACACCCTCTGCCACGACTTCTACTTCGACCCCTGCGAAAACGTCCCTAGTATCGTCTTTCTCTGGAACCGGTACCGTTAGTGTTCCCGTTGTCCAACCGACGACACCCAAGGAACAAGAATCGAAGACCACTCCGACTAGCACTAGCACGCCCGTCAAGAGCTCTCCGACGTCGTTTGTCGGCACCGGTAGCGCCACCGTGTCTGTTGTCAAGCCGACCCCGGAAGGATCTTCGACATCGGCTCCAAGTTCTCCAGGGACTCCCAAATCGTCCGTCACAGGAACCGGTGGAGTATCAGTCCCCATCGTTCGGCCGACGCCAGCGACGCCAGAATCGTCCACAACTCCTGCGCCAAAAGCCTCGTCGACGACTGGCACGGGTGGCATTCTCCAGCCCATCTTGACTCCCGTGGAAAGTCTCCTGGGAAGCAACGGCATTGTTTCTCCCGTGACGAGCTTGCTTGGAACTGGTGGCGTTTTGAGTCCAATCTTGCAGCCAACTATGTCTACTTCCCCCACTCCGGTCGAGACCAAGCCTGGCGAAACAAGCAAATCGAGCGCCGTTGGAACTGGTCGGGTCTCTAGTTCCACTACTCTCCCTACGACACCCTCGTCTCAGAACCCGACGATCGTCCCCACACCTGGCACGTCTGCAACAGGTACTGGCGGTGGCAATGTCCCCATTGTGCAGCCCACGAGCGGCGCACCGTCTGTGCCAACGCCTGGAAGACAATCTTCCACTGGAACTGGCATCATTGTAGGTCTTTCGACCATCATTGATAGCAGCAGCAAAGCCGGCACGCCTGGAACCCCAGCCCCGCAAGTTCCTCCAACTCCCACGTCCAGCTCTTCAAATGGAGGAGGACTTCTTGGTGTCCTGACTTCTGAGCTCGGCAATGTGGGAACTGGGCTGAACTCTGTGCTTACGCCTTTGGCCACGCCGCTTGGTAGATTGACGTCAGAGATTGGATCCGTTGCGTCTCCCTTGACTTCAGAAATCGGGTCCATCGTCACTCCAATTGCGACACCGTTGACGTCTCTCGTTGGCTCTGCGGGATCTGCCGTCGAGTCGATTCTTACACCTTCGAGCAAGCCTGCTGCTGCGACTCCTGGCCCGGCCACGGGAACCGAGACGAACGTCACGGCTCCTACTCCTGCGCCCACTTCGAGCAAGGGCCTCGGAATCCTCCCCTTGCCTCTGACCAGCGAATTGAGCTCAATCTTGTCTGGCGTTAACAGCATCGTGACGAGCGCTGGCACTATCCTCAGCCCAATTCTATCGCCTCCGCCTACCACGGCGGAGACCCAGATGACTCCTTCGAGCTTTGGCCCCAAGACCACGGGCGCTCCCGACTTGCTCTCGTCTCTCCTCGGAACTCCACTGGTCTCGCTTCCATTGCCTACGACTCCCATCATCCCGCTCAGCTCGCCGACCACCGTGGACCTCTCATCGCTTATTTCGAGCTTGACTAAGATTCCTGCTTCATCTCAAGCAACTCCTTCGTCGCAGCCCAAACCTACCCCGGTTCTCACTCCAACTCTTGTCAGCCCTGGCATCCTAACCAGCGTCACGCCTTTTGGAACCGCGCCTGTTAATTCGCCTACCGAGACTATTACGCCTACAAGCACCAAGCTGCCGTCTCCCCCGACCACCCCCATCATAATATCAACTGTCCCAGCGTCGGAGACTTTGACAAGGCCAACTCCAACGACATCGTCCATCTCCAGCTCCACGGCTGTCGTTGTGGTTCCTCCGGTCCAGACTTCCTCTTCGGTTGTGATCCCGTCGACGGGACCCACCACCACCAGCCCGACCACCTCGGCCACTCCGGTTTACTCAATCGTTCCAACGGGCACGGACAGCGCTACTACGTACACTGTTGCAACCAGCATCGTGTTTGATCCCTCGACCACGGGCACGTCTTCTGCCGCACCTTCTTCGACGTCCACCGTCTACCCTAAGTTTATTGCTCCGCCAGGAGGCATGCCGGAGCAGCCGGCCAACAGTACCGAGATTCAGATTGGATTCAAGCGCGGATTCAACTGGCCGTTCGTTGTACAACACGCAGACACGACCGGATGGCAATTGACCACCTACATGCCCATTGCTGTTGCTGATGGCCTGGGAATTCCTCGGGACAAGGTCAAGACCGTCACCCTTACTTCTTACAACACTACTGAGAAGTTGGGCTACGTGTCGACCTTGGTTCTGATGTACATTCCGACCGAGCTCGTAGACACGCTACACCTCGACCTTCTCAACACCAACTCGGCCATCTACAACAACAAGGACTCGTCGCTCGGTGACACCATCAACTTCCTGTGCAGCTTCATCGACCCAACGTTCCCCGTCCTCGCAGGCGATTTGAGCGGCCTCTCTGGATCGGGTAACTCGGGCAGCGGCTCCTCGTCCAAGAACGGCGGCAACAACGACGATGACGGCAATGGCAGCGGTGACCCCATGAGCGGCAGCAAGGCCAGCACAGGCGTCAACCTGACGGCCATGGGTGTCGCAATGGGCACCATTGCCGGTGTTTCCGTGTACGGAGCAGGCATGATCTTTGTCGCTCGTCGTTACAAGAACAAGAAGGCGAGGCACGAGCGTTCAAGCTCTGTACCTTCTTCGGGCGTCACTGCTGGCCTCGGATACGGATCTTCGGGCAGTGGTCCTTGGATGTCTGGAGCCAGAGGAGGTCGCAACACGCCTGGTGGCCGAAACAGTCGAGGAAGCAACCAAAGCAGCAGCAATGGCCGCAGCGTACGCACCGCCCAGATCTCCGCCCCCGTCATGGCCGAGAACTCGCTGGGCTGGAACTAGACGTCAGCGGTTGGTCGCATCATTTTCCAAGGCCTTGGAGGCGTACGAGGTCACGTTCACTGTATCATATTTGCGAAAAGAGGTGGAGGAAGGGGCAGTGGGCTAGTGTATTCGACGTCATCATCGACTTAAGCCGCGTTGCCCTCGAGCCCCAGGTGAGAAGCCGTCTCATCTGTTAAACCCCCGCCTTCTCACACGTCGCTCATTGTTCCCCCTCCACCCTCGCCCATTTTCTTGTTTCTGGTCTGTCATTATGCATTTTTTGTGGTCACATCACACATTCAGCAGCCAGCGCGCGGTATCCATACCACACCATTACCATGCCATTTCTTTCCTTTTCCACTTCTTAGATACCTGTCTACGACTTCGACTACCGAGAAGCTAGACTGTTTTATTGATCCTCAACTTACGATGGAGCAAATATCACAAGAGTATTGGGGGGCTTCGCATGTGTTTTTGATAGCGGCCCGCAAGAAAAAAACAGCCCGAGACGGGGGGCGGAGGACTCGGCTGATGTCAAGTACATACTCGATTAGGGTTGGAGGATACCTTAGCATGTATCGAATGAAAGAAGAAGCCGTTGAACCTGAAGATCTCGGGTTGTGTTGCGTGAGTGAATGAAATGCGTACGGTGGTTGCTCTTCCGCCGGCGGAACAGGCTGGGAAGCTCCGAAATCTTGGCGCGGCCCGAGTCAACACCTCCGCCAACTGTCCCCGAAGCTACGTCTCCAACACCAGCGTGCGGCACTTAATTATTACACCCCAAGCAGCTGCCCTGCGCCCTCACTCCACCACTTCTTTTGCGCAGCGGCATCCAATATCTGGTCGCAAAACCCCCGCTTTGACTTGACTGGCTGCTTGCGCACCACAAGCCACGTCTCCGATTCAACCAGCTCGCCATCCCCTTGCCGCGGTGCAACAATCAGCCGCGAGACACACACACGCCCACAATGAGGCTCGACGTGAAGGTACAGCTGGATGACTCTCCGCGATGCACCTACACCTGTCCCGATTGGCATTGCAAGCCAGCGAGAAAAAATGGGTTCCCTTGGGGGGAGCTTTCTTCCCACTTCAAATGGAAGCACGTCCGCTAATTCGACTTTTGCGCTGCAGAGACAACTCTTTGCGAGGAGTGAACGTGTCAAGGGCATAGATTTTCACCCAACGGAGCCATGGGTCCTCACCACACTGTACAGCGGTATGTCCTAGGGTTATACTAAGAGCGAGGGAAAGTTGAGAAGCTCACGGCAATGCAGGCCACTGTCACATTTGGTCATATGAGACACAGGCAAGTCCACTCTGGGGAGCGATATTCCAAAATTGGCCATTGACATGACAGCGACGTAGGCCATTATCAAGACGTTCGAACTGTGCGACGTTCCCGTCCGCGCCGGCCGCTTCATTGCCCGCAAGAACTGGATCGTCTGCGGTTCTGACGACTTTCAACTCCGCGTATACAACTACAACACCTCTGAGAAGATTACGAGTTTCGAGGCCCACCCAGACTACATTCGTGCGATATGCGTCCACCCGAACCAGCCGTTTGTCCTGACGGCGTCGGACGACATGACCATCAAGTTGTGGGATTGGGAGAGGGGCTGGAAGTGCGTGCAGGTCTTTGAGGGCCACGCGCACTACGTCATGGGCCTTGCCATCAACCCCAAGGACACCAACACGTTTGCGTCAGCATGTCTTGACAGGTATGTGGTCGTCGTGTTTTTGATGGAGGCGGATACTGATGGAATGACAGGACCGTCAAGATTTGGAGCTTGGGCTCTCCTCAGCCCCGATTCACGCTCGAGGCACACGAGACGAAGGGTGTGAACCACGTCGACTACTACCCGCAATCCGACAAGCCCTACCTCCTCACCACGTCAGACGACCGGACTGTCAAGGTGTGGGATTACACCACGAAAGCGCTGATTGCAACTCTCGAGGGCCATACTAGCAACGTTTCTTTTGCCGTCTACCACCCGGAGCTCCCCGTCATCATCTCTGGTTCCGAAGATGGCACGGTCAAGATATGGCACGCCAACACCTACCGCCTCGAACAGTCGCTCAACTATGGCCTGGAGCGCGCTTGGTGTGTGAGCTATCAGCGCGGCAAGCAGGGCGTGGCCGTCGGTTTCGATGACGGCGCAGTTGTTGTCAAGATGGGTCGCGAGGAGCCTGCGGTGAGCATGGACGCCAATGGCAAAATCATCTGGGCAAAGCACTCGGAAATTCTCTCTGCAGTCATCAAGGGCGTTGAGAACCTAAACGACGGAGAATATCTGACCCTTCCAGCCAAGGACCTTGGCTCCACTGAAATTTACCCGCAAACGCTGACCCATTCGCCAAATGGTCGTTTTGTTGCCGTCTGTGGTGATGGCGAGTACATCATCTACACTGCGCTCGCCCTGCGCAACCAGGCTTTTGGCTCTGCGCTCGACTTTGCCTGGGCGTCAAAGGAAAACGACAAGGACTACGCCATCCGGGAATCGGCAACTAGCGTCAAGATTTTCCGCAACTTCAAGGTCAAGAGCAACGGCAGCCTGAATGTGGGCTACCAGGCCGATGGACTTAGCGGTGGCACTTTGCTCGGTGTTAAGGGCCAAGGAGGAATTGGCTTTTTTGACTGGGAGTCTGGTCAACTCGTCAGACGCATTGAGGTTGAGCCCAAGAACGTGAGTTGAAGTCATTCGGTGACAGGGCGTCGGCTGACAAGGACAGGTCTACTGGTCGGAAAATGGCGAGCTGGTCACCCTGGCTTGCGACGACACCTACTACGTCCTCCGGTTCTCGCGTGAAGACTACGTCACTGCTCTCCAGGCTGGCGAGGTTGACGAGGACGGCGTCGAGGCGGCGTTCGAAGTCATTACCGATGTCAACGAGAGGTGGGCACTCGCGAATATCGTGATGAAATAAATTTGCTGACAATCATCAGCGTCCGGACTGGCCAGTGGGTAGGCGACTGCTTTGTCTACACCAACAGCACCAACAGACTCAACTACCTCGTCGGCGACCAAGTCTACACCATCTCCCACTTTGACACGCCAGTCTATGTGCTGGGCTACCTCCCGCGCGACGGCCGCGTCTATATTTGCAACAAGGACGTCGGCGTCATGTCGTATGCTCTCTCCCTTTCGGTCATCGAGTACCAGACCCTGGTGTTGCGCGGCGAACTCGAGGCAGCTATGGAAATGCTTGTTGACATTCCGGCTGAGCAAAAGAGCAAGATCGCGCGCTTCCTCGAAGGCCAGGGCTACAAGGAGGAAGCTCTCGATGTGGCCACGGACGATGAACACCGCTTCGACCTGTCCCTTTCCCTTGGCAAACTCGACATTGCACTCGAGCTCGCGCGCAAAGCCGATGTCGAACACAAGTGGAAAACTGTAGGCGACACTGCGCTGGCAGCATGGCAAATGAGGCTAGCTGAGGAGTGCTTCACGCACGCCAAAGACCTTGGCTCGCTTCTGCTGCTGTACAGCTCGACCAACAACGCGGCAGGGCTGCGCCAGCTGGCGTCGCTCGCCGAGCAGCAGTCGGCGCACAACGTGGCCTTTTCGTGCCTGTGGCAAGTCGGTGACGTTGACGCATGCATCGACCTGCTGGTCAAGACGTCGCGCGTCCCCGAGGCCGTCCTCTTCGCGCAAACATACAAGCCTTCGCGCTGCCCCGGCCTCGTCAAGCGCTGGAAAGCGGTCCTCGAGCGCGACGGCAAGGCCAAGGTTGCGAGGCTCTTGGGCCAGCCGCCGGGCCTCGTCCCCGCCTCCATCAACGTCGAAAACGCTCCGGACGCCCTCGACGCTTCGTCGCTGGCGGCGGTGGCGGCCAAGGAGGCGGCCGCGGCCGCAAAGGTCGAACTCGTCGACGAGGCCGGCGACGCCGACATGTTCCCCGAGTGGGACGAGTGGCTGCGGCTCGAGCGCGAGGGCGGCAGCGTCAAGCTCGTCGACGTCGAGAGCGAAGAGGAAGAAGAGGCGCCGCAGGAGGCGATTCGGGAGGCTGAGGAGGTGGTTGCGCTTGCTGATGAGCAGGCCGATGGGAACGATGATGCGGGAGGGGCCGCGGCGGAGGAGGAGGAGGAGGAGGAGGACGAGGCTGATGCCGACGAGGCAAATGGCGCTACTGGGGAAGAGGAGGGGAAGGATGATTAGTTTTGGACGTTTCCGTGTGCGTGCTCTTGTTGTCTGCAGAGGGAGCGAGGCAGGGGAGCGTTTGAGTACCTTCGTGACTGCTGTCTGTGTTGACCCCCCAGCCAGTCGAGAAATTATTGTGATTTTTTTCTTCTGTTTTCTCCCCCTTTTCATCCTTCGATGCGCTGTGGTGTATTCACCGGCATTTGTGAATCATGCTAGGTGTGTGCATGGTGGTCTCCAGCTTTGCGATGCGTGCGTCGTTGCAAAAGTTCTGGTGTAGACACATCGCAAACTCTTCATTCGTTTGATGATGAGACTAGACGCGATGTTGATGTGAGATGATGTTCGAAAATCGATGAGTGGTATCCATATATGCAAGCATGCTCGAGCCAGGCCCATTCAATCAGTCAAACGACTTCTGAAGCGCTGACGACGACTCTCCTTCTCCCTCCAGTTGTCTTCTCTCCCTCCACGCCCTCTCTTTCTCTTTTCTCGCTAAGTACTTTACACCCCCTTTCTCTTGCCCCCCTCCCCCCTTTCCCCCTTTCCCTCTTCCCTGACCTGACCTACATTCTCTCGTCCAATGTTCTCGCTCCACTCTCTCTCTCACTCTCTCACTCTCTCTCTACAACTCCTTCTTCTCCTTGGCCGCGCCCGCCTGCGCCTCAGCCTGCAGCAAATGGCTGCGACCAGTAGACGGGCTGCGGGCAACGGCGCCGGGGCCACCGACAGCCGCGAAGCCCCTGTGAAAGGCCCATTCGACGGCGTTCTCGACCGGCTCGTCGAAGATGTAGGGGAGGAAGGGGACGACGGCGAGACCGAGCTGCGATGATGTTAATATCGTGACAGGAGAGAAAGGCTTCCACTGTATGTTCGTACCCCAATCGGACCCCACGTGCGCAACTTGACGTTCTTGACGCCCTTCATCGCGCGCCCCGAGTACTTGACCACGCTGTGGATGGTGAAGGCCGGCAAACCCATACTCGCAAGGCCCTGGAAAATGGCGCGCTGCGCCATGACCGTCCGGTAGTCCTCAATAGCCGGAACATGCACGACGGCGCCACCGACGCCCGCGCCGCCCTCAGCTTGCACAGCGCCTGTCGACGGGCCCGTGACGCCGGGGCTCAGCTTCGTCGAGACGGGTGCGGCCGGGGCGTGCTTATTGGAGCTGCTCGTCGTCGATGATGATGCTGCGGCGGACGCGGCCGGCGAAGTCGGCGACTGCGGGTTCAGCACGCGCTGGTTGCGCAGGTAGGCCTTGTAGCCCTCGTGCGCGACGTCGCCGGCCAGGTAGGCCCACGACACGCCGTAGGCTGCTTTTACCAGGTACGGGTGGGCGACGGGGCGGAAGGATTCGCCTATGTCGCTCGTGTAGGCGACGTAGCGGTGCGCCGAGGAGAGGATGGTGCGGACGCGCGAGGCGTAGGCCGCGTAGCGGACGGAGGAGTCGGTGGATTCGGGGGATCTGCGGGAGTAGACATTGTGAGTGAGGAGGTTGGTTGGAAGGTGGTGGTGAGGTGTGGGTGATTGAGGATAGGTGAGTGTCTTGCTGCTTTTGCGACGGTGGTGAAGGACGATGTTGCGGACAACTTACTTTCCCTCGTACAGCGTCTCCCACAGCTTCTCTTCGTTGTCTAGCTGCTCTTGCAGGTACGCCGGTAATGCTCTTTTCTCTGGCGGCTGGCTGAAGTCTGGCCGCGGCTCTTGTCGCTCGTGAGGCACATCATCGCCTCTGTAGTTCTTGTCGTCCTTGCCCTTGGCCATGGTGAGTTGGATGCAAGTGAGAGCAGAGACAATGGGTGGAAGATGTCCAAGCAAGGAACCAAGCTCACCTCAGCTACCTAGCCCTCCGCTGCCGCTTGCAGGCAAAGCGGCAGCGCGCCAATAAATGACGCACGCAGTTCCATCGCAATCCGCGGGAGTGGCAGTGCAAATCAGATTAGATGGCGTCAGACGTGGCGCATCATGTCGTGTGGCTGTCAACGCCTTCTTAGTCATCCGTCATCGGCGGAGGGAAGCACCGCACCGGCAGCGCAGCGCAGAGCTCGAGGGAGGGCAAGCAGACCGACCGACGCCATCAAGCTGCCAACCGAACCCAATTGATCCCCATCGCCCGCTCTCCTCTCCCGCCCTCGCAAACATGGTCCAATACTACCAGATCGCCGGCCGCAAGGTTGGCTCCCACGTCGTACGTCGCCCTTCCCAGCCCGCCGCGCCGCGCAATTCCTGCCCGTCGCTGCTCCACCTCCAACTTCCCCACCGCCCACCAGCACTAGCCGCCGCTGTATGCGGACGTCGGTTTGGGGCACAGACAAGCTGATTCGAGGCTGTGCCATCTAGCTCTCCATTGGTGTTCTCGGTACCTTGTTTGGCGGCATCGCCCTGGCTACCGGCGGCAGCAAGGCCAAGAAGGTCGACAACACCCCTCCGATCAACGCCTCGAGCAAGGACGAGGAGAACTTCATCCAGTACGGCAATCTCCATTTTTCTCCATTCAGACCTGCGCTGATATGATCGGCAACAGGGAATTCCTCAAGGAGGCTGAGGGCGAAAAGAAGCATTAAGCGGCGTGTTTGTCCGGACAAAAGTAACGATCCTTTGCGGAAAGTTGAAGCTAGAGTCGGGCTTGACCGAGGCTTTGCAAGGAATCGTTGTTGGCCATTCATAGTTGCAGTCTACCTAGGCGGCTGCTAGGTATGCGTGCGAGCGGGCGCCGGCAAGCTAGTTACTGCTGGCGCAGCTGTACATAAATACGGCTCTTCTACCATCAACTGAATAGATGCCTCCCGCGAGCTCTACTTTTGAACTAAGGTGCTTTTGGACATGTGGGAGGTTTTGCCGTGCTGCGTCTCTGGTCTTCCTGCGGACGCCTTCTCAATACCAAGTGGTCCTTGGGTTCGCATCCTCATCACCTCTTTCTTCCATCCGTAGTGCCAACAGCGGCAGTGGGAGCTGCGTAGCTGTGGCGTTGTCTTTTTCCAGCGTACTAGGGTGATTTTCAGTCCTTGCACCGTTGCCAATCATGTCATGGAATCAGACTGGAGCATCGGCCTGACTTGCAGCATCCGTGGGCGCTATACAGACAGCCGTGGCATATTGACTGTCGTGGGAAATGCTCAGCTTTACCAATTGCCCCTCGAGGTCTTCAACCCTCGCCGGCTCAGGATCAAACTTCACAAGCGAGGCTTGCGTGTCCAAATCGGCGAACTTGAAGTCGAAAGCTTTGTGCAAATGCAGCTTCTGCTGTGGACTCATGACACGAGGTTCAGCATGGACCACGGCAAGCGGCGGCCTAGATGCAGGCTGTGGCAGAATGGTGATCTGGTGACGAGAGACAGTGCCTCCAAAAGCCTTTGATATTGCCTCCTTTGCCGCAAACCTGGGGGTGCAGTGAGCGCTGTGCAAAGCTAACACAAGAGCTTGCGCTTCTTACCGTCCAGCCAGGTGATCATATACTGGAGGCCATTCGGCATGCCATTCGCCGGCAGGCGTTCTCAACTGAGGAAGAAAGCGTTTGTAAAAGTACACGATCTCATCGTAGGTCATGAGGGTGCTTATGAGGCGCCGCATCACCGCCACTTGAGAGGCTCTGCTGTGGGTGTGAGCGGGCCCGTTATTTCTTTTCATCACCATGGTTCGCAGGCGAGATATGCTGCAAATGTCGGTGCCCACGGCCAGAGGCCATGGAAAGGGCCGAGGAGGCATGGCTTGATGTTGCTGGGGCTGTGGAGTGGAGAAGGGGAGAGATTTTGGGGTGTTGATCAGCCCGTCGACATTTGATCGTATCTAACATAGGTAGCGCGCACAGACGGTTCAATGGGGGACGCTGGTGCAATGACGTCGGCTCAGGCCGCTGAGGTGGGTGAGTGTGATCCACCTGGGGAGCCCCAGACTGCGCCAGAGTATATCTGACCTCTAGCTCCCTATTCCCCTGCAATTGCCAGGTATCAAACTCTATTCTGCCCACAATGACTTACAACTCCTCGGTCATCACAGCGACCCCCTGTGCTACTCCCGACCCCTATGTCACCTACCATGACCCCACTAAGAAGTTCTACCTGGTATGTCTTGGCTCTGCAGCTAGCTGCCTTGCGCGACTAACCACCACCACCGACATTCACCGCTGGCGACCGCGTTGAAATCTGGTGCTCTGACAACATCCTCAACTTCCACAATCCCGAGAAGCATGTCATTTGGTCTGTTCCGCCTTGCTCCATCGCCGACTCCTCGACTAACTGCTGCTAGGCGCCCTCCTCCCCACACCGAGTATTCGGGCGGCATCTGGGCTCCTGAAATACATGCGATAGACGGAAGGTGGTATGTCTATGTAGCCTGCGAAAACCCTCCGGAGGGCAACAAGTCCCATCGCATGTATGTGCTGGGCGGCCCTCCCGCCAACGAGGATCCCTGCCGCGGACAATGGGAGTTTCTGGGAAAGTTGCGCGGGGTGCCTCAAGACCAGTGGGCCATTGACGGTACCGTCATCGTTCTCAACGGACAGAATTACTTTGTCTATAGCGGATGGCCGCTCGGCGAGCACAACTCGGACAAGACGCAGGAGCTGTTCATCGTGCGCCTCCGTAACCCCGTCGAGGCCGATGACAGCCGCCCGCCGACCCGCCTCTCGCATCCAGATTTCCCTTGGGAAAGGAGCGGGCCATCTGGCATCAACGAAGGTCCTCAGTACCTCGCGTCGCTGGATGGTTCGTGGAAGGGCATTGCATACAGCTGCGCGGGCTCATGGACCAAGGACTACAAGATCAACACCATCCAGTACCTCGGCGGAGACCCGCTCGAGCTGTCGTCGTGGCGCAAGAGCGACAAGCCGCTGATCGAGTCGCCAGATGGCTGCGGTGGACCCTGGGGCCCTGGCCACGGTACTTTCATTCCCATTGGAAATGAAATTGTGGGCTTCTTCCACGGCACTGACAACCCGACCGACGGCTGGGGGAACCGCAAAGGCCGCTGCCAACGCGTGCAATTCACCCACCATGGCCCGGACATGGGTGGCTGCGTAGGCAAGCACTGCCAAAGAATTGAAGATTTCGTGTCGGCAGGTTCGCAGCAGCAGCACGAGGGCTTCGAGGGCAAGCTCGAGAGCTTCCTCAACAAGGCCAAGGGCAAGATTGAAGACAAGCTGCGGGAACTGTAGGTAAAGGGGACAAGTGCAGCATGAAGTATGACGAGCATTGCATAGGTACTGTAGCGGTGCATCACAGCATACTAGGTAGCAAGCTTGAATATAAATGGCCAGCGAATCAAAAGACATGTTTTGGACACGGACGCTAGGTACGCGGGCAGCCCCTTTAGATCGCCGGCTACATGTACCTACCTAAGCCGGGGTGACGTTGGAGAGCTTGGCGGCGCCCGTCCAATCCACCCAGGTACCTAACAAGAAATTCACTGCCTCACTCACTCTCTCTCCTCCACCTCTTCTTTTTTTTTTTCCCCCCCTCCTCCTGCAATTCTTTCTCCCGGGTACCCCGCCCCAGCTCTCTTCGAGCGATTTGCTTCGCGCTCTCCTGCAACCATGGCGAGGCTAGGGCGCCGCGCGTTCCTGGCCATCGCGGTGGCCTTTCACCTGGTCTACATTTACAGCATCTTCGACATTTACTTTGTCAGCCCCATAGTCAGTGGCATGCGCGAGTATCGTCTCGAGGACAGAGAGCCCCCCGCAAAACGATTGGTCCTTTTCGTCGGTCTGTACTCACCAGCGCCTGTCTTTCGAGGCGCCAGCATTTCGGGCTGAGAGCTAATGTTGATTACGCTAGGTGACGGACTTCGCGCCGACAAAGCTTTCCAATCTTTCAAGGACCCTTCGCCCGCCGACCCTGATAGTCCTGAAGCTCAAGAGCTCCGTCCGCTCACACCGTTCTTGCGCTCCCGAGTGCTGTCGCATGGCACTTTTGGAGTCTCGCACACCCGCGTCCCTACCGAGTCGCGCCCGGGACATGTCGCCTTGATTGCCGGACTATACGAAGATGTATCGGCGGTGACGACAGGCTGGAAGTTGAACCCGGTCAACTTTGACTCGGTCTTCAATAAGAGCAGGCACACATGGAGCTGGGGCAGTCCGGACATCCTGCCAATGTTCAAGGAGGGCGCGGTCCCAGGCCGCGTCGATGCGGAGACGTACGGCGCCGAAGCCGAAGACTTTACGCAGGACGCGACGCAGCTGGATACGTGGGTATTTGAGCGCGTCAAGGGCCTGTTTCGCGAGGCAAAGACGAACGCGACTTTGGCCGCGGAGCTGCACAAGGAGCAGAATGTCTTTTTCCTCCACCTGTTGGGATTGGACACGACTGGACACGCCTACAGACCGTATTCGAACGAGTACTTGCACAACATCAAGGTTGTAGACCAGGGCGTACAGGAAATCACACAGCTGATTGACGACTTTTACGGCGATGGGAAGACGGCGTTTGTTTTCACGGCAGACCACGGCATGAGCGACTGGGGCAGTCATGGAGATGGACACCCGGATAACACGCGGACTCCTCTGATTGCCTGGGGATCTGGTGTCGCGACGCCGATTCTCACCCCCGCAGGACAGGTCGCGCCCGGCCACGAGGATGGATTCTCCTCGGACTGGGGTCTGTCCCACGTCCAGCGGCACGACGTAGCGCAGGCAGACGTTGCGGCCCTCATGGCATATCTCGCGGGATTGCCGTTCCCCGTCAATTCGGTAGGCGAGCTTCCGCTTGCCTACATCAACGCCGACGCTCGTACAAAGGCCGAAGCGCTGCTCGTCAACGCCAAGGAGATACTTGAAATGTACCAGGTCAAGGAGGAACAGAAGAAGGACAAGGAGCTGCGGTACAAGCCGTTTGCGCCATTCGCAGAGCGCGCCGTCGAGCAACGTGTTACCGACATTCAGACAATAATTGACAGCGGCAAGGCCGAGGAAGCGATCGAGGAGTGCGAGGCGCTCATCAAGTTGGGCCTCGCCGGGCTCCGATACTTGCAGACATACGACTGGTTGTTCCTGCGAGCTCTCGTCACGATGGGTTACCTGGGATGGATTGCTTTTGCAACAACCTCTGTCGTTGACACACACGTCTTGCGCGGCACGGCCAAAACGTCCCGAAGCCTTACATCGACGACCGTCTTCTCAAGTGCGGCAGTCGCCCTCTTTTCTGTTTTGGTAATTCAGCGCGCGCCGTGGACTTACTATGCTTACGCCGTGTTTCCTGTCATGTTCTGGGAGGAAGTGTACGCGCGGCGCGAAGCGTTGAAAAAGGGCAAGGAGGTCTTGTTTGCGGACATCAAGACTCCTGGAGACAGGTTGGGCTTGTTGGGAAATACCCTGGCGACGGTCGGCATGCTGGAGGCCATTGTAAGACTTAGAGACTCCACTTCTAGAGATTCATCGCTAATAGATCGGGGCAGGTGCAAAGTTACGCCCACCGCGAGGTATACTCCATCTGCTATATTGTTGCTACGCTGTGGCCTGTGTTTTATGGTCTCGATTTTATCAAGAAGCACTTTCTCCTCGTCTTGACGTGGTGGGTGTCTTGCGGCCTGATGAGCATCTTTACCTTTTTGGATGCCATCAAGGTCGAGGATATAAATCTCATCCTGCTGGGCGGATTTCTCATGCTTGCGGTCGGCGTGCTCTACATTCTCTTTGAGAAGAGCATCATCGCGTCGTCGAGCGCAACAAGGAAGGGTTTGACAGCTCCCACAGCTGACGGTATCTCGCGGAGCATTCTGGGCGTGCAAGTAGGTCTGATTGCCCTGGCAATGGCCGTCACAAAGTCCAGTGTCGATTCTCTGCAAGCAAGAGAGGGTCTGCCGCTGGGGACGCAGGTAGTCGGCTGGACTGTTCTCAGTAAGGCTCCTGCTCCTTATGACTTTTCATATGAAGCTAACTCGCATCAGTTGCTTCCGTCACCGTGCCTTTTCTGCATGGTCTACAGCCAAACAACCACTACATCCACCGCCTGGTTGTCATGTTCTTGGCCTTTGCTCCGATGTTCATCATCTTAACCATTTCCTACGAAGGCCTATTCTATCTCTCCTTTTGCTCCACTCTTGCTACCTGGGTGCGCCTGGAACACCGCGTCCACCGGCACATTACTTCGAAACGCAGATACATTTCTGGGTACACATCTCCATCAACAACCACGGCACCCAATTTCTCAACACCACAACGACAACCGCAGCACCCAGGCACAAACCACAACTCCAAGCTCTCCCCTCGCGCCCTCACACTCCATGATCTCCGCACCTCCCTCTTCACGCTCTTCCTCTTGCAATCCGCTTTCTTCAGCACCGGCAACATTGCCAGCATCAGCTCCTTCTCCCTCGACGCCGTATACCGGCTGATCCCTGTCTTCGACCCCTTCAGCCAAGGGGCACTGCTCATATGCAAAATCCTAACACCATTTGCGCTCCTCTCCTTCAACCTAGCCATCCTCAACAAGATGCTGGGGCTGGACCAGGGCGCCGTGTTCGGCGGCGTCACAGCGGCCGCCGAGTGGCTGACGGTGCGCTTCTTCTGGACGGTCCGCGACGAGGGCTCGTGGCTCGAGATTGGCAGTAGCATCAGCCAGTTTTGCATCGCCAGCGGCCTGAGCGTCTTTGTGGCAGGCCTCGAGGGCATCGGTGGCGTCATGGTGGGTGGTGTAGAGTTTGGCGACGGCGACGGCGACGATGATGCGGCCAATGGAGCGCCGCGCGAGGAGCTGTTGCATCGTGGTGGCACAAATGGCGCGCCGGTCGAAAGCAATGGCGCTGTTGGGCCCTCGAAGCCGTTGCTTTCGACAAGAGATGAGGACGTGCGGTAGTTTGTATTTTCGTGCGCTGCATGTTGTGCTAGCAGCTTGATTCGTCCCTCTTCTTGTTGTACCAGACTCATCCTTTTCTTCTTCTTCTTCTTCTTTTTGCTTGTTGTCAACCCACTTACCCATCATGTCTCATACGTTCGAGCGAGCGGGTATTGTTAGACTACGGGCGAGGCGGCATCATTGTGCACAATACAATTTCAAGCCATTGAATTGACAGATGTTCTTTTACGACGTAAATTGAGAAACGTTGCGTGGAGCGGACAAAGTCGTTTGACCAACTGCGGGAATGCCCTGGGTGGAGTGCGCCCGATGACGCAGCTGGCTGCCCCGCACCCGAGACGACTGGAGCCAGTCATCCCGAGCGATGTCGCTCAAGCTCTTTCTTCCCTCCAACACATCTGACAACAGCACACACCACCTATCCACCCATCTACACCTACTCACGCACCTCCTACCCACCTGCCAGAGGCACCAACGCGCCTCGACCAGCGAACCCAACAACCCTCGCTTTCTGGCTTCACGACAGGCTCCTCTCGGAACACACCCCACCAAGTAACCTACACCAACCGCACACCATGGCTAAGGGCGGCAAAGGCGGCGGCGGTGGTGATGCCGGCGGCAACAGCAAGAAGGCTCAAGGCCAAGCCCGCAAGGCGGCGGCCGCGGACGCGAAGAAGGCAGCCGTCGACCAGCAGCGCGCAGCGGTCGAAGACGCCGAGTGGTCCAAGGGCGCAAAGAGCAACTCCAAGGCGTAAGTAAGCTCCGTTCCCCTCACTTCGCTCCTCTCCTCTCCAACAAGTTGCGCTCGCCGCCGCGAGAAAGAGCCGCAGCTAATCGTAAATCTCGTGGACGCACAGCGAGGCCGCCGCCGCCAAAAAAGCCGAAGCAGACCGCAAGCGCGCAGAGAAAGCAGCGCTGGAAGCCGAAGAAGCCGCCTCAATGCCCAAAGGCCCTTCGAAGGGCAAGCAAGCAGCAAAGAAGGGCGCCGCACCATCGCGTGGCCTCGACGCCGCACTCTCATCGCTCGACGCGCCCGCCAACAAGAAAGCCGCCACGCTCAACGCATCGGGCATCGACAACGCGCTCGACGCGCTCTCCGTGTCGAACACGAACCCGGCGGACAAGATCGACCGTCACCCGGAGCGCCGGTTCAAGGCGGCGTACGCGGCGTACGAGGAGCGGCGCCTCGACGAGATGAAGGATGAGAAGGGCTTGCGGCGCAATCAGAAGATTGATCAGATTCGCAAGGAGTTCGAGAAGCATCCGGACAATCCGTTTAATCAGGTTAGCGCTAGCTATAATGCGACGCGTGAGGAGGTTGCAGAGATTAAGCAGCAGGAGAGGGCTAAGGTTGAGAAGCGTTTGGCGGGTGCTGATTGAGCGGTTCGCTGCGATTGTTGGGGGTGGTGGATTCAGATGCTTGGGGTTTTGGAGCATTTTTTCTGGAAGGATCTGGCAAGGTGGCTTGAGGTGGTGACGCTGGTCGCTTGTCAAGAGTGGCTCGTCTGAAGTGTCGAGGAGCGTCATGATGTAATGGCAGCGAGGAGGGAATGACATGAGTTTCTTATGCTGTAAGCAATTCAAAGCAAAGTACCGTGGGCAGTACGGGATACTGCACAGCTCTAGAGGAAGCATAGATGAGGTCTCAAATTCAACTCTTGGTTCAAAAGCACTGGTTTGAAATTGGCTATAGTAGTTGTGAAGCAAAGAAGCAAAGATCTTCGAACCACAGAACGCAAGCCTTGTCAAGTCAAAATCTAAAGAAAACCGTGATCCCAAAAAAACTTCGGCACCGGAGATGTAACGTTTCATGATAAACCATTCCGACCATGACTTTTAAAGAGTTAAAAAGCAAGCAAAGCCAGAACAGCGCAACAGCTGGGAACAGATCGATTTCGGAAGAAATCAATGCATCCTGATCAAATGTCTCGTGAGAATACAGTAGAGCTCCACTTCAAACTCGTCTTTGCCATCTTGAGATCCGTAGGACGCAGAAGACAGAGTGAGACGTTCTCGCATCTCGTCCTCAAAGTGCATCACCGAAAGGGTTATCATTCCGGTAGTTGAAACAAGGAGAGTCGACCAAAGGAAGCATAGAAACCACGGAAAATGTCGGATCTGTAGAGGTCATGATCGTTGATCTTGTCGAATCGCAGCCATGTCTCGTTCAAAAGCCTTCTGAATGCTTTCCCATCGTTCAGATAGCAGGCATCGTCAGCTTTGTCCATCAATGCATCCCCCGGGATGTCACGGCCCTGTTAAACCATTTTTTGGAATTCGTGGTAGATCTCAAAAATTTTTGGTTCGTTGAAGGTGATGTTGCTTCGAAGCAAATCCTTGAACTCGTTTATGAAGACCTCTGTCCACACGCATTGGATGCATTCTTCACAAGGTTCGGGAATCTTTCAATTTGTAGTCCAGCGGGAGATATTTCCTGAGTACTTTCTCTCTTGTAGATCATGGAGCTCTGGACTTTCGACATTTCTAAGAGATCGCAAAGGCCACAGCATCGATGCAACTTTGCAATGATCAATCGAATACCCGGTTGAGACTTCACAGATTGTGATATCCAGTCTTGAAATCCTCGGAGATCTTCGGGTTGACTTTGTAGACCAATAAAGGTGCCTGCGAACTTTGTGCATAGTGTCATTCTTTTCCCACTGGATCCTAATGGCGATTTTTCTCAGCCGACGAAGAATCTGAGTGGTACTGTAGACGTGATGATTTTTACAGAAAAAAGGGTGAACTTGATTTGTTATACCATTCGGCGAAATGTTTAGATTGAAGACGTAAGAGGAGGTGTAGAGGATATCCGAAGCCTCTACGTCAATCTGCCTGCAGGTGATGAGCAGCGCTGCATATCCACGGACTGGTTGCATGGGTCCATTCAAAGCATGCTCAAGTACACAATGCCCCGGATCTGGTAGAATGCACCAATAAGAGCAATCGATCTGGTCTTTGTTGCGATCTGGTAGTAAGTATTCGTAAGTCATCAATCGCACTTCAGTCGGTGGGCGGAGAAAGTCAAAGTAGTCTCCGCGCTGGCGAATTGTCCGAGTATCGTGGCGCTCCAATTCCGTGAGAGGAGAAATCGATGCAGACCGGTTCAGAGGTAAGCCAAGTTCAGGATTTTTTGAATGTGAGCCGTGAAAGCTGACGGCAGGAGTAGTTCAAGCGACTCGGATTTGCATCTGCATGCCCCGTCCAAGAAGTGAAAGGTGTGTTGTGCTCTCCAAGAGAACATGTGAGAACTCACGACTATTCGAAATGGATGATGATAGTTGTGACGCATTCTCAAAGCGTATCTGATGAGAGTCGACGTTGAAGGCGAGCTCGGTGAGTTGTGTTTGCAGCTGCAACTCTCGTCGTCCATTAAGACAAAGTGGCGTAATGGCACCATAAGTCACACGACTGTCTTTTAGTTTGTCGTCATTCACATTCTCTTGGTTTCTGATCGGCTTTGTTTTTGGGTTGAGTTTGAATGCATTCCTGTAAATGTTAACCTGGAAGCCGAGAGCAGTGAAGCAAAGCATACCTGACAAGCTGCTTGTCGCCATCATACTGATCACCAGCCGTGGCGGGCGAGCTTGCGTGCCGCTCTCTCTTTGCAACTCGACGTCTTGTGGTGTGGAGAGATTGAGAGGTGCGAGAGAGGTGCGGGAGAGGTGTGAAGGTTTGGGAAGTCGAGAGGGAAGGAGCGGGAGGCAGCATCACCATCCGCACTGGGCGCCCACCTCACCCAATGGCAGGGTCCACGTGATGCCGCAGCGTTGTCGTCGAGAGCGATGAGCAGAGGTGAGAATGTTGCTGAAGAGATGCGTTGCGAGTGGATGTGAGTGTGGAAGTAGAAGTTGTAGTGAGCTTTGTGGGCGTGGCTTTACTTTTGGCCTCCAATGGGAGGGCTCACGCAATGGAGACGCGATGAGTTGACCGAGGAAGCAGGCGTGAACGGGACTGGCAACTGGGCTGAATATGGGGTTGGGAAGTAGAGGTTAGGTGGTCCTTTGAGAGCCCATGACGGAGAGATGTACTTGCTTCTGCAGGCAGAATTTGAGTCAAGAGGCGTTGGCTAGGATTTCGAGAGCGCTGCACCTCGAAGCACCAGATGTCTCGTCCCCTTTGGCTACATGGCAATTGTCTCTCCTCTGCATGCTTATTTTTACAAACCCTCGTCCTCCATGAGCCTGACTACGACGTCCTTCACTCGCTCTGCTCCGCCTTCGACGCCGCCTCTAATTGCGCTCACAGGCACTACGTCCACGCGCTTCCTCCATGCATTCTTCCTGCCACCTGGGTGCTCGACATTGTCTGCCTCAATATCCTCCACGTACGCTCTCAGCTCAGCGAACCGCTCCTGCGTACCCTCTTGGTCCGCCTTTGTGGCCACCACAAACCAAGGCTTTGCCGAGATTGGCGGCAGGGGCAGAGGCTCCATCTCCAGATCTTGCAGCTGAGAAGCGGTAGGATGCTCAAGAAAATCGTCATCGTCGAAGGGGTTGCGCCGGGCCATGGGTGGGTTAGACCGTTGAGTCTCGGCATTGATTTCTTCGCTGCGCAGGGTCTCGTACTCGCCCACCTCTCGCCATAGGCTCTTGAGCGTCGTGACTGGGTCAGTGTCTCCAGACAGGTCGACGACAAAGGCCAGCATGGCTGCGCGCTCAACGTGACGGAGAAAGCTCATGCCCAGGCCTTTGTCCAGATGGGCATCTTCGATCAGGCCTGGAATATCCGCAATGGTGAAATTCTCGCGGACTTCGCCTTTGCCGCCGTCGCTGGCACGGCGCGTGGGCACCAAGCGAGGACGGCCGCGGTGGTTGTCAAGAACGACGGTTCCAATGTTTGGCTTCAGCGTTGTAAATGCCCAGTTGCCGATACGTGTTCGGCTGTTGCTTAACGCGCGCAAGAGCGTGCTCTTGCCCGCGTTTGGCAAGCCTACTAGACCTACATCTGCGAGAAGTTTGAGCTCCAAATGAAGCGCAACAGAGATGGCGTCTTGACCGCGGGTAGCAAGGACCGGCCGTGGCAGCTCTCTGCTGACGAAATGCGTATTTCCAAGCCCACCTACCGAGCCGGGGATGAGCAGCATCGGGCGCTCCATCGGCGAGTCAAGATCAAGACGGATTGGTCCTTTTGGGGCAGAATGTGCGAGGGGAGACCGCTGGGGCTCTGGAAGTTTGGGCATGTTCCAGCGCTGGAATACAGAAGCCTCAGTACCTGGAAATACCAGCCATTTTTCAGGCCGAACGGAAGGTAAAGGATCTTCTCCAGCCGCCTTTTGTGCCCGAAATTTCACTCTGTCCTCGCGCCGCCGGTCGAGCTCTTCCTTCAATGGATCGCGACGCCATATTTCCCGAACGACCGTGCCAACAGGAACAGTAATGAGGAGATCTGCGCCACGTTCGCCACCACGCATCTTTCCTTGCCCATTTCTTCCTCTTCCGGCCTTGGCCTCGCGCCGTCTCGCCAGTTTATGAAGTGATGTCTCGTTGCGCACAGCTTGAATGTAAACGCTTCCTCCGGTACCGCCATCACCGCCATTCGGTGGCCCATCGGGTATGAACTTCTCTCGTAAAAACGAAACGCAGCCGTGCCCACCAGCGCCAGCGTGTAGCATCACCGAGCACCTGTCGGCAAAAGGTGTACTGGAATACGATTCCGGGGACGGATCAAGCGAATGTTCGTCTTCATAGCCGGGCGGAAGATCGCTATGAGGTAGCGGAGAGATTGTGGTAAGATCCTCGCGTGGTGCGGTGCTGTAGCATCTTGAGCGTCGCGTCGAGACAATTCGCGAGAATGGTCGGGTGGAGTAGAGCAGCGATTCCGGTATGGATGGGTAGAGAAACGGCGTCAATGTCGTCGCGACGTGCTGAAAGTGGGTCGGCTTCATTCAGACTACCGATTCGAATAAGAGCAGACGAAAAAAACTGTGAGCTTGAAGAGTGGTTGTGGTTGCGCGCCGCGGGTGGCGCCAGGCAATCTTGATCCGCTCTTGAGCTCAGCATACATAGGTTTCTCCGATGATTCCCCGGCGTTGATGGGAGCCGAGACCTGACGGGGGCGGGAACGAGTACCTATGTTATCTCCTGGCACTGGGGCCACCCAGAAAACATAATCCAATGCCGCAAATCGTTGAAGGAACATTCAAGCGCCACAGCTTCTATGTCTAGGCAATTGCAGTTCACAAACTCGGATATACTTGAGGACTTCCATTTTTTTTGGAGACCCCAGGGCAACCATTGTGGAATTCCTGCTTTTCTTCACACCAAAGTGTACTGCTTTGCACTGTGTGGAGCTCGATATTGACAGAGCATAGGTGCATTCAGCAAATGTAGTTGATCGAGGTTGCCCAAGCGCCGGAAAGACCATCGTTTCTGCCGTAAGCGGTGTGGGTCAGCCATTCCTGTCACACGGCTGGGGGCACCGTGCTAGGACTAGCGTGCGAAGCTTGAGTGAACCTCACCTCAAACTCTGCAACATCAACATCGGCGTCGACAGCACCG
The DNA here is from genome assembly GCF_038021145.1 of Phyllosticta citriasiana. Taxonomy (NCBI): domain Eukaryota; kingdom Fungi; phylum Ascomycota; class Dothideomycetes; order Botryosphaeriales; family Phyllostictaceae; genus Phyllosticta; species Phyllosticta citriasiana. Next base: position 1,212,366 of record NW_027117286.1, on the reverse strand, counting down.
ACCGACTCACAAACCACGATATCGACCCGGCCACCATGACCTAGCGCCTTCATCAGCCCACGATGCGGTCATGCTTGATGTTGGAGGAGTTTCGAGGCCGACCCGCTGCGGATGGTTGGCTCGACACGCGTCTGCCTCTGTGAACACCGAACGCGACTTTCGAGTGGCTCGTGGAACATTCGAGGACAAAAAAGGCTTTGGGCAAATGCTGAGGCGCTCTTACATTCTTCATGCAAGTCCTGGGACGTAGTTGTCACGTCTTGTTTCCTGGATCGCCCTTTGCAAGAGCGAGCTTGGTATCTTTCCTGGGCGTCAGGCCTTCCCTTCTATCTTCTTTCTCCTCCTCGTCATCTCTATCTCTCTCTTCTCGTTTATGGCCGTCCTCTTGATGGCCGACTGGCATCTTTTCCAAGCGTTTGGCGCAGGCCATCGGTCACCGCTTTTCGGTTGCCGCTTTGCCTTCGCCGTGGAATCAACACTCCCCAGCTCTTTCTTGTCTTCCGATGCTTCATTGTTCCATTCCTCTTCTCTGTACCTGACATTCGTCATGATTGTTCCCGGGCGTGCGGTTGACAGGGCAGATGTGCTTTGCGACAGCCCCAAGGCCACTGCCTTGAAGCAGTAATGTCGGAAGTGCTGTGTGCGTGGCAGCGGGTGGGCGAGGAACACATCAAAAGAACATTGCGCAGCATAAATCTGTCAATGTGTGGGTGCTGGGTGCTGGGGTTGAGTTTCGACACCTTGGTGGTGTAGAGCGTTGCTGCGAGCGGTGCAGGCACTGCGTGGTGGACGTAAAGTTCAACACCATGATGCCGCGTGGTCATTGGCATTGGGCGTGGGCGACGGGCGTTGCGCAAAAAATGCGACACCATGGCCACGGTGCGATGGCGCAACGTGTTGGCAAGAAGGCAGGTTGCAGTGCAAGAGCTTGGGCGGCGCGCCGGCGGCCGGGCAAACACCATGGCCAGCGTCGCGATGCGTGCTGCTCTGCCACAACGAAGCTCAAAATGGTAAGTTATCCACAACAGAGGTGTCGGCGGTCACCTCGAGCAGGTGGTCGTCGTCTGGAGCAGGAGTGGCACCAGCAGTGTCAAGCTGCGATGATTCACCTCCTGCTCCAACCTCGGCGAGATTTTTTTGTGTGGGAGGAGGGACTTCCGGGCCTTTGCTTTATAATCTGCAAAAACAGATTCAGTCTTAACGCCGTCGGTACCGTGGTGTGGAGTGGCGGCAGTCCGTTCCAGAATCGTAATCCAAATGGGGGTTACTGGGCGAGTCATCCCGCACAGAGACGAGTTCGAACCGCGCCACGGTCAGGCAGCTTTCCAGCATTGTTCCGGCAATAGCCTATGGAAAAATCAAGGAGCAACGTGCATCATGGTTCTCCGACTTCTGGCCTCCCCAGCACCATCGCGCAGCCTATGGGGTCGAAATCTGAAAAGGATACTCACAATTGCTATAGAAGTTCTCTTTTGACCTTTTTCCGCCTCAACATTCCGCCCCGTCTCTCTTTTGCCCTTAACGTGCCCTTCTTTTTCGCCTGCGTCTTTCTCATTACCCTCGCTACCTCTACAAACCAACAAGCGGAGAGTCAGGTAGACCTTTCGCCATCTAGATTGACTACGTCTTGCGCCTCAAAGACCATGTATTGACAATGTCCACATCTTTTGCCAGAGACACGCGAGCTCAACACCATGACGTGCCGAACACCTCGCTGGGCGAGATTGAGCGCTTCTTGTTGCTCATTGCTTCGTTTATATTGCGGGATTAGGCCAAATGCGCAGAGTTGGAGGTCTGCGCTGGAAATCTCTAGCAGCTTGTCATGGTCGACGGCCTAGGTCATGGCGGGTTTTGAACCCCTTGACCGCATCTGTGGTATTTAAATGATAGCTCCCCCTCAGGCGTCACCCCTTTGGCGAGCTTTGGCGAGCTTTAGCGACTGAAAAGGCGATTGGGCATTCGAAGATTCGAAGTCTTCTGGGCACCGGTTTTGCCCAAGTCACAAGAGCAAGGTCAAATTTGAGAAAGTACATGCAAACTTGCGCTCATCCGGGTGTCTTGCTGTCAATCACGGCGTTTGCGTGAAACCGCGTCGACACCGCCCATGTGCATCTAGCCCGACAAGCCTGGAACATCTAGCTTTTGATGCTCAATGTCAAAGTCAAGCACGCTGGTTCAGCGCCTTGGTTGAAGTAGTCACTCTTTTCAAATCTGTCTGATAGTTTACCGGCTGCCAACCCTCAGGCTAATTTTTGCAGATTTGATTGCACAACTTGCTGGTAGCCAAGTCGCTGAGAGGGCGGACTTCCCAACATCCTGGGGCTCGAGCGCCTCTGCTCGCCGCGCTCGGCTGCCCTCTGACTCCATCACGACACTTGGTGTGCAGCTCGAGGCAGCTGCTCCGCTCAATGCGCTCGACTGCTACGTCTTCCTTCACGCGTGGGCTGACGCTCCTGCAAACTTCACCGTCTTCTACTGGCCTTCCTGCGTATCGACGCATGTCTTCACGGAACTGCGAGTCTAGCGGACACTTTCGCATGGTTCCTGCGCTTCTGCATTGAGCGGTCTATCTCTGGTTGGTATCTCGCATCCTTGCTTACAAAGTCCCCAGGCATTGCCATTTCTGACACGAACAGTAGACGGCGCGGCGCTATGGCCAAAAAATGGCAAAGGAAGCTGACCAAGTACCCTGGCTACAAACCTTTGACCCGCAACAGTGGCCGGAAGCGAAGCGTGTTTCCGTTCCTCCGAGCTTCCTCCCGAGATCCGGCTGGAGGTCTACCAACATGCTCTGCCAAGTCGCACAGGAAACCGATACAGGAACATGTGCGAGGCTCCGAGTGTTCGTTATTTGTATGAGGAAGAAAGGAAATACCGCCATCCGCAACCTCGAGGATTCCCAGCACTAATGTCCGTCAACAAATTGATTTACAAAGAGACTATTGGTGTCCTGTACGGAAATCCACCGCCTGGAAGCTCGCCAATAATTCAACTGGAGGTTGGCAACGATCACATACAAATCAGAGGCTACAACATCTTCTGCGAAAAGCACCACGTGTTCGACAAAGTCGCAGAAGGAATATTCACGTGTTTCCCTTGCGTCGAGCTCAATGTTCATGCCTTCTGTGACGCCTGGCCAGAACCTGATGAAAAATTAGAAGACATCGACACTGAACCCGATATAGAACTACAGCTGTCCAGACAGAGGTCTTTGAAAAACAATTTGCGTTGGGTTGCTTCACAGCTTTCCAAGGTCAAGTCTCTGTCCAGCCTGGTACTCAATCAGGTTGATGCCGAATTCTATGAATTTTACGGTCATAGCATGTTCTTGGTTGACCTGGATTTCATTTTTTTCACCTTTGAGAAAAATCACTTCTCTAGACAAAGCCGAGTTCGGATCCATCGAACTCTGCAGCTATTTGGGCTGCAGCTGCTTCCTGGTGGACCTCGATGAGGATGAAGAAACCATAGAAGATGCCTTCGCCACATTCTCAACTGACATTATTACGCGCATGACCAGCAAGCAAACAGTGGAGGAAGAACTGGAAATCTTCAAGTCCTATGATGGTTTCATGCACCGGCTCAAGAAATGCGAGTTGACCGGTACGAAGGTTGATACCACAGAGCTCCTCAGAAAAGCACAGCATTCCAGGGAAAATGAACATCCTGATTGTTTAAACTCAGTCATGAACAGATTTGCATTGGCTTTTCGGGCTGAGATTAGCCAGAAATTGGCGCTCCGCGATGAAATCGAATCCTTTGTCAAGAGCACAGGCGCAGGTAGACATCTTTCAGACCCAGTTCCGGAGTAAGTATTTCTCGTCGCAAATTCGAATGGCTATAACTGACACTGTTCTTGGCTCCTTTGTCCATGCAGCAACAGAGTTGTCTGACTGATTTACCTCGAGTCGGCACGAACCTGTTCCAACATTGCGACATCCCCTTTCTAGGTCACAGGACATTCCAGAGCATGGCTTGCTATTCCCCTCTCCCTTCCTCTCTACATGCTTTCCTGACCTGAAAGGTCAAGGTCCATGTATCGACGACACAGACTCATCTTCCATCTCATGACGTTCGCCTTTCTTTTCTTTCCTCTTGTCCAGCAGCATTTTGAGTCATGGCTTTCTGGGGCTCTCATTCATCACACGCGTCACGGGCTTTGCTTCGCCGGCACACACTTTGCCTTCTCACCCAGTCAGTTTCTCGAGGTCTAGATTTCGTACTCAAATAGCATGTTTTCAGGATTTGCGGTTATCACATACGAACGAAGCGTCCTTCCCCATGTGCGTGACCAGCGCTGATCGTAGACAAAGGTATGTGTCCGGAGTCTCCTTGTCATATCCACAGGACAGACTGGAAATAGATTGAGCAGAGAAGCTCGTTAGATAAAACGCGCTTCATCACAATCGCTACAGCTACTACCGCTCCTCAACCCCCTTAAAACTTCCTTCCAACATCTCCATCCCCTCTGCTCCATTCTGCCCTTCCCCATTCCCACCCCAAATTCCCCTCACCCTATCGGCCGTGACATGACATGGCAAACGTACTTGGTTAGCTACCTTCATCTCTTTGCCCATATCGTTCGTATTTATGTCACAATGGCGCAAGCGTGCCGGCCCCGTTCCAATCCACCAACCTACTACTCTTTCTCGTGTTCCTTGAGCGCTGTGTTGAGCGCTGTGTCTATATATACAGTCCCGTGGCCACATGTAACCTGTACTCAATCCTTTCTGTTCATCAGTTGTCTTTCTGTGTGTTTGTGTGTCTGCTTGTCTCTCTGTACGTGTGTGTATGCGCTTCCCTTCCCATCTCATCCTGCACCGAAACCCCTGACCTTAGCCTTCTACTTGGCTGACTCTTCCTCTCTCATTTCATCCCTATTATACATACACACTCTCCCCACCTCTCAGGCAAAGTGGGGATATGTAGAGCCTACCTTACACTACACACCAGGCGGCCTAATGACGTCTTCCTCGGCGCTCAAAATGCCCATGGCCCAATGGACGCGCGTGGCCGGATTGGTCCAGACAAAGCGGCGATCAGTAGCATCAGCATCCGCAGCACCACCCTGTTGCGCCGTCGCTGCCGCTGCCGCCGCCGCCGCCGTCGCTGTTGAAGAAGCAGAAGAAGTAGGGACATTGGGCGCCGGCGGCGTTTGGCGGCTGGTGGTGGTGGTGGTAGTGGCGTAGCTCTGCCTCCTTCCATCAACGGCGCCGTCCTCTCTTGGCGAGCCGACAGAATTGTCGCTCTTTCTGCCACTCCTCCGCTCATCTTTGCTAGCGCCCTCGCGGCGATAAACCCAGACAGGCCCGCGGCCGGCCCTGCCCGCGCGCTCCCACACCTTCTGGCAGCCGTTTGCGACGAGGCCGGCGCTGGCCCAGCCGGTGCGGTTCTCGATGTCGGCGACGTGCGTGACGAGCCATTCGCGCTGCGCATGCTCCGTGTACTGGATGCCCGCGAAGAAGAGCGGCATGATGACCTCGATGAGCGCCGCGCCGATGCTGGGGTTGAGCTCGGCCAGCTTGGCCCGCTCGCTCGGCGGCGCCGACGACGGCAGCGGCGGGGGCATGACGCCTGCTGCGATGCGGCCAATGTCGTTGGCTGGGCCCGCCGTTGTCGAGGCGGCGACGGCGGCGGCCATGATGGCCGCGGGTGGCATCGACGGGTGGCACCGTGCTAGGATGATGGTGAGCATGTGGTATTGGGCCCACAGGACGGCGATGTCGAAGCTGCGGTACTGCAGGGCCGGGCCGAAGGGCGTGTGGATGTGCGTGCAGTGTTCAGGGCTTAGGGGCGCAAAGGCCGGGCCGAGGTACGAAGCATAGGTGGTGAGGGCGGCTCGGATGGTGGTCCACTCGGATAGGGCGGCGCTCGTGGCAGCCTCGAGGTCGGCTTGGGTTTGAATGGGGGAGGAAGACGAGGGGGCGGATGGTGCAGGGGATGGCATCGACTGCGTCGTGGAGCTGGCAAAGGCAGCCGGCATGGACGTGTTTCCCGAAGGAGGCGCCATGCCGTAAAAGGGAATCGCAGGCGTAGGGATGCCTTGTCGGTTCGGCATGGCGGCCTGGCCCGGCGAGGCGTTGAAGCCGGGATGCGCAGGACCACCGCCACAGCTCGACGGCGACGGCGACGGCGACGGCGACGGCGACGGCATTCCCAGCCCTGGTCTCCAGGCACCGCCATTCATCTCGACCGCCCTGACCTTTCTCTCGCGATCGCGGGCGGCGAAGTCTCCTATCCGAGCCAGCAAGAGGAGCGAGTGGTCATGAGTGCCATAGAGCGCATCGGGCTTCCCAATCGGGGCTCGAGGCGGACAATCTGAGCATCGACTGTAGTCCATGCTGTCGCGGGGTCAGAAGATGCACATCAAAACAGTGGAGAAACATACAGAAGCTTGTTCCCGCTAATGACGGCTTGGAAGGCGTCATGCCTAAAGTACCACCACCATAGATCCTGGTACGTTTCGTAGTGGGTCAAGTCCATGGCAGGCACTCTGGCATGCTCATCATACACCTGCCCATGGTCCTCGTACCTTACTTGTCTGCCTATGAATGCACTGACGACCCTCTCGTCGGGAAAATCACTACATTTGTCACTCTCAAAGCTGGCTTGGTTCACAATCAGGCCTGGCTCGGTGTAGGCGAATTGGCGCTCAGTAGCCTCTTCTTCAGCCTTTTGCTTGCACCATAGCTTGGTCATGACAGCAAAATCGAGTTCTACCATGAGTTGTTTAGCACCCATGAGGTGGCTACTCCATTTGACGTCTGCAAGGAAGGGGTCAGCCAGCTTTTCAACAAAATGCATGACCAAGCGCAACCGACTTACGCTCGGCAAGCATGACTTCGTAAAAGGCAAGCAAAAGACAGGCCGCTATTGTCGCAACGTGGTGCCGTTTCCTCGGGTGGCCGACGCTGTGGTGGACGCGCTTCAGCGCGTAGGCGTAGTGCTTGATTGATGGAGTTATGGAGGCGTCCTGCAGTTTTGCAATGTGCAGGGATGCCAGGGCGAGCATAGCATGCAGTAGACCCTGGTTGTTGAGGGCCAGCATGGGTAGCGTGTAGGTCCACAAGCTCTGCTGGCTCGGGTGCACCGGGCCCTCTGTAAACATGGCAGAGGCATTGCGGATCCTTCGTTCAAAGATGGACAGGCTGGGTCCGGTAGCGTGGATAAAGTGGGCAAACACGCGAGCCGTCCGCGGGTTGCGCAGGGGGTTGGCCACCCATTCGGCGCGGTAGCGGTCGAGAATTCCCGTATACAGAAAGGTGCCGTAGTGCCGCACGCTTAGGTCGTCTATGCTGTCCCGCTGTATCTGCATCATGACCTCAAAGTCGCGCTGCTGGCGGTGGACCAAGGCCTGTTGCGACACTAGCTCCATTTCGTCGTCGGATTGAACATCGTAATAGTCGTCATCCTCGTACTCGACTGCTGCGTCTTGCAGAATCTCGGTCGTGCTAGCTTGCGTCTTGGCGTACCCAGAGTGTTGCAGCCTGGCGGAATAAGGCACAGCTTGCGACACTGGCGCCGGCTGTTCTGCTTTTGGACAATTGTTAGTCTGGTTTGCATTACAAAGCCCCCACCCCCTACCGAAAGGCCGTCTTTGCGGACGGCGGCGGCACCGCGCAGCAATGCGGCTCGGGCGGCACCCAAAAAAGGAGCAAAGAGTAGAAATTGTATGATGAAATACCTAAGGTCAAGTGCGCCTCTGAGATCGCCGGCGACGACTCGTTGGCAGCCTGTCGCGGGTCTCCGGGCTTTTGATGGTGATGCATTAGACGCAAACGCTCCCCGTCACCCGCCATAGCCATTTTTTGCCAGACCAAGACATCCTGCTCGGCGGCCTGCATAACTTCGTCTCGTTCTGATTCACTCGGCATTTGGGCTGGCTTGTAAGACTCGGCAGCAGAAGTCTGCGCCGGAAATTGATATGCCTGACTATAGTGATGATGATGATTCTGCTGCGCCTGCACTCCCCCCACATTCAATGGCATTGCCACGTGCTGGTAGCCATGGTGCCTTTGCTCCAGGGGTTCCGGCGAGTGGTACGGCAGCTGCACGGGTTGTTGCCGTTGCTGGCCCTGAGACGCTGCTCCCGGCATCTGCGAAGACACGTGGGTGTACTCTGCCGGCATAGGGGCCATGGAATATGGGGTGGGATACGACCGATCGACCTGCTGCTGGCCATAAGGCGTCGGCGAGGGCACGTAACCGGGAGACGCTTCCGGAGGGTAGGTGCCGGCAACGGTACGGCCGGGAACAATTTCGACGGCAAAGTGACTGTGTTGCGGCTGTGCAAAGGCGTACTGATCCTCTTGGCGCGGGTACTGCGAGGTGTAGGGCACTCCCGGAGGAGCGGACCCTGGGTACGGCTGCTGGAACCCGGAGAGGGGGCGCGCGGCTCGAGGAACGACGCCGACACCGCCGTGGAATGACAGAGGGTTGGCCTGGGCGGCCGGCCAGTCTCCGATGGGGGGCTTGAAAACGACGCGCTGGTTGTAGCCATCGCAGTGGCGTTTTGATTTGATGCAATTATTGCAAATCGGACGTTCCTCTCCACACTTGATGCGGCGTTTTCGACATGTCAGGCAGCCCGTCTTGGTCCTCTTTCGAGCCTTTGTGTTGGGGTCGGTCGACGACGACTTTTGTCGTGGGTCGACATCCTTTGCCGAGGGATGGGAGAGATCCTTCTTATCCGGCGAGGCGGAAGAGGCTAGAGAGGTAGGGCCACCAGTAGACGCCATGGAAAAGGGCAGTTGGGTTGTGGGGAAGGCAGCGAAAGAAAATAAAAAAAAAAAAAAAATCCTTGGGAGACGTGGGGTGAGATATAATAGTAAAGGCGTTGGTCGGCAGGCGGACCGAGGCGAGATCCGCAGTCCAGGATGACAATTTCCGACGGGGTACAAGGCGGCCACGGACAGCAAGCGTCAAGGCAGGGCTGTAGGCTGGCAGTCCGAGGTACGGGCGGTAGAGTTCGGTTGTGTAAGTACGGTTGACGTCTGGCGTAGGCGCCTATAGAAAACAGAGGACGGGCCAGAAGAGGAAGTGCTAGAACGGCTTGGCAAGAACAGGCACCAAATGAAGCCAGTCTTGCGTCAAAAGATGGGAGGAGAAAACAAAATAATGATGCTGCGCCAGGCAACGTGGGTGGTGGTGGTACAGGGAGGACGGAAAGAGGGACGATGCAGATGGCCGACTGGCGGAGACGGAGACGGGCGGAGTTTAGACGAGGCGATTGAGGCCGGAGCAGTTGGGGCCTGCAGATGGACGAGAAGGCTGCGAGATGACGAAGGAGGACGCAAACGAGATGGGGTCAAAACGGTAGTCGAGGCATTGAACGGACGGAGGACGGAGTCGGGGAGACTGGAGTTGGCTATTGACGCGGATGATGATACATGGCAGGTTGACGGAAAGCAGGTCGGGTCGGCGACGAAGGAGAGAAGAGCGGCGGAGAGGGGCTTCGATTTGAACAGGCAGCCAAGGAGCGTTTGAAGTGGTGGTGGCAGTAGTGGTGGTGTGGTGCCGAGCCAAATGGGGAGGGCAAGACGTTGGAAGATGGAGAGAGGTTCAGGTAGTGGGTAGTGGGTCGTCGCCAAGATGGAAGAGAAGAGGATGGCGGCGCGAGGTCCAAGTGTGAGATGAGGTGCAGGCGTAGGTGTGAGGTGGACCAGCTGGCTAGGTAAGGTATTGGCGCGCAGGGGGAGGGAGGGTTACGGCGAGCCGTGCACGACAAGACAAGACAAGACAAGACCAGCGACGACAGAGGAGGGAAAAGCTTCTAACGGCCAAACAACGGCGATGCGATAACATCAACCACAAAGAGCCCTTGGGCCTTGGCTGTCCCTGTCTGTCCCTGTCTGTCCCCTGCCCTTTTCTCTCATGCGGCTCTCCCGGTCCGCCCGCTCAAGGAATATCATCAGATGGACATCCCCAACTCTATCTACCCTTTCGGCCCGAAGCGGAAGACGTCCCATCCATAGTCAGTCATCCCAGGTCGCGTTTCCCCTCCCCCCAAGGAACTGCCCCAAAACGCCCGTCGTCGAGCCTCGCAGCCTTATCCTGTTTGGAAGAATGCTGTCTCACGGATGTATACCTGTACAGTACAGCTTCTGCGGGTTGAACCTCCCGTGGTGTCCACGCACCCTGCAGGCCCTCTGTGGCCAATCAAACGCCTGGCCTTGGCTCTCATCTCTCATCTCTCACCAACTCGCCAACTCACCAACTCACTCACTCACTCATTCACTCACCTCCCACACACTGCACCCCGTTCCTGCCTAAGCGATGCGGCACAACCAGACTGTCTGGAAAATTTTGACATCTTGCCTGCCTGCCGCTAGGCACGTAGCTCCATGCCTGCCAGCCGGACAACGGCTTGCCACTGCCGCGCGCTACTACACCACCTTACCACTAGTCCATTGCCCTACGATTAGAAATCATCCCGCGGTCCGACCAAGATTGTCCTACACTGATGTGCTCATGCAGCGCTGGAATATGACCTCTCCGGGCCCCGAGGCCTGATACCAGGAGGAAGATCGCCAGAGGGACGGACGACGGCATCGCCGGGCATATGCCCTCTCTCCGGATGCGCCGCGGCGGCAGCAGCAGCATCAGCATCAGCATCAGCATCAGCATTAGCATTAGCAGCATCAGCAAGTCTCAGTGTTGTACCAACGGCCTTAACTCGTACAGAGACATCCGTGCAAAAGACGACTAGCTAGCTAGCTAGCCAGCCAGCCAGCCAGCCAGCCAGCTGGAAAAGTCTACTTATGTGCTGCTGCTGCGTCAGTCAGTCAGTCAGTGCCTCCATGTGTGACAGAAGCGGGGTCCGCAGGAGAAGCAGCAGCGAAGCAAGCAGGTAAGATGGACGAGCAAGCATGCCGGTGGTGCGTGATTGGAGCATTTCGAGCGATGCTGCTCCGGCATCATGATCCTCACGCCGCCATCAACAACTCTTACGGCCAAAGACAGCATCAGCAGCGGCATTGGCAGCTGCGCGCGCGGTCCGTCGTGATGGTGACGGCGGCGGCTGTAGTGGTGGTGGGGTTGACGGCATACATACTCGTACACAACTACCACATTGTACATACACGCGTCGTTTCCTGCAAGAGCCGTATCACGGTGACACGGCAACGGCGCACACACACACTTACACACACATACACGATACCTGCATTACCTACCCACAGACCTCCATCCATGTCCTTGGTCCACTACTACCACCACCACCGCCACCACCACCACAACCACCACCACTCTTTCTCTCATCAGACTTCATACATCGCACAGCTGGCCACATGTCGCAAAAAGGGGGCCACGATCCAGCGATGCAAGAGCAAAGTGGAGCTCCAGAGCACCGTGCCCCTTATTCGAGCCATCGGCCCCCAAAAATGCCACGCCTCGGCCGCCGCCGCCGCCGCCGCCGCCCACCTCTCAGCGTTGAGCGTCGCCGCGTACGGACGTAGCAGCTCGAGTGTGTATGTAGAGATGCGATGGGGAAGGGAGATAGACCCGTAAACACATACACATCCACCATGTACGGTACGATACGAAACACCTCTCTCTCTCTCTCTCTGTGTGTGTGTTTGTGTTCCCCCTGGTTGTTGAGCCTCCGGACACTGGCATTGCCAATCTACATGCCCGGCTTTCTTCTTCAATCTCTCTTTACTTGTCTGGCCGTCTGTATGTCCGTCCGTCCTCAACCCTCCTTCACATTGTAGCGTCTTCGTCTCCGTCTTCGTCTTCGTCATCGACGCTTTCGACGCCTCGTCGTTCAAGCGGGTTCGCGAATGGAAAGAGAGGGAGATGGGGTGGTGCGTGTGTCTGGCTCGTTCGTCTCGTCTCGTCTCGTCTCGTCTGGCAAGTGTGCTTGTGAAGCGATCGCGGAGGGGCTAGGTATTGTCGAGTCGAGTCGAGTCGGCGAGGATTCGGAGCATCTATGGGTACCATGTAGGCAGGCAGGCAGGAAGATCGTCCAGCTACACAGTGCAGCCACGAACAAAACAGCAGACACAACACAGACAGAGAGAGATATATAGAGAGAGAGGAAAGAAGAAAAAAAAAAAAAATCCAAACGCAAGGTCAGACGGGAACAGAAGAGGGCAGCCAGGGGTATCTAAGATGGAGAACCGAAGCTTAGTTGGGTAGGTAGGCAATGCATACATAATCAGTGACGCATCACTGTGAATCATCTTGACTCGAGCCGGGGAAAAGGTACATTAGACTACCGTTTGTGGCTTCTCACCTCGTATTCCGTCTCTTTCTCGTGGTCAGCCACAGCTACACACACACACAAAAAAAACACCCAGTGCGCATAATTTCGAGACAGCGACGGGTACGCGCGTGCATGTGTGCTTACCGAGGCAAGTGGCGCGT